>NC_056509.1:21426958-21440066 GCF_014905685.2 Nematolebias whitei
GAGACCAACCAATATGGAAATGTTGGCTATCGCCGACACCAATACTGGGAAGGGATGGCTAATGCTGATAACCAATACAATGGCTGAGATATTTTAGCTTTATCCACCCCCAATAATCTAAGTAAAAAAAAAAAAAAAAAACTTTTAAACCTGTTTTAACAACTGAAGTCTTGAAACAGTCTTCGTAACGTGCGTTCACATTTTCTATCCTCCCCTATTCACCATAAAAGTTATCAAGTGTGTTAGATAAATATAAATTAAACAAATGCCCTTCCCTGTTCATTGTTTAAACAATCTTGTATGATGAAGGTCTAATTAGTTTTGACAGTAGCGGTATTTTTTTTTTCTTTGCAGAGAAGTAACGATTTCAGACAAACAATGTATTTCATTGAATACAACAAAGATAATGTTACTAGCACTGATATAGTTTACTTATGCGTTAGATTTATTGTTCTGTATAAAATTTTACAGGTAATAGCCTATGCTAGGTTATCTAAACGTTAGTTTGCTGACTTGAGGCATGTAGCTAAAGACAAGTGGGTAGGAGGTTTGAAAAGCATTTATTATTGTTGATTTTTTAAATTTTACAGATCATAAATAACGGTTGAATGAATTTAAAATAAACTTACCATGCTCTTTTCAGCAAAATACGCTGCACAGTATTGCTCCCTGCTTTGGTTGTGATAAACGTTAATAGTGAAACTTAAAATTAACGGCTTTGACTTGAAAGTAGTTTTCATGCATTTTCTGCTTGGTAGGCTACATTGTACTATTGTGGCTGGTTCCACTAGGGGTAAACATGAGAAATGTTTATATTGGCCCATAATGGGACAATTAACGTCAATACTGATAGGTCGCCAAATGCCTGCATCGGCCTACAATATTGGCCCTATCAATATATCTGTTGGGCTCTAATATATATGAAACCTTAAAAAATGGTGTCAGTCATCAGCTCTTTGCTTACAACAAAATTATTGCACAACAAAAGTCACCATATTTATTTTCTTCATCTAAATGTTCATCCTGTGATCCAATCTCCCAGTTCACCATCACTTTTCTAGGCTTTTTTTTTCTGGCTGGAGATGAAAGGTCCATTACATTACTTTATGTTGCTACAGCTGCTTGGTCATCCTTGCAAATTAAAACACTTTCAAGCCGGCTCATCGCTCAGCACAGTCAATTAAAATAACTCTGCCCCGTGCACAGATACATTTCTTTAGTCAACTTTTCTTTTTTGCCTTTAGTCAGCTGTTGCACTGCAGAAGGGTTGAGTTGAAGACAAATGGATTAATGAGGAGAAGCAAGTAGTTTTTATTTAAGTAAATTGCTTCATTATGTTTGCCGCCATGACTGCTGTGCATGGGAGTGTGGATGTGTGACGATACCAAGACATATGAATGTTATAAAGATACTCACTGACCAAAATAAGTAAAGTATCTTGAAAGTGCAGTGGTAATTAAATCTAACTCCACATGCTGAATGATCATGTGACAGCACTGCATTTATGACATTATCAGCTCAGAATGACAACAGAATTGGTAGAACCAGTACAGTGCTGGTAAAGCAGGATGTGGCGCCACATCAGGTTTCAATAGAAACAGTGATTTGATGCATGACAGAGCCTTACATCCATTTCAGTCCTTTAATGCAGCAAGTCGCCCCACAGTTGTTGTACCTACAACTTAGTTGGAGCTGATGCCAATACATATTCTGGGAAAAATCTGAAGGACCTGGCTAATCACAAGTTCCTCCACTTGACACAGGCAGTCCACAGACACATGGTTTGTGTTTCCGGGCATTGTCTTGTTCCAAGGTAGCATCAAAGTGCTGCCTCAGGAGGGGCGAGGAAGTATGTCAGCATAGCGCTGTGGTAAAGAGTTCAAAACCTTTGTCTGGATGGCAGGTGTCATTGGACTCTAATGGCAAGTTGAAGATATGAGGATCGTCATTTGCTGTGATTTGTCTGAGGTGATTGGAACCTTCAAGACATGGGTAGGTAACATTGGTTTCAACACTGGGCCAACGAAAAAACTATACGACACTCTAGCCTTGTATAAACCCAAAAATGTGACAAAAATCTAATTCCATGGAGAGATGGTAATGCTCTCCAAGACATTTATGAAGAATCTTCTGTGGTTGGTGGCTTTCATTAACTGAATGTCAGACACTTAAGCAGCTGCCTGATTGCACCTTCACTCCACTCCTGATGCCACCTAGAGTTTAAGCTAAAAGTGTCAGGTTCTTGCAAATTGAACCAATTACATAACCATTACTGGTCTGCATATGGAGTACAATGTATCCAAATTGGAGCAGTTTTTTTCTGGGTGCTTAACATTTATGGTTTTTTTTTTGTTGTTTTTTTAAACCAGTGCATGTACTTGAACTGTGTTCTTAAAAACTCCTCAAAGTGTGGCACAGTTATCATTTTTAATACGCATTTGACTATGTATATGCGCTCATTGCAGCATTTGATAACTGTAATCATTTACAATGTAGCACTTCCTTGAATTAAAAAAAAAAAAAAAAAACTGATGAATTCATATGAATGGGTTTGTATACATGTGCTTTCAGCAGCAAACAGTTGATTCAAACGCCATTTGATAATATAATAAAATAAAGAAATGACAGGTGCTAATGGCAGTTTTTAGGATGCATTCTAAACTTGCTAGTGTCATTGTGCTTGCCTGATTAATTCAGTAACTGTGAACCGGAGTAATTAGCAGTAAAATTTTAGTAAATGAAGTTCAGTTACAGCCAAAATGTCTGGGCCTCACCAGCATGTGCAAATGGCACAAACGCAAAAAGCACAAAGATATTTTTTTCAAAAAAGGACTGTGCACGAGCCAAAAAGGCGCCATGCTCCATCTCATCCTCTGTCTTGCTTCCCCTCCCTCTCGCTTCCACAGACCTCTGCCTTATTGAGGCTGACAATGGACAAGAGCGGCATGGCGAAAAGTAATTATGAGGAAAAACTGCATAGCTGCCCACGCAATCATCTGTGTCAGAGGCCACACAACGAAACACGGGGCTTGCTTAAATGAGCATGACAAGCCCAGAGAATATTAATTTTCTCTTCCGTGATTTTATCTCATCGCACATGTATTATGAAACCATTTCTCATCAAGGCCACAATATGGAAATGATGAATAGTTGCCCAGATATGAGACATAGTTCCTAGAGGTGTCTATAATACTAGAGGTCACGCACACACAGATGTATACACAATGTCCAAAGACATAGTTGCTGCAGGGCTAACCCCGCCAAGGGTGGTCTGCTAGGTCTGATTGGGGTGCTGACCAAAATGAGATGGTGGACGCCCCCTTACCCTGACGCTGAATGGTGGAGACACAGCCAGTAATAACTGACACTTATGGGCACTCACGCGAACACACAGACGTACACATAATCAGCTGCGTGCACAAAAGCCCACAGAAGTCAGAATTACAGGTTCTCTCCTCTGATTGCAGAGCCCTGAGAGGCTCTGCCAGCTTTGTGCAGGTACACACATCACACACTGCACAGGTCCAATCAGCACAACTCTGCATTTAGAAAAGGACCAGAGCAGGTGCACCGTAGCTGCAGATGGTAATAAATAGTTTAGGGGAAAAAACAAACAAAAAAAAAACACTCAACTTGTTTTCCTTTTTTAAAATAGAAACATGGGAATTATTCTGTTCTTCCGGTCTAACGGTGCAGAGTTTCACACATGTATGAACGTGCTTTCTGTTCTGTAAATCACTGATTGGTACAAAGAACCAGTTGTTGAGAAATGAACTCTGACAGAAGATTGTGGAAGATGTGAAAATCGACACCGTTGTGTTTCCGTTCTGTTTTTTTTTTTTGTGTGTGTTGTTTTTTTCCTGAAGGAGGTGGAATAAAGAACTAACAGCACATAGAGGAGAACCACACAATGCAGACTCCTAAAGTCAACAACATGCCTTTTTATATATTTTTACTTAAATAATGGACTACATTCATTTTGTGTGTGTTTTTTTTTCCCTGTTTGTTTGGCCACTCAAAGCAGATCCTACAATTACAGTCCATATACAGTACTTTATTCTGGCTCTTTTACAGACCAAAAAATGGAAGCGAACCCTTTATATATATTAATACTCACATGTCACAGGATGCTGAAGGTAGAGTTGAGTTTATGCTGTAATCTGAAACACTAAATATGAAAAAGCAAGAAAACTAAAGTTTATTCATACAGGTTAATCCCATTGAGCCACGGGGACTCATTTACAAGAAAGACCTGATATATATTTTATATACTGTATATATAATAGGGATGCACGATCCACTTTTTTAAACTTCCGATCTGATCCCGATACCTAAATCTGAATATTGTCCGATACCGATCCAGTTCCGATATCATGATCATCATAGATTTTATATGAGGCTGTAATAATCTCATCTCAAGTAAAATTTGTACTAATATATGCATGCATGTCCAAAAAGGCAACTTGAGGTAAGTTTTATTAATGTTGGATAAGTTTTAAAGTTAGAATTAAATTCTGCTAACACTAAACATGTTGGTTTTTTTTTATTCCTAGCTTTAAAGTGGATATTAAAGTGATTAATTTGTGATTGTTTAAAGTTATTTTATATATTTTTTAAATAAGGGGCAGATGTAAGAATGTTTTTTAATTCATTATGCACTCTTCATTCAATGTTTTCTTTTTGATGAATTTTTTATTATTTTGTTTCTTTTAAATGAATGAATACATTAATTAAATAAAATTTTAAATGGCTTCAAACATCTGCTAAGTTCATGGCATAAACCAACAGACATGTTCCTGTTTTTAGTATTTTACATCACTTTATAATGTAGCTGTTTTTGTTTCGTTATATATATATATATATATATATATATATATATATATATATATATATATATATATATTTCTTGTAAATTTCAAATCATATGTTTTTTATGATTGTCTACTGTTGCACTGATAAATATCTCATGGAGGGTAAACTATATCTTGGCTGCAAGTATCAAGCTGAGAAATCCTTTGTTTTCTACAAATGATAGTGGTTGGTCATGAATTATGATGAAGTTTAGCAACTTCTCTGTAAACATTTGAGCTCCGGGGCTTCAGCGACGTCTACTTCTTGTTCAATTCGCAGCAAGCAGACTGATTTTGGTCAGCCGCGCTCAGTCTGTCCCTCCTCAGAGACAGGCAGATGGAGCGGAGCAGATTGGGCGTGGCTGCCCGGGGTCGAGTTGCCCGTTTCGGGTTGAGCAAAAAGTAGCGCCCCGCTGAAGCCATGGAGCTCAAATGTCTAACGTAAAACTAACTTTACCGCGGTTTAATGTGGTGCTATGGCTCTCCAGACAGTGCACGTTGCTGTCTTGTTTTGTGGTGTTTCTAGTGTAAAATACTTCCACACAGCGGACATGTTTAGATGAAAAGTTTGTTAGCTGTTAGCTACATGCTGCTAACTCAGTCCTCACGTTGTAGCTGACTGCAAACTATGAAATGGATTTCCTGAATGTGAGGCGGGTCTTATTACTCTGGGTTCATGAGACACGCCGCCGTTCAGGAAATCCATTCCGTAGTTTGAAGCCAACGTGCATCATGGATCGGAAATCCATGGGGGGAGTGGTGGCGCAGAGGTTAGAGAGGTGGGCTTGTGATCCGAAGATCGCCGGTTCACGCCCCGGCCCCGACAACATCAAAATTGTGGGTGGGGTAGGTGAAACACACACACTTGCCCCCACCCTCATTCGCCCCACTCTGGGCCCATGAGCAAGGCCCTTAACCCCCACCATGTGCTCCCTAAAACAGGTCTCTCTTGAAAATGAGTTCTCGTGGCTCAATGAGACTAACCTGGATAAATAAAGGCTAAATGAAAAAATGAAAATGAAATATAGGCAGGTGGATCGAAAAAAACTTGATATGTAAATTATTCTGGTATCGGAGGCCGATACCGATAACGGATCGGCCCCATCCCTAATACATATATATATATATATATATATATATATATATATAAATATATATATATATATATATATATAATAATTTTGTCACAAATTAGAAACAAAGAAATTAATTTCTTGTTCATTATGATTCTTGGAAATAATTCAAAATCAGCAGGTCACAGATTTATAAAAGTTCAAATCGATCAAGAAAACTGATTGGAGCATTTTCACAGTTTTTTTATTTTTATTTTATTTATTTATTTTATTTTATTTTGTCTCCAAGATCAGGTATTATAAGATAATTTTATAATAGTACATCATACTTACTTTAATATTTGCAAAAATAAATAGAAGCTTAGCCACTTAAATTAACAGGTATGTTACTAAAGAAAAATTATATATATGTGCCTCTAAATCACGTGTTAAACTCAAGGCTTATGGGCCAAATCTGGCCCTAGTTAACATCTGACCCGCAAGATGATATTTTAAATGCAAAATGTTATTTATTGCTTCTAATTTTGTCCAACAAATAATTAAATGTAAAAAATAACTGAGCATATTTATTTTACTGCAGACTTCTCATGACAGTGGACAAACTTTGAAGCCACAAAAAAGATTTATGTGTAGAGAGCAACAGAGAACATCAAATTACACTGATCACATTATTTATGAACCTGCAGCCCAGAAAAGATGTTGACTGAAATTGTCTCATGGCTTCGACCAAGTTTTTAAAATTGGTTCCATTTTTGTAGCTAAGTTTGACAACTCTGCTCTAAGTTGTCCCTAAAATATTCAAACGCAGCTAATGATTCTAAAACTTTGGAAATGAACAGGGTTACTTTTCACCACTGAATGTTTGGAGGATTGGCTTCAAGGATTTAAATAATAATAATAATACAAACACTAAAAAGACAAACAATCCAATAAATGTACAAAGTGAAGAGCAACGTTTAAAGCAAGTCAACTTGAACAAACATATCTGTGACTAATAATAAGCTGTGGTAAAAGTCAGGATAATCTATAATTAAAAGTGAAGTGTACCTCTATAAAGACCATAACTTATTCCACTGGTGTCATTACGCAGTGAGAAAGAAATGCCAAACAATGCGTCTGCACGCTTGGAATCCTGTCAGATCTCCATGTATTAAACATATTTCCCTCCTTATGGCCTAACTCTGATTTCCCCATGCGGGTATTTATCTCAGCTGTCAATCTTTGTGACTGCAGCGTTCACGAGCTTCCAGCGTCTCTGGAATGCTGAGCGCCCACAAGTATCCACATAAACGACGCAGATTTGGTTTCACTGGAAAGTGACGTGATAAGATGATTCCAGAATAGCAGCGGGCACAAGAGGGAGACGAGGGAAAGAGAGAGAGATCTTTGATCACGTATCACAACAGATCTCACTGGAGGATGCACTGTAGGAAGGCTGCAGAGATACCAACAGAACAGAGTTTAGTGGAAATTAATTTCAGGCTGCTGTTTGAGAGGATTCACCGAGATGCACTCGACTGCTTCTGTAGTGACATGTGCAAAGATCTAGTTAAACATCTGTAAGTGATCATCTCTGCGTGAAAGTGAGTTATACGAGGAAGTCAGAGGAGCTAGATTTTCTGTTTGTAATAGAGGTTCAGTGGAGATGCATTTATGCACTGTGGTAGATGGAGATAACTACTAAGCAGCATTTCATATCCAGGAGTTTAGCATGAAATTGGGGATTTTAGGAAAAAAACAAACAAACGTGTGTTGATTTTCCCCGTTGCTGAAGGATTTGAAGAGTTTGCAGCTTTCAAGATGTTGTTTGTCTGGACCGGAAGTGAACAGGGAATACAAGGAAACCTTAATGTTTGGGTGCAAAACATTCAGGTGGAGTCGGGAGTGACTCCGCTCCATGATGGGATAACAGGTTTCTACAAGTGGCGGATCTTAAGTGAATTAGAAACGACTAACAGCTTTGATTGATCCATTTATCCAGCTGTTTACAGCTGGTTTAAAATCACTGACTAGCCAATCACATACTTTTAGATTGAGGTAGACATTGGAAAAAGTACAAGTCCATTACTAAGTCCTTTGTAGTTTTTCAGCAGCAGGAAGTTGTTGTTTTAATAGAAAGACTACTGTGATCACAAGTTTTCATCCAAAACATATCTATTTATAAACGTATTTATATTTTAATCCATTTATTTATTCATTCTTATTTAGAGTTCTAAAACATTGTGTTAGCCAAGATTAGCTCTCAGGCTAAACATGATAAAATATTGTTCATATCAGTATCTCTTCTCGCACGTGTCGGAATGTATTTGTGTTCAGAATGACGTTATAATGACTTAGTACATATTTTCATTTTTGTGTTGCAAAAAAAATTGTGCTATACTAATCATGATTGTAAAACTTCTTATTTCGGCTTTTCCCTCTTCAGGGGTCTCCACAGTGAGTCCTCCTCCATCTCTGTCCTCTACATCCTCTGTCCTCACTCCAACTACCTCCATGTCCTCTCTAACTGCATCCATATATTTCCTCTTTGTCTTTTTCCTGGCAGCTGCATTTCTAACATCCTTCTACCAGTATACCCAGTGTCCCTCCTCTGGACATGTCCAAATCATCTCAGTCTGGCCTCTCCAACTTTATCTCCCAGTTGTTAAACCTGTGCTGTACCTCTGATGATCTAATTCCTAATCTTATCCATCCTTGTCACTCCTAAGGAGAACCTCAACATCTTCATTTCTATTACTTCCAGTTCTTTCTCCTGTCTTTTTGTCAATGCCACTGTCTCCAGACCATACAACATATAGCCTCACATACTGGAGCAGCTGTTGCTGAATGGTAAGATCAGTTGTCCGCCAATGGGAGAGTGGGTGGTTCAATTCCACCAGCAGTCACATGCTGAAGTGTCCCTGAGCAAGACAATGAACCCCTCATTGCCTCCAACGTGTGTCCCATTGGTGTATGAATGTGATCTAAAGCACTGATTAGTCTCTACAGATTCAGATTAGCTTTGTACAGATCTAGTAGAGTGCTGTGTGGACGTGTGTGGAGATAAATGAGGGCACATATTGTGTTGCACTTTGAGTACCTTGATTAGATAGAAAGGTGCTATACAAGTAGAGTCCATTTACCATTTAACATAGCTGGTCTCAGTATTACTGTATGACTAAAGAGTGAAATAAACACATTGTATCGTTTTCTATGTGTTTTTGGTGGTGGAAGAAAATATTTAAATAATTATGAACATATCTAACTGGTGTTTTGAACCATTTTGGCATGACTGTCTCAGAGGAGTTGACGGGGAGAGGGCAGGCCCCCGAAGCCATCTTAGCACCAGCAAACTGTTTTTTTTTTCTCCCCACTATGGAGTATGCTGTTGTGGAAGTCGGTTTGTTCGGTGTCTCCTCAGATTGAAGAAGTCCTTTGGATGAAGGACAAAATGTCTCAGCAAAAAAAGAAACCATCCAGATGACCTGACTGAACACTGTTGGAGATCTAACCAGTATTTTTGTTGCTAATGCCCGTCTCTAATTTTACCAGTACTTGCTGTGACTTTAAGAACAAAAGCACGGTAGGTGTAGGGATAACACCAGGAAACAGAATTTAGCCTTAAATGGATGACTTTATGCAAATAGTCTACAAAGTAAGCATGTCCTAATTGTTTATTTCTTGTTTATATATCCAATATGTGTGCAATGTGATTATCTGCAGAATATAAAAGGATGAGCTTCAGCATCCTGAATTAGTGTTTTCTATTGTAGTGGACCAAGGCCTACGTCGAAACTAAGTCTAAGGTCAAAACTCTTGACCTTTAGAACCTTGTGGGACAGAAGCTGTCATTTCATGTATTTGACTCCATAAATACAGGTTCACCCATCCTGAGACTTTCTTTCTTGAAGATTCAAGTGAAAAGAACACTCTCTTTTTATTATCATTACTATCTTACAAATGTTGATAATCAAAGTGTCTTAGTTCAAACCATTTTAGATGTTGCAGTGAACTAATCAATTTTATTAACTGAGTAATGATTTTATTCTCATGTTAAAAGCTGTGCAGAATTATGCATTTTTCTGATTTCTGCTTTTGAATGAGCAAGTGTGTGCGTTCCAAGGTTGGACTCAAACGAAAAACAAGTTGTTATGTTAAAACTGTCATGTTTTAGAATCCTCTCAGACGTAAATAGAGATGTTTTGCACCTGTTTCTTAGACACGTCAAAACAGAATCCTCTCGGTCTCTGAGAACATTTCTGAGCTGTCTCATAACAATTCTCGCTGTCTCTAACCCCTTACGTCACAAAAAACACACCCCTTCTGGTCGTTTCTGACCAATGAAAAATCCCAAAAAGTGAACCGGGAAAGAGCCTTTAAAATGTCAGTACTTCCTGGTTTACACAGACTCACAGGGACACGGAGAGACACACAGGTACTCAGAGTTGGAGAGTTGTCAGACTTCTAGAGTTCTGGAGTTCTGATGGAGTGCTGTTGGAGTTCCTGACATGACAACGAAGCTCTTCCGAGTTTCATGGGATTATAACATTTCCACTGAGGTGAGCTGTGGCGGACAGAATCTCGCCGCTACTCCGGACGAGTAACAGCATCCTACGGAGACGCTGAAAGGGTGCGTTAAACGGAATCTCGCCTGAGACATCTCCAGGTAAAAGAGTCGTTTTCACCACCTAAGTGTACTGTGAGGAAAAGCTGAAGAAAGCCCGGAGAGTGCCGTTCTGTTCAACACTCTACCTCAAACACCATCTTTCTCCCCTTTAAACTTCATCTTTCATCTTAAACTTTTCTATCAAGTAGAAATTCTCCCAGATATTTAGAAATGTCTGTGTAAAGTGCTTACCCACATTCATGTGGGTAAAAGATCATAGTTGTACAGTTATAAATGTCTGTTGGTGCAGCAACGGAGAAATCATGGCCGTATGATTTTTCCTGATTGATTGCTTTGTTGTTATTTTCATAATTTGCCAAATTAATGTAAATGTTTGATGTTAAATTTGATTCTGTAAATAAATGACCGCATTCATTTTGATGGGTCAAATATAAATGACGTCTCACGTTTGCATTTCCTTAAATTCAATGCACGTTTTATTCAGTCCAGAAAAATGAGGAACTCGCGTTAAATGATGAATACATCCCAGCATCTGTTCATCTACACTATTATCTCTTTAAAAGTCTGCCGATCCATCAGCTCACTTTAATCAGTGATATCACAATATTTCACTCGTATCCATCATCTGCCTTCTTCATAAAGTCTCTGCTCTCCAAAGCTTCAATCTTTTGTTAATCATATCTTCATTTTAAGTAAAAGATTCATTGAGTTACTCTCAACCAACTGGAGTTTTCTTCATTTTAGTTCTGTGCAGAATCATTTTTTAATTGCCTAATGATATCTCAAAATTTCACCCGTAGGAAAAAAAAAAAAGAATCCCATCTGGCCACCCAATGAACTCCTTCACCTGATTAGTGTCACTAGATTCATTTACATGCCCGAGAAATCCCCAGTAAAGGCTGCTCTTATATCAATTCTTTCCTAACAAAGCTGCAAGCCAGTTTTTATTTCTGGGTAAAGAGGTCAAGAGTACTCGCTGAAATGAGCCGAGGTGTTCAGAGGTGATATGAGAGAATTAACCTTTGGGTGTTGAAATTTAGCCGCTATTCACTGCAGCCTCTTTAAAGATTTAATCCCCCACACACAGAGATTTACAAACCCCATACAGCCATTTTATACACAATAGGCTGCATTTAAAAAAGCTCACAGAGGCGCGCTCGAAAACACAACCTCCACATGCAGAGCGAACGTGTCCCAAGGATATTGAGCATCCGAAGGATAGCAACACTGCTGAGCCCAAACAAAATCAGCCAGCCCATTAAATGAGGTGTGACTCAGGACTCGTGCGTAATTTCTCTTGATGGTTTCTCAACGTGGTTTAAAGTCATTTATATAACGGGCAGCGATGATTCACTGAGGAGGGGGAGCAGAAATGGAGCAGAAAAAGAGCATACTGACTCGGCTGAGGGTCCCATGAGTTGTTTCCCCAAACGCACAGCGAGGCAGTTAGCAGAAGGTCAGAGTCATGATGTAAGCTCTGGAGGTCAACACTGCGACACCAACAGAGCAAACCAATACAAGCTTTCCTTCTATTCAATTAACTTCAGGGAACACGGCAGTAAAAAGGTAATTGAAATACACATACAGGCTGCCAGGCACTGTAAAACATGGAAATAACGAAGCACAAAAGAAGCCTAGCAAACATAATTTTTTTCAGTATTTATGCACTTTTCAGGCAATGTGCGATTTCTTGGCTTACAACAATCTGGTTCGTGTGACACCTTAACGTGAATACACACAGCACAGTTGCCGCCCCCCTGTGAAGTGAAAATGAGCTAGGAAATCCAAAAATAAAAGGCAAGAGAATTGGAATAAAGTAGAGGAGAAGTGGATGAAAGTTCCCACAGTTAAAGAGCAGAGTCAGCTGTCAGATGGGACACTTTGTGCTGCCTCTCAGAGTCTCCTGGCACACGCTGAGGAGAATCCAGGTGGCTTTGCTCAAACCACCAGATCATGGAAGTGGAGATTAAGAATCGCTGGAACGCTCCGACAAGCTGGGGATGTTCTCCATGATTAGAGAGGCTTAGTTTGCAGCCCTGCCAAAGGAGATACCAAATCATCACATTTTGTGCTATTCATCGAGTGACTGCATTCAAAGCAACTTGCCTTTCCAAGCAGCAGTATATTTTTAGCATCCGTTGCCATAGGTGGAGTCAAATTATAGCTGCAAACATAACGGAGACAGTCACTGCACAGTTCTATCGAGAAATCTGAAAAACACCAGTGGATTAGCTGTCAGCTGCCAACTGCTGAACAAAGCTAAATTGCTGCTAATGGCAGATGACAGAAAAATGGAAAAGATGGGGTACGAGGAATCCATTACGTTTACAAGGTAGAAGGTCAGAGCTCTACAGCTGAGGGAATTTGTACATGATTGCAGGGGTGTGTAATTGCAATGTCAATTTTGCAGATTTTGCAAGACCTTTAAAGCAGCATTTAAATGTGATACCATAGTGTGAATTCAAAGTAAAGGTATAAACGAACATCAATTGTTAAATGGAAATAGCTCTAAAGAAGGTTGCAAGCTTTTGCAACCCTTCGGTTATCTTTCTACCTGTTGCTATACACACTGGAATTAA
>NC_056509.1:21445066-21497742 GCF_014905685.2 Nematolebias whitei
TTGGTTATAAGTAATGGGCCAGCAAAATACTTTAGCTCAATGCTCCACCTACTGCAGAAGTTATAGCAGCAAGACTATTCAGGTACGCATCCGCAAGCTTGGAATGTATAACCATTAGCATAGTTTATTCATGCTTTCTGACCCAACTTCGCCAGCTTCTTGATGTTGGATAGATGTTACTTACAGTGCCTTGTGAAAGTATTCGGCCTCCTTAAACTTTTCAACCTTTTGTCACATTTCAGGCTTCAAACATAAAGATATAAATTTTGAATTTTTTGTGAAGAATCAACAACAAGTGGGACACAATCGTGAAGTGAAATGAAATGTATCCAATGTGTCAAACTTTTATAACAAATAAAAAACTGAAAAGTGGGGCGTGCAATATTATTCGGCCCCCTTGCGTTAATACTTTGTAGCGCCGCCTTTTGCTTCAATTACAGCTGCAAGTCTCTTGGGGTTTGTCTCTATCAGTTTTGCACATGGAGACACTGAAATTCTTGCCCATTCTTTCTTGCAAAACAGCTCGAGCTCAGTGAGGTTGGATGGAGAGCGTTTGTGAACAGCAGTCTTCAGCTCTTTCCACAGATTCTCGATTGGATTCAGGTCTGGACTTTGACTTGGCCATTCCAACACCTGGATACGTTTATTTGTGAACCATTCCATTGTAGATTTGGCTTTATGTTTTGGATCATTGTCTTGTTGGAAGATAAATCTCAGTCTCAGGTCTCTTGCAGACTCAAACAGGTTTTCTTCCAGAATGGTCCTGTATTTGGCCCCATCCATCTTCCCATCAATTCTGATCATCTTCCCTGTCCCTGCTGATGAAAAGCAGGCCAAAACCATGATGCTGCCACCACCATGTTTGACAGTGGGGATGGTGTGTTCAGGGTGATGAGCTGTGTTGCTTTTACGCCAAACATGTCATTTTGCATTGTGTCCAAACAGTTAGATTTTGGTTTCATGTGACCAGAGCACCTTCTTCCACATGTTTGGTGTGTCTCCCAGGTGCTTGTGGCAAACTTTAAACAACACTTTTTATGGATATCTTTGAGAAATGGCTTTCTTCTTGCCACTCTTCCATAAAAGCCAGATTTGTGCAGTGTACAACTGATTGTTGTCCTATGGACAGACTCTCCCACCTCAGCTGTAGATCTCTGCAGTTCATCCAGAGTGATCATGGGCCTCTTGGCTGCATCTCTGATCAGTCTTCTCTTTGTTCGAGATGAAAGTTTAGCGGGACGTCCGGGTCTTGGTAGATTTGCAGTGGTCTGATACTCCTTCCATTTCAATATGATTGCTTGCACAGTGCTCCTAGGGCTGTTTAAAGCTTGGGAAATCTTTTTGTATCTAAATCCAGCTTTAAACTTCTCCACAACAGTATCTTGGACCTGCCTGGTGTGTTCCTTGGTCTTCATGATGCTCTCTGCGCTTTGAACAGAACCCTGAGAATATCACAGAGCAGGTGCATTTATACGGAGACTTGATTACACACAGGTTGAATCTATTTATCATCATCAGTCATTTGGGACAACATTGGATCATTCATAGATCCTCACTGAACTTCTGGAGTGAGTTTGCTGCACTGAAAGTAAAGGGGCCGAATAATATTGCACGCCCCACTTTTCAGTTTTTTAGTTGTTAAAAAAGTTTGACACATCCAATAAATTTCATTCCACTTCACAATTGTGTCCTTGTTGATTCTTCACAAAAAATTAAAATTTTATATCTTTATGTTTGAAGCCTGAAATGTGGCAAAAGGTTGAAAAGTTCAAGGGGGCCGAATACTTTCACAAGGCACTGTATATACAACAACCAAAACATCAAACCAGAGATTCCAGGTTGGAGATCTGGGTTTTGACTGGATCATTCCAGGACATTTAATGGATTAATGTTAAACCAGTGGATTGTTGCTTCAGCTATGTTTTTGGAGTCATTGTCCTACTGGAAGAGGTCTGAGACACTGATCCAGTCTCAAATCTTTGGAAGACTCAAACTTGAGAAGTTCTCTGAATTTACCTCCATCCATTTTTTTCTTTCAAAATGACCAGTTTCCAGGTCTGTGCTAATGAAAAACACCCCCATAGCATGATGTTGCTACCGCAATGCTTCATTCTAGAGTTGGTGTTCTCAGCATGACGCCAGATGTTTGTTTGCATCAGACCTAGTGTTGTTCTTGATGGTCAAAGAAGAAAACATTACTTCCATCTGACTACATGTTTGAAATTTAATAAAAGGCAAACTGGAGACTACCAAAATGTTCTCCCCTATTATTTCTTCAAGAGACAGTTTTCTGGTCACTTTCATTGAAGTCCAGCTCTGCCAGTGCACTGTACACAGACAGATACTCATGCCTGTATAAGAATAGTCCAGCTATGTCATAGATATTTTTGGCTTTCTGGATGTTTGTTTGGGGTGGCACAGTTGGTAGAGCTGCTGCCTCTCAGCGAAAAGGTCACTGGATTGAATCCCAGCCCACTGGCCTTTTTGGGTGGAGTTTGTAAGTGCATGCATGGGTTTTCTCCAGGTACTCCATTTCCTCCCACTGAATAACAACATGCATGTTAGACTGGTAATTCTGAATCATCCCTAGGTGTGAGTGAGAGAGGTTGTTTGTAACATGTGTCTCTATGTGACCCTGTGATGGACTGGAGACCTGTCCAGGGTGTCCCCTGCCTCTCGCACAGTGATGGCTGGACATGGGCACCAGTGACTCCTATGACGCATAAAGTAAGAAGCGGGTACAATTAGATGTGTGGATGGATGGATGGTAGACAACCACAATCATGGCAGTTTTTTTGTAGTGGCAAATAATTTTTATTTTATGTCAACCCTGATGTTTACTTCTCCACAAAATATTCTCTGTTTTATGTCTAGAGTCTGTTAGCCTTCCTGATGTCTCTTGCTTGGTGGTAGTCCTTACTACTAAGATGACAGTCTAAATGATGACTGGTGTGGCTTTCAGAGTTTATCAGAAAAGGTGATATTTATCAGACTTAGGAAGGCAACAAGGTAATAAGAGTGAATACACAAACATGCACTGGATTTTAGTTTTATTTATTTTAAATTACTTTAAACCTGTGTCCACCTTTTTATAAAATCAATTTGCAGTATTTAGCATAGATTCAATAGTTATATTCAACTCAAAATAAATGTTAAAACCCTGGTTGTAAGGCGACAAAGCAAAACCTGTAAGAGTTAAATACTATTGCGAATCAGACAACTACAGATTTAAAACTATAAAAAATGATTTAGAAAGTACTTGGATTTAACAGAGAACATAACTCTACCAGTGTTCTCTTTCCATAGTTTTTAAAAACGTACAACACTGTAAATTAGAAATATTATCAGGTCGTTAATTTGATGAATTTAAGGTTCTACTCATCGTCCTCAGTTGTGTCATTCAGTCATGATTAGCACTGCTGTGACCACAGCGTGCCCTCTAACCTGTTGTACAGTATCCTCATATCAGCAGCTTCATTCTATGGTTTCTGTCATTATTTAATGAGCAGAATCATAGATATTAGCTGCCGTCATCGCCCATCCTCCTCAGAGCCCGAGACGAACAAATCAATGAAACTCCGACAAGCAACATTACCACAAACATGCATCACATTACCGACACCACAAGGCAATAAAACATTGATCTCCTGCCTTTAATCCACAGACATATGTGTGCACTAACAGATAATGAACCTCAACATAGTTTCATCAAACTTATGTTCATAAAGTCCCTCTGTGTTCTTTACCTGCTTCTCCTTTCTGAGTTGAGTGAAGCTTGTGCCTATCTCCACTGTGTGATACACACTATGGACAGGTTGCAAGTCCATCACATGGACATACTGTACATACACAAACAAGACAAACAACCATGTACAACTCTCATCCTGACATAGAAACAATTCAGAGTTACCAATTGACATGGGTGTTTTTGGTCTGTGACGAAACAGGAGAAAACCCACAAGTACAAAGAGTACATGCAACTCCATTGAGTAAGACCCCAGGCTGGGACACAATACTGTGACCTCACTGAAAGCCCACAACTCTAACCACTGCACTGCCGTGCTGCCTTGTTCATAACGTGCAAACGAACCATCCTCAACAACTGCCGTCTATACCAGCGGATAATTAGCTTGTCTGTCATTATTGCAGTAACAAACTGTGATTTAAAAGATGGATAAAGTGATAAAACCCCACCTTATCAATTATTCCTTCTCTGATTTATAGGCAGCAAGTGAATGCAAAGTGATGTGGGTCTTGGATGAAAAAAAATCATGCAGAGAAAGCTGGAGGGTTTGAATCTTTGCAAATAGGGAAGGAAAAATGTCTCTGGGGAAGCCTAATCACTTTTGTTTAGCATCTCTGAAGAATTAGACCACGTTAAAGAGAGCAGCTCTACCATGAAGGCAGCAGAAAGTGAAGCCTAACTGGAGATAGAGGAATGGATAGCTTTTCCCTTGAGGGCATTAAATAATTATCTTGTCGTATTTGACAGATCGTGTTTAAAGAAGAACATTCAGCCAATCCTTATCATAAAATGGAAGAGTATAGAATGATTATTCTGTTAAATTATGTAAATTTTTTCAACTGGGGGATCATTATTCTATACTCTATCAGCCAAAACTTGGCGTGTCAAGGAGTGTAAAATGGATTAAAATATTAATTATTTCAAAAAAGTAAAATGCATTTAAGAGCTATGTTAAGTACATGGTTGTTCTGTGAATAACTAAATCAATATCAAAAAAAGGGGTAGGGGGAGTGGTGGCGCAGAGGTTAGAGAGGTGGGCTTGTGATCCGAAGATCGCCGGTTCACGCCCCGGCCCCGACAACATCAAAATTGTGGGTGGGGTAGGTGAAACACCCACACTTGCCCCCACCCTCATTCGCCCCACCCTGGGCCCATGAGCAAGGCCCTTAACCCCCACCATGTGCTCCCTAAACAGGTCTCTCTTGAAAATGAGTTCTCGTGGCTCAATGAGACTAACCTGGATAAATAAAGGCTAAATGAAAAAAAAAATATATGGCATTAGCTACCAAACATGACTCCACTCTATGTTTGCCTGTAACTGTAGTCTTGAATAACAAATACCAAAGAAGATGCCCTGTTGTCCATTTTTGTCCTCCATCTCCTGTGGCCTTTTCTGCAATTTTCTAATTGTTAGCAACACATGCTGCTATTTTCTGGATGAGCCAGGCTAATTTTAACACGCTCATTATGCCTTCCCTTTCTCGCTGCCATCCTCCCGTCTCCCTAAAACACAGAGCTGCTCCGTCTTTAAACCCCAGTCTTCCTTTCTCCCTTACAACTGCACACTGTTGCTGTTACATCACTGTAAAAGCTGAATGTTCTTCGGGGAGGGGGGTTGAATGAGGTGAAGGACCTGCAGGCCAAGGGTCAAACCCAGGCTGTGGACCAATCTCTTGTTAAAGACTCACACTAAGAGCCTGATCAAAGGTCTGCTTTTCTGCACAGAGTCAGACAAACCCCAAAGCTTGGACATACTATACAGTGCGCCACATCCCCAAAATGTCTCCGTCTTACTAGATGTCATTTCTCTTCTCACGTGTTCAGATCTGTCCTGATTCCATGGCAGAACAGTGCTCTGGATGCTTGAGATCATCGCAGTATATAGAATGGGAGGAGAAGATATAGGGTCGGTGAGAAGCAGCTGTTTGTGACAGTGTGGGGGCAGCAATAACAATCTCTGTGACAGAGATACAATCAGATCAAAATGCTGAGCCCACTCACACACGCAAAACAGAGAGGGAGTAATGAGCTGGCAAAGGCCCGGGGCCAGCTTTACAATCACGCCATGCTACAAGAGGAATAAAAAAAGGAGGAGAACTGCTACCATTCTTATTAGTCACTTAGAACAAATCCTATTTCACCTCTTAACCCTACCCTTAAGTTGATTCTACATTCATACAGAGGGATTGGGCCATTCCAGTCCATTAAGGGATGTAGCACAAAAGGAACGAGGTACGACTATCCAATCCTTTACAAGGAATATTTTTTCAAGGGTGCACATTAAATGGTTTGCATTCATAGATGATTTGTGTCTATATGGCTCTGTGAAGAACTAATGACATGTTAAGGTGTACCCTCTCTTTTTGTTGATGATTACTGAATATAAGTACCAGCTCCTCATGACCCTGCGCATATCATTACAATCATACAAGGAAATTGGAAACACCCAAAAATATTTTGAAAATTTTGGAAACTCTGCGTAAATGCCATTCACCATTTCATGCAAACAGTCGCAGATGCTAGCTTTAGACCAAGAGGTACACTGATGTACCCCACCTCTGACATATTTGAATAGTGAATGTTTGTAGTTTTCAAGTTTTTCTGGACTGGAACTGAACAGGGAATGCAAGAAAACCTTAATGTTTTTGGTGCAAGGTATAAAAGTGGATAGAAGTTAAAATGAAAATGTGTAGTAAAGAGGCAGTTATTTTAAATAATTTATTTATTTTTAGTCCGAGGCAGTAGAGGGTGATGGATCCTGGCAAACGGAGGGAGCAATTTCATCCAGGACCAGGCGCAATAACAGAGCCTGGGGGTGGCCAATGGTGACCATGGCCAACATACAATAATCTTTGGTCACCCCAATTATTGGAGGAAACTGTACTTTTTAAATATCCTGATGCATGCTCAATAATCCAGGTAGAAAAATCTAAAAAAGTTAAATCTGGTCCTCTGGACATTCAAAAAAATTACCAAAACACTTACTTTTTAAACAATATAAAAACTAGTAACAAGTTTCCTCGAATGATAGGTGTGGCAACCCAGTTTTCAAAAAGAACCATTCTTATACTTGGATTCAGTCTCATACCAAAATGGGTACCTCACTTATTTTTCCAGTTATCATGTTCACAACATTCACAGATGAATGGTGAGACAGACACAACAATGGACAGAGTGATGGACGGAGGGTCTTTTCAATTCCCCCTCTTCTCTCCACAGCCGAGGACAATTAAGGATGTAGTTGTCAGGATTGCTGAGCACAGTTCAAACAAGCAAACATATTTAACCTGTAACATTTTTGTAAAATATTAATTTAAAATTATCTAGCCAGGTTCTGGCGAATCAGCTCAAGAAGCAGCAGCAGCAAAAGGAATGTTGAAGAGGATTTTCTGGCACTTTTAGCCTTTCTGAATCATGCCAGGATGGCACATATGACATCCCAGTGTGTTTCCCTCAGTCTGCCTCTAATACACACGCAAGGCCTTCCAAAGGCATTACTGAGCCGATGGGAGATATTTTTATTGTGGCAGACATCTCAGTGAAAAGCAGCTTCCGTTCACCAAAGCAAAGGCACTCAGGAGGGGGAAAACAAATGGTGCTTCGCCGAGTGCGGGGTTAACGTTGCTGTGGAGGCATTTCGAGAAGTGGGGCAGGAGAGAGTGTACGTTGAAGTGAACGAGCTTTGAAAATAGCCCAAGATAAAACGACACAGCTGCTAATATGAGCAGCCACGGTGCGAGGCGAAAAATTGCACACGACATCAAGCAAAAGCAAACAAGCATAAACAAAGAAGCATAAATACAGACATGAGACGCTCGCTTTGCTTCAGCTGAATCTAGAATTTAAATCAGCAGCAAGCTGGACACTGTCAGTCAGGGAGGATGGATTAGAATTGATTATGTCACCACAGGTCTTTTAAAGGTCTACTGATCAATTAACTGAGCTGGATTTAGCAAAGACAGCCGTTAACCAAAAAGACTTAGAGAAAAAGTGACGAGGGAAGAATCATTAACGATGAACACTTTGACTGCTAAATGTCATCCTGATCAACTACCATCATCAGGCATTGATCTTCCAACTGAACCAATCTTAATCAAATCAAACGTTTAAAATCTAAAAAGTTACAAGATAATGCCATATTGCCATGATTTTACAATCTAACTGTGTATAATAGAACATACCGATTAACTTACATCCTTAAAATAAACTAAAACAGAGAATGGCTTATATTTAAACATGTTTGAAGTTTTGAGTAAATCTACTAAATAAAAACTCAAAATTAAATTATAAAATCACTTGAAATGTACATAAGACAAATATCAATTCAAAATGATCAACAGAAAACTGCCCAGTTTATCACCTACATGAGTACGATACACTGTTTGC
The DNA here is from genome assembly GCF_014905685.2 of Nematolebias whitei. Lineage (NCBI taxonomy): Eukaryota > Metazoa > Chordata > Actinopteri > Cyprinodontiformes > Rivulidae > Nematolebias > Nematolebias whitei. The sequence goes on from NC_056509.1 coordinate 21,453,198, forward strand.
TTAGTGTTGTTTAAAATTTAATAACCAAATAGCAACATTTGTTTATTTTATTTTTTAATTACAAGGACCAAACTTTAACTTTAGCTTATACACAATGTTGCCAACTAACTACAGTGTTTCACCTAGCATTATACAAGCAGGGAACCCCGCCCTGTCAGCAGAATCAAACGCCCTGCTTCCTGAACCCCTACGCTAGCGGCACGCAATACAGACGCGCTAGCTAAAAAGCTTCAGAGGTAGCACTCTGTTTCCATCACGCTGAGCTGTCTCCACTCCTGAAACTGTTGGTACAAACAGCGCGCAACACAGATGTGTCATGACAAATCACAGAAGATATGAGCGCCCTGCCAAAGCAAAGCTAAGGGAAACACTGTACTATTTTAACATGTATGTAAAGAGCCCGTTCAGTGACGTTTAGTCCACCATGATGAACGTCAGTCTGCGTTGTAGTGCAGACAGCTGTGTGCATTTATCATAGAGCTAGTACACAAAGTGGGTTGTATACATATTATCTGCAGACAAAACCTACAATGGGCCATTGCACTGCACTAGAGATTAAGCTCTGAATTTTGATCCTTGATTATGAATCACTGGCACATTGCCCCTTAACCAAATATCTATGCTGTGGTCATCACCAAATCATATTGAGAGATCAGTGCAGGAAAATAGAACGTCACACATTAAGATAATAACAGGAAAGAATACATTTGGCCAGTAGCTGGTCCAGGCCATAGTCTGATTTAGACAACGAGAAGCTTGAACCAAAAGGAGAAGCCATTGTCTGATGGAGACTGAGATACAAGCGACAGACAAAAGGGTGGGCATCCAGGACCTCAAGAAAGCGCCGGAAACCTCATTACTACTTCTACTTCCTTTATTGTGGAATTCATTGAATCATTTTGTACAGCCTTTTGTGAGAATGACAATTATTTTGATGATTTCATAGATTTTCGCGCTTTGCATCACAAATAACTAACAGCCGTAGCTTGCCATACAACATGAGGGACAAACAGATCATACGACCCTCTCATGTAAGGTGCACAGGTTTTACAAGTGTGCTTTTAACTGTACCTCATAGTTAAAAAAAACACAAACTCATTGTCATTGTGTCTATCAAAACCAGTTGGAGACTTTGCTCTGGCTTTGGGGTCAGGATGTTATAGAGTTAGAGTATTAGGTAGGAAGGAAGAGGAAGAATGAGGAAGAGGGCCAGCACAAGAGGAGGGGGCGTGGCAAAGACACCATCTTAGCACCAACATAACTGCTTTGTTCCACTTTTGAGTAAGCTGTTGGGGGAAGAATCAGTTTTGTGTTGTGTGTTTCCTTGACTGATGAAGCCTTCCGGATGGAAGGTGAAACGTTTCAGCAAAAAAAAAGAAGCTGTTCAGATCACCTGACTGAAAATTGTTGGAGTATTAGGTAGGGTTAAAGGAAGTCCCCATAAAGACAGAAAAACACAAATGCTTATGTAAGCACTGCCATTAGAGATCTCATGATTGACACAAGTCACTTTGTATTACTCTCAGGAGCTGCTGCACAGAAAGGGACACAGTTCTGGTTGTAAACACACTGTAGCAGTCACATGTGTACGCACACAGGGTTCAAACACATTCACCATTACAGATTTTTCCTTCTTCCTCACTTGACACAGGAGGCGATTTGAAAAGGTGGATTCACGGACGATCAGCCCTCTGCTGTAATTGGCTCACTTGTTAGCCAGCAAGTTCAAGTCAGCATTGGTCACATGGGATACAAATCTAAATGGCATCAGTGTCCTACTTTATGTGTGTGTGAATGAGAGCTAGAGAGCAAGGAAGGTGCAGTAACTTTTGAGGGAAGTGAAGTTGCCTGGAAATGAAATGCAGAGCTGTCACACGGCGACGTCACGACAGGGCCGTCGTTTCCGCTGGGAATGTGACAGCTGCACTAACAATTAGCTTCCAGAAGCTCTAAATATTACCTCACTTCCACTGATTTTGTTCTTTCTCTGGGCAAAGTTTGAAAACAGGGAAAAATGGAAACCTCAAAATCTTAAAATAAAACTAAGCATCATAAAAAAAGTGACACAAAGTCAGTTGAACTCCGATTAGGACGACCTACAGATATTTTGGTAACAGCTGCTGTTTTAAATGTGCTTTATAAATAAATTTGACTTGACTTTTAAAAAATGACAAGGTGATTTTTTTTTATATATAACTTAAAATGAGTCAAAAAGTGCAGTTCTTTCTAACATATTTATTAATGTTATTTTAGAAACCAACAAATTATTAAGTTTTAGGTGCTTATTGAATAAAAAAAAAACACACAGCAAAAGTCTTGAACTGGCTTCAGTGAGGCTTGTGTATTTGAGGGAGGCATGATAAAAAATGTTTTCCACTAATGTCTCGTTTGGTGTTATTTACTGATTTAGATGATTGAAGTCTGAAGAAACAAGGCATATATGCAATTTACCAATTTGTTAATTTAACAAACATGAGACTCAGTAGCATGTGGAAGAACCACACACAGCCGTAATAGCCTCACACCCCACGCTGCTTATCAGTTTTGTCACACGCTGCTAGGGGACAACATCCCATTCTGCAACGAGCAGTTGTCACAAGTCGTACAATACGGTTGTCTTGGTCACACTGGATCGAACATGGGCGCACCCAAAGTACCACAAGCTCAAAACACGAGTTGTTTAGAGTCAGCTATTGATATAAAACATTGTTCCAAAAAATAATCAATAAAACAAAAAATGAACGTTTAATGCTGTTTGTATTCTCTGTATTCAGAAAAGCATGTGATTTTTATATAGATATATAAAATGTTCTTATAGAAAATTAAATTTATATTAAAAAGACAGATTCAAAATTCTCTAGCAAGATATTCGATTGAGCCCAAGGAAGAGTTAAAGCCTATATTGTTAAACTGCCTACTTGGCTTTGACCAAATCGTTCCTGAAAACATCTAATTTAGATTAAATAGAAGAGGACAAAGACTCACGCTATGTTTAAGTGCTTTTTATGTGAAATTAATCAACAGCCCTCGAGCAAATCAGAATTACATATTCATGTGGGGCATTGAATGATGAATATAAATGATGACCTTTAGAGAGCGGGCTTTTTTTCTTTCCATGCGGTTTCCGCAAGAAGACTCAAGAAAAGCCAGTTTCGTGGAAATACAACTGAAATATAAAACAGATTAAATTGATTTTTAAAATAAGCAGTGTCTATTTCCATCACAGGCAGGATCAAAAACTTTACAGAGCAGTTAGGGACACAGCTGTACTTAAATCTCAGAATGAACCTGCAACAGGTTGATGAAACAGCTAAAAGTAATTAAGAACATAATGGACGTAGACCATAGACTGTAGACCATCAAGTCGTAGACTGAGGAAGTCCTCTGGATGGGGGGACAAAACATTTCTAACTTAAAGAAACTGGTCTAGATGACACGATTTAACCTTTTTGTTGTAATTAGGAAAATGTTTATTAGCCATGGTCAAAACTTAAGTATTGAAAAGTTCAATCTAGTCGAGGAAAAGTGGCTTGAAAGTCAAATAATTATTATTATTGTAGTGAACTAAGCCTCAGGTCAAAATCTGGCCGTGAGGGCCTTCCTGGGACAGGAACTGTCATTTCATTGATTTGTATCCAGAAATACAAATTAAGCTCATCCAGAGACTTTATAATTGTATCCAGCACTGATCAATTGAAAGAACACTCTCTTTTTTATTATCATTACTATTTTACAAATGTCTTGATAATCAAAAGTGTATTTAGTTCAAATCATTTTTAAATGTTGAAGTGAACTACTCATTTCAAATCAACTGTGAAACAGTATTAATGATTTTTAATCCTCATTCAAAGTAGAAATCTAGTTAATGTCTGTTACAGAGTAATTATTCATTTTCTTGATCTTCTGTCTGAAATTAGCAAGTTGTGATGTCGGTCAAAAGTCGGAGACAAACGCAAACAAGTTTATTGGAACGAACTGTCATGTTTTTAAATCCTCTCAGACAGAAACAGAGAAGCTGGCACCTGTTTCCTCCCATCTCGCCTAAACATTTCTCTGTCTGTTTCAAAAACCTTTTTCTGTCTGTTCCAAAACATCTCACTGTTTTTCTGACTTCTAGTGACCTCTTACGTCACTAAAACCACACCCCTGATTGGCTCTTTCAGCCAATCAGGACTTCCCAAATGAACCAGAAACAGAACTCTTTAAATGTCGACACTTCCTAGTTCCAAGCAGTTCAGTTCGGAGAGCAGAACCGAACAGAAAAGTTGCTGGAGAGAACAAGAAGTTCCAGACATGACCCGAAGTTCTTCCGAGTCTCGTGGGGATTATGGAATCTTCCACATCTGAGTGGAACCTCTGACGGACTCACAGCTCATGTGAGTCCACCCGTGAGGTGAGCGTGCTGTTGAACGAAGTACCGTCACTACTCCGGACGGTTCTCTGCTATCCTACGGAGACGCTGAAATGGTAACGTTGAAAGAGAACTCTACACCGACGCTGAGATATCTTCTGCCAGGTAAAGAGTCGATTTCCACTACCGAAGTGTACCGAGGTAGAGCTGGGTTCGAATGGAGGGTGCCGTTCTTCGTCAACACATTTTCCCTCACACATCTTTTCTCTCCATTTAAACTCCTTCATTTCCCATCTTTAAAACTCTTCTATCTTGCCAGTAAATCATCCAGATATTTTCATAAATGTCTGTTGTAATTAGTTGCAAGTGAGATATCATGGCCGTATGGTTTCTCATTGTAAAGCTCATTAATTAAAATGTGTTATTGCGTTCAATCAGAATATCATGTGTACAATGTTTGATGTTAAATTTTGATTCTGTTAATAAATGACCACATTCATTTTGATGGGTCAAAGAAACTTAACGTCTCACGTCACTGATTAAACCATCTCCCACACAGTATCTCTGTCACATATCTGTCAAGTAGCTTGAAAAAGAGAGAATCTGTTTAAATTAAGTATAATATCAGGTACTTGAACTAGTCCAGATATTATAACGTGTAGTGGAGCTCCGAAGCTAAACGAAGCTAACCGACCTATCTCACTACATTATTACTAACTGGCATGAAAGGTGGGCAATCATAGAATCACCTGCGAGTTTGTTGGTCTGTCAGCAAAAATATCTCATGAACCAGTAAGAGCACTTCAACAAAATGCTGAAAATAATTAGTTGATGAATGTCATCAACTGATCAACTTCAGAGGTCAACCTGAATCAAAATGGCTGCCACAGATAATCCATCTTTCCCTACAGAAACAACATTTTTTTATAACTCAGTCAGTTTTACAGCTCTAAAGAGAAATCCATACTTAGAGAGTCATAAGTAACATACTCTAATATACTCGAACAATCAAGCTCTAACAAAGCACACAAGATTTTTGAAACATTTAGCATTAACTGTTGGGGAAAAAAACAAAACATTTCTCTCTGTTATATCTATATCAAACCACTACACAGAGTATCAGAAAACTTTTTGAAAATATTGAATGGATGTAAATCTACAACTGATTATATTTTGAAGTCAGTCCGATTCTAAACGGTCACCGCAGCTAATTAACTTTAGCAAACATAAAGACGGTCATAACTCAGTCCATTTCACAGAAACTGAGCTAAAGCTTGGTGTGGTAGTAGCCAAGAGTCATCACTGAATCATCCAAGCATAGGCATAGCAACAAGTACAGCTGTATATGTGAAGGGGACATGTCCCACTCACGTTTAAAAAAATGTTCATTTGGAACACACTCCCCTCCACACACACACATTTACCATGAAATATTAGTTCACTCGGTGATCTTTCTTTAGTAGAATACTCAAACCACTAACTCCGGGTTTTCCTGGTTACCTACAAAAACTTACAACACCACATGTACTGTCTCCTCGAGGTCACTTGACGGGGCGTGAGGAGGAGGGGGAGACACTGCTGTGTTGTGCGCTATCTTAGTGCCACGTTAATGCGGGCATTTGTTGACCAGGGAAGGGGTTAGGATGCGTGAGAGAAGTGGTGCGCTATGTCTGTAGCATCTTAGCTAGCACGTCTGTATTGCATGCCACTAGTTTAGCGCTATGTTAATGCTGGCAGTTGTCTACCGGGGTCTGGAGGAAGACAGCATTGTGCCATGCTCTTATAGTTATTGAATCAAGTGTTTACTTATGTAGGTAAACCTAGATGTTGAACAACCTGTTAAAATACAGCAGAATGCAGGAAACGGCATCTACTTTATTCAGATTTTTTTTAGGGAGGACCCCCCACCAATGTGCCCCCACCCCCTACACACACATTACAAATGCTTCTGATGCCAGTGCATTCAAGCAGCAACCGGTAATGTGAGACCTTTGTTTGAAACTTGTCTTGCTAAACGGTGGATACAAAGCTTTTTTTATTTTTTTATTTTTTTACCCATTCAAATATTTAGATGAAGACTTGAAGACAAAATCTTTGGTTTAAAGATACATCCTGGAGTGAACTGAAGCCTTGATTCATCCCAGCTGTCACCTTGATGGCTACAGTAAAGACTGACGGGACAGTTTGTAACTCATGACAGTGAATTCTAAAGTTAGTACTAATCTACTGTGAAAATCTGCACGAGCCATCTGTGTGTGTGTGTGTGAGTGTGAGTGTGTGTGGCTCAGATATGAACGAGGAAGCTGCTGACACCATAATTGCAGACACTCTGCAATGAGCCTGAGAAAACAGGGACTAAAAGAGGAGTGGGAAGCAAAGTGGTTGGAGGAGACAGCGCGGGCAGAGAGAAAGATGACTTGAGTGAAAGGTTGATAATTAGCAGGAGGTGAACATTAAGCAGCGAGCGTGTGGTCTTTCTCAGCTTTAAACACTGTACTCTGTGACAATCAGGATATGAGTCATTCCCAGCTTCAGCCTCTGTGTGCGAGTTCCAGACTTCAAGAAAATATAGGTATCCTCAGCAAAGAGAGGATGGAGTTTCTTCTAACGTTACATTCATGAACTCTCCAAAGCTGGTTAACACCCATCATTACAGGTAACAGGGCGATAATGCTTTGGCGCCAAATGTTTTGAAAAAATAAATCTCATGCTCCACTGGACTGTAATGAAACTTTCAGAAAGCAATCATTGGATGTACTTTGAAATGGTACTGACCATAAAGATGGCCGTCTCAGCAAACTGATCATAAAAACACAAAAATGGTTATAACCAAATAAGTTTTACAGCTGTTGATCAAACATTGGGTGTGGTAGTATCTGAGACTAATTCAAACTACATACTTCAAGTACTACTATACACAATACACCCCCCTAAAATATTGTAATGAACTAATGGAGTAGACCTTATTGGTCTGTCAGCAAAATATTTCAGATTTTAATTAATGTCACAGAAAGGAATCATTGGATGTCGTTACATTTTGGTGTCAGTCCATCTCAAGATGGTCATCATAGCTAACCAAATCTAGTAAACAAAAATGACAACTCAATTTTACAGATTGAGCTAAAATTCTAAGTAGTAGTTGCTGAGAGTCATTCTCAACCACTGGCATCAGAAGCATTTGTAATGTGGGGAGGACAAACTGGTGGAGGGCGTCTGGGGATCCTCCCCCAGAAAAATTATAATAAAGTAGATGCAATGTCCTGCATTATGGTGTATTTTAATGGGTTGTTAAACATTTACATTTATTTACATACGTAAACACTCGATTCAATAACTAATTTAGAGTAGCCTGACCAACAGCTCTCCTTGTGTGAATAGAGCACCCTTCGCTTCTCTCACATATCCTAAACTGCCCCCAACCTCGACCCCAGTCGACAACTGCTGACACTTACGTAGCGTTAAGCTAGCGGTGTACAATAAAGAAACTCTAAGATGCTACAGACATAGCGCTCCACTTCTCTCACGCATCCTAACCCTGAGCCGGCACTAATGTAATGCTAAGCTAGTGTGCAATACAGATGTGACTCCCCCTCCTCTCATCCTGTCAAAAAACAAAACAAAACAAAAAAAAAAACTAAGAGATGAGAGCCTTGTCAAGTCAAGTGGGAAACGCTACATGTGATGCGGTGAGTTGTATTAGGTAGTAACCAGGAAAACCCAGAGTGGACTATTAGTGGTTTGAGTATTCTCCTATTAATCTATTGTTAATGAAGACATAGAAACAGAGCTGGGGGAACTAATATGTCATGGTAAATGTGGGGGGTCCAAACAAATATTTTTTTTAATGTGAGGGGCACACGCCCCTGTCACATATAATTGATGCAACACGTATGTTCTCAACACATACAAAAAGCTCTCATAGATTTTACAAAATTGCATAACACTGTATTTAGTTAAACAGTATGGCATCAAAGGTAACAGATGGCATGCACTATTTCAAGAAACGCCAAAACCTTGAATTGATTTTATGCTCCCATATCGTAGCCTTCTCCTGTCCATGTCCACCATCTTACAAAAGATGCTGTAAGTCCAGGTAAGCCATAAAAGTGATATCTTTGTACAAAAGGATCACTATTTCAGAACAGAGTTTTATTTGTTTTATTGATCTGTTTTGACACATTAAATGATGCGGCTGTGATGAAGGGCTGTAACCTAAAAAAAAAATCACTTCTACCATTTGTTGAAAAATGTGAGACATGTGAAAAGCGCTTCAAATGATTAAACTGACATGTTCAATAAAAGCTAAGCAAAATGTGAATAAATGTAACGTAGTTTACATCCAGGGTTTGGGTAAATGTAGTAAAAAATGATTAACGTTAATGGGTATTCAAGAAATGCATGCAATTTGGATGTGTCAGTTTTAAATAGCAGATCTAATAAAAATGTATAAAGAAATATATTTAATACAGGCTGCAAAAACAAATGAAGGAGCAAAAATATAATTTTATAGTGTTAGAATTTATGACAGCATTTATTTTCTTGTCCTAGGGACATACGGTGGATGAGAGCATGACCATTTCCTTCCATTAGGGCAGCTACCAGTCGGTCTCTGCTGCTTTACTGGCACCACTTCAGTTTATTTAAACAGCTACAAACAATGTCAGATCATGAAACAAAGAGTGTAAAGAAGGCAAAGTAAAAGATGATCCAATAGAGTCAAGTTAAATCACAATATAATATAATTTATTTAAATTTGGTGAGAGTGTTTTCAATTTAAATCCAGTTTTATCCGTTTAGTTCACCATAAAAAATAATTTTGAGTGTCCACTTCAATTAGGTTAATTATAAATAAATCCATTCATGGGCTAACAATGAAAATAGTTTTTTATTTATTTTTTTTATATACGTGTTTGTTTTTTAACTAGTGTAGCGCCTGTACCACGTAGCTAAAGTTAACCAATAGGTTAGATTGAAATGTAATATATTGGTTGGGACCGTGGGCACGTTATTTTAAAGACAGCTGCACCAACAGCTTACAGGAGATACAACTTACTGTTTATATTTAATTTAATGGCAGTGCCTCCACTGAGCAGGAAATTATGAATTTATACCTTGTTTGACCCTCTAAGAATTTAATTCAGATCTTTATGTTTATATTAAATACACTTTCTTGGAATACCAAAAAAAAACAACAACACTTAAAGTGACTTTCAAATAAGATACTGATGCCTGTTTTAATTTTAAAAGACATAAGTAGTGTGTTGCAGAAATAAAATAAAAACAAAAACATCTTTTTACAGTACTTTCAGTTCTATTGTTTAACCCAAATAGTTGCATTCCATAAGAGCTCAGTCACTAATGTTTGGATTTACATTTCAATATACAATAACCTGAGCTGCTACATCACTGAACTAGCTGCTACATCATGCTAGCATGCTAAAATGTTAATTGCACTTAGCATGGTTTCCATCTACACACCACATCATTCTGAACAGCATAAAATATACAGACAAAAACATTTATCTTTCATATGCTTCTTAAAAGTCTGTTACAGTCTGCAACTCTGCATTAACCGTTGTAATGGACAGCTTTACTCTTGTAGATGAACAGATGCTGAGATATATTCATCAATTAAAACGGATTCTTCATTTTTCTGGACTGAATAAAACGTGCATTGAATTTAATGAAATGTAACGTGAGACGTCATTTATCTTTGACCCATCAAAATGAATGTGGTCATTTATTTTACAGAATCAAAGTTTAACATCAACATTTACATTAATTTGGCAAAATATGAAAATAACAACATCATTAATCAGCTTTACAACCAGGAAAACCATACGGCCATGATTTTCCGTTGCTTCACCACAGACATTAATGAAAACTGTACAATTATGATCAATTATCCACACGGCGGTGGATGAGCACTTTACACAGACATTTCTAAATTATCTGGAAGGATTTCTACTTGAGAGAAGAATTTAAAGATGGAAATGAAGTTTAAAGGGAGTAAAAGATGGTGTGTGAGGGGGAGTGTTGACCAGAACCGACACTCTCCATTCGAACCCAGCTTGCTCTCTGAAGATGAATCAGCAGATACGAAGTCCAGTTACGCTACCTGTCCAGCGTCTCCATAGGATGGCTGTGACTCGTCCGAAGTAGTGACGAGATTCCGTCCGACACAAGCTCAGCTCAGCAAGTGGACTTCACATGAGTGGAGTCCTTCAGAAGTTCCACTCAGAGGTGGAAGATGTTATAATCCAAACTCGGAAGAGCCTTATCATGGCTGGACTTCTGTTCTCCCAAACGACTTCACAGAACTGCCAACATCTCAGAACTTCTCAGCCCTGGAGAACCAGGAAGTACCGGCATTTTAAAGAGCTCTATTCCCGGTCCATTTGGGAGTTCCTGATTGGTCAATATCAACCAGACAGGGGTGTGGTTTGTGACGTAAGAGGTTACTAGAAGTCAGAAAACAGCAAGAATTGTTATGGAACAGATTAAACTGTTCTCAGAGACAGAGAGAGTTTTGTTTTGGCGAGTTTGGAGAAACAGGTGCCAACTTCTCTGTTGACGTCTGAGAGGATGTAAACAAGACAGTTGTTCCAACACATGTCTGCTTCGACTCCTGACCTTGGAAAACGCACACTTGCTCATTCAAAGACAGAAATCAGAAAATGCATAAAAATCTGTAACAGGCCTTAACATGAATTCTACTTTGCATAAGCAACTAAAAAAATCATTGTTACTGTTTTACAGTTAATAAAATTGATTAGTTCACTGCAACATCTAAAATGGTTTGAACTAAAACACTTTGGTTATCAACATTTGTAAAATGGTAATGATAATAAAAAGAGAGTGTTCTTTCACTTGAATTTTCAAGAAAGAAAGTCTCAGGATGGGTGAACCTGTATTTCTGGATTCAAATCAATGAAATGACAGTTTCTGTCCCACTGGTCAGTTTTGACATCAGGTCAAGTTCACTACACTCTTTTATTGTCCCACGTCTGCATCGCTGTGCTCTCTGCCTTGACTGGTTTTTCACACTGACTCACGTTTCATGCAGCGCACCATTAATCCCGCCCACTCCCATCTGATTGGGCAAAATAAAATGCTTAATCCAGTACAAAACTGAACAAGATTGACACTTAGCACAACTCAAAGAGCGGGTTGTGAATCTTCCACATGGCACCATGTGCATCACTCCTCAAACAAATTGTTATGTAATATTCAAGGAACGTAGTAAAAATGACAACTGTTTGTTTCAGTCTGCTTAAACTAGATTTTCTTGATCAAATATGAACTGTTTTTGAAATGATACACCTCTAAATGACAAAAGGAGTTTTTTCTTCATATTTATGCCACTTTTTATCATTTAGACATTGTTTTTTTTAAAGTTAAATGATATCACCATGAATCCAGTTCAACACCCAGTTCGCACAACAAAGCACAGCTCAAACTGGGCTACACTAGTCTAAATAAATTCCTTGACTGATGCTAAATTTTCAAGACAAGAACCACATTACCCACAAAGCCATCTTCATAAAAAGGAAGATGTGGCAGTGTTGAAAGTTTTAGTTATAAAACAAACTTTAATTTTGCAATATTTAATATATCCTACAGTATGAATGCACAACATTTATGCCAGCTGACAAAATTATTTCAAGCGAGGAATTAGGATTAAAACTTTTCCTTTCTTGATAGTTCCAATAAAAGACACGATAGAACAAAAACTTACAGGAAAATCAGCATGCCTGTAAAAATTCAAGGCAAAAGTAAAATAGCGTTTTATTCTCAGTTGTCTAAGTAGGTGCTTGCTTTGAATAAAGTGGGAGTCCATGTGTTAAAGTCTGCCTTTATATCAAGTATAATAAAAGTGACAGGACAGCCTGCTCTCAGTGGTAGTCAAATATCAGAGGTAATTGCTTGTAAAACACTTCCACCTGATAAAACTATCAGTTTTATCTGATGGAGAGTGAACTTTTTTGCTTGGTTCTTACTGTGCTCCTCAGAAACACCACAGGGTTCTTCTGCTGAGAGCTTTTTAATCATTAAAATTAAAGGCTATAAGCTATGAACCAGAACAATTTAATTTTTTTTTATTGCTTGAAGTGCCAAACTGTTTCTTCCCACATGCTTTCAATAAGTCACAGGCCTCGCTGTGCCAATCAAACCCAGCATGGCTGTCCTGATGGGAAACCTATATGTTGGAAAAGTAAAAATAGATACTAGGAATTACCTGCAGAGAAACAAAGAGGGCAAAAGTCGATATTTAACCCTTGCATTGTCCTTTAACTTTATGTTATGTTATGTCTTAATGGGGAAAAACCAAACACCTAACATAACGACAAAAATATTATATTTAAATATTTTCCCAGTGGATGTTCTATGCATCTGCTAACCGTGTCCTCCTTTGGATGAAGCCAACGGCAGTCAGCTGTTCTCAGCCATGGAGCGTTCGATTCTGCGGCCTGCATCCACGTTGAACCAAATGTTTACTTTTGCACATTGCAAATGTGTTTTGCCCTTTACATCCAAACAAAACAGGTGGAACTCAACAGCAATGTCCAGCAGACAAAATAAGACGTACTGTACCACTTCAGGGGTAAGTTAAAGTCCATATTGATCAATTTTACAGAGGCTTTCAAACATAAAAAGCAATACGTTACAGAGTAAGCTAATATAAAAATCTTAAGTATAGAGATAGAGGTAACATAATGTAAAAAATAAGCATTACTCATATGAATGCATTATTTTATGCAATAATTATGGGATCCGGTAATGCATTTATAATGGGATTACCTTATGGTTGATTTCCCCCACTAAGGAAAACTAGAGGGTAGTAATAATACTGTGATGTTACGGGAGCATTTGAAAAAAAAATTGACACAAAATAAATGAATAAAATAAAATGATTTTAGGCTTTTTCAAAAAAAAAAAAGTGTTTACTGACTGCACTAAAATGAATAAAAACATGGACAAAAATAACTGTGTGGCTGATTTTTCCCATAATGGTCATCCAAGAGTTAAAGTAAGAGGTAAATGTTGCCTGACAGAAGGTAACAGATAACATGGAATATTAATGAATGTATCCAAGCCTCGTACTTGTCTAAGTCCACTCAGAACTGCAGTTATATTGACTTCTGATATAAGATGAACACAAACAGGCTGATGCACTCTTGCTTCTGATGAAGTACCGCCCTTTAAAGGCTGTGTGAGGGAGAACTATATTCTTCTGGTGTGTTTTGAGCACTTTAGCTGACTACTTCAGATGACTGCCTATCAGCTCTGCTGCTGAGAGGCAAGATAGGAAAAAAAAAGCAGAATGAAGAAAATGGGATTGCAACTAGAACAATAGTGCGATGGAATGAGACCAACTCGGCTTACTTTTGAACCGCACACACCTAAAAGCCGCTGTAAAGCCTCAGAGGGGCCTCGCGGTGGAGAGTTATAGCATGTACTTGCAGGTGCAATTGAGCACCGGGTGGGAATGCTGTCGTCCAATGACAAATTACTTTTATTTGTGTGGCCTTTCAAAACCGTCCGCTGCACTGCACAAGTGCACAGCTGAAGGAAACTGATGAGAAGCTGCCTATTGATCCCCTCCGTTGTGCAGAGCAGGTTAACAAATATGACATGAAGTGCAACTGCAAGAAGGCCATGAACGATGGAAACTTGAAGGTCATTCGCACACAAAGGGACGCGTGTGAACATGTCCAAGGGTAAAGGAACAGTTACTAAAACAGTTCAGTAATGACAAAATGAACAAGCCATCCTAGCAGTTGACTTATGAGAGACAACAAACAAAATGTAAGAGCTTGAATAATATTGCAATTAAATGAATGTCAGTGCTGCAGGCTCAGCAACGCAATGGCAAAGAAATGGACTCAGTTGAAGGAGAACAGGAGACAAATTCAGAAAGAAACTCTTTATATATTTAGACGCAGGAAACAGGAGCAACATAAGACATGACACTACCCAAGAACTATCAAAAGGATCTGTCGACCGAGAAGGAAATCTACTGGGAGAGGTGATTATTGAGATTGTGATTATTGACAGATGTGCTGATTACTAATAGAAGACATGGGGTTTGCAATGAGCTGAAACCAGAAGCTAAACAACAAAACCATCCAGTGTTCCATTATCTTTATCTGATTCTTCCTTTTTCGAGTTGCGGGAGTAACTACGTGTGAGGCAGGAGACATACTGGGCAGGTTACAAGTCCATCACAGGGACACACGGAGACAAACGAAACAAACTATCTTTCACATTTAAGGACAATTTAGAGTAAACCATTAGTCTAACATCAATATGTCTAGTCAGTGGGAGGAAACTGGTGTACTCTACAGTAAGAAAACCCAAGCATGCATGGACTGAACATGCAAACTCCACCCAGAATATCCCTTGGCCAGGATTCAATCCAGCAACCTTCTCACTGAGAGGTGACAGTGCTACCAACTGGGCCACCATACTGCCCACAACTAAAACCAATCCAAAGCAATGTGAATTCTAATACCAAACAGGAATCAATTGAAAGCACCACAAACTGCAGCCAAAGCCATACCATAAATTATGATACATGAACTCAAGTGATTCAGTGTGAGTGCAATGCTAATTATTATTATTTTTTGTTTAAAAATATTAAATGTAGATATAAAACAAATAAATATAGATGATAAAACCATATATTTCTCAAACAAACCTAAAAACAATGTTTACAGAGCAACCATTAAAAAAATAACTTTTTGGAACCTAACCTAAAAATGGCTATATAACTGCCTGGCTGGAGTTGCTGATTACAACCACAGCTTTAATAGAAACTCAAACATTTCTGCCACAAACCCTTGAAGTTCAGGTGAGGCTTTGAAGCTATTGATTGGATGATTTGTATGTGTTGCCGGTGCTCCTGAAATGTGTTCCCAGACACATTTCAGGAGGCACTTTCCTGCCTAGGTGTTGATGGATGTATCTGTGGCAAAGCTCTGGGCCTGAGAGATGCCAGAGGGTGGGAATGCTCTGACAGCCTCAAGGTTACCCTGCCTGGCACCAAAACAGATGGATGCCCCTCATTGTAACTGTCTGTAATGTGTTCAGCTCAATCACTCCCTCTCGCTCCTTGGCCTTTAATACATCTCTCTTGTTTGCTTGTCAAGGCGGCCTGCAGAGTGTCTCAGCTGTAGCGCGTATATGCAGAGGCGGCAAATCGCGTTATGATTTTATCTATCGCACAGGGAGAGTGTGGATTATATGTTCAATATGAGGCACGCTGGTTGAAATGATTAAAGGAGAACTCGAGCCCTTGAGAAGTAATTGTATTTGCTTCAAGTACGAGAAAATAAATGTAAAGTTTTTGCAACGATCCTTATTAGGCATTAAAGAAATTACGAAACACGTGCATACAAAAACGTCCTTTGCATTTAAATTAAAAACAAGATTTGGCAAAATGTGGTTCCTTGAGAAGTTATGTTTAAATCACTCTCTTCTGCCAACAGTGTTTAAATTAAGTTAAAAAAAAGTGAAACACACACAAAAAAAAAAAAACTGAAAGTTGAGATGCAGTTTGCCTAATTGGTTGTAGTAAAAACAGATTTCGAGCAGTTATTTAAAAGCACAGCATTAAAAAGTACTGTCTACTGTGCTGCTGTGAAAACGGATCTTGTTTCCATTCTGTAATCACATTCAATTCACCTACGTTTGGTTTCAAGACTTCCACGTCTCCATTAACATCAGAGGAAGACCCATCTCCAACCTACGCCTTGCTAATGGTATTGACCTCATGGGGAATTGGAAAACGAAGCTCCAGAAACTCACAACTAAGTTAGAGAAGGTATCCAAAGGTATACAAGTGGTAAAAGTAAGATCCTACAGCTATCTAAAAGCAAACAATGTCAAAAGGAGTGGACAAACACCAGAAATACCCTGGCATGAAAGACTTGAAGTATTTTGGGTCTTCTGTGAGACAAGATGGAGGCTTCACAAGTGAAATAAAAACAAAGATTAGTACAGCTTCATCATGTTACGACTTGTCAGTGTCTGGCATAACAACTCCATCAACTTCTCTGTGAAGGTCAGACTTCATAAATCATCAGTACTGTACACTCCACCTTACTCTATAGATGTGAAAGTTGGACCCTCACAGATGTTACTGAGAGGGAGATGTTTTTTGTTGTTTTTTTATATACGTGTTACAGGAGAATGCTGTATATATTTTTCACAGAACACAAGACAGTCACATATGTAAGCCAGTTGTTACATATCCTGGAGAACAAGAACCACAACTCACTGCATCAAACACTGTAACCAGACCATGTATCGTCACATTACAAGGCATCCCTCCCTATCAAAGACTATTATAGAAAAGTAAAGCAGAAACTACAAGGTACACAGGGTAAGACCATCAAGGAGAGAACTGGTTGCAGCATCCAAACCCTGCTTTGTACAGCAGAACACAGAGTGTGCTAGAGACCCTCGACTGCCCAAGCATCCACCATGACACCCCTGCCACCCTCTGGGTCACTCAGTAGACGTTCAATAAGATGATTAAGATGTTGACAAATTTAACTGCATCTCATTGTTTTCCTGGAGTCATCTTTTTTTAGCACATAACAAGTAAAGCTCAATATCCCTATGACCTCAAAGTCCATGTGCAATAATCCAGGTAAAAAAAAATCCAACAAAGTTAAGTCAAATCCTCTGGATGGTTTATTTTTGTTCAGCCAAAAGACTTCATCAGTCTGAGGAGCTGCAACAAACTCAGTCTTAAAAGTACCTTTACGTTGTGGGTGCTATGTGAAGGTGATTTTATGCTTAGAACAAGTTTGAGACAGAACAAATCTGACTGGATGAAGTCAAAAGAAGATTGCAAAAGCTGGAAAATCTTAGCAACAGTTTTGGCTCAACAATAAACAACTGTACCATCAGCATAGAAATGTAAGATCCATCAAGGATGCTCTGACCTACATTGCCTATGTAGATTGTAAAGAGGGTGGGTCCTAAGACTGAGCCTTGTAGTACACCATTGTTGACTGTTAAATAACTGGAGGAAGTACCATTATGTTGAACACATTGCCTCCGATCTGAAAAATAGTTGGAGAACCAACCAATGGTATGTTCTGAGAAACCAATTTCTGAGAGCTTATGACAATGATTTGTATGTTCCCATACAATGATGAAATTGGTTATCTGCATTTAACCCATCACACTTGAGATACACTCAGTTGGATCAGTGGGCAGCTATGTACCTGTAAGTGCCCAGAGAGTAATTAGGGATTAGGTATCTTGCTCAAAGACACCACAACATGTGGTCATGGCAGGAAGTAGAACTTTCTGGTCCCAGGTGAGGCCTCACCTCTACACCATCTCACCCCCATTACATCCAGTCACAAAATGTATGCCAATATACAAAATAAAAATCTATTTTTTTTGGTCTTCATATTTACAAACTGTTTTTAAACTCACAACCAAACATAGTGATGTACTTTTATTGTACTTGTTGTACATGCTTAAGTTGCACTGTAACATTGTGACAGAAAAATATATTCAGTTTTTAAGCCTTTACACCTGAATGATACACAATCTGTATTATTTTATTGTTAATAAAAGCAACTTCCCTTGGAAACTTTATTGAGGTGGAAATTAGAGGCAACTGAACTAATACAATAGTAAAAATATTCATTTGCAGATTCATGATTACAAGTTGTATTGGCTCCATTTGGTCTGACACATCTCCTGCTGTTCTCCTTTATCTTCTTACCTCCATGTATTTTTTATATTTGTTCTTGGGGTGCAGGGGCATTTAGGCTCCACAGCGCAGAGTATATCCAATTATACCAAAGCTCGGAGCATGGCGGCGACACATCGATTGACACAAGCAACACGCTGTCTTATCACAGTGACATGATGCAGTGTCAGGCAAGCAACATTAACCTTATCTGACCCTTGGCCCTCCACGTACTCGACTGCCAGGGCTGGACAGGCAGCTCAGGTTTTGGCATAGACATCATAGTACAAATATAACTTGAAACACATAAAATGAAAAATAATCAGACTGTGTTGGTATTTGCATGTGTAAAATAATCCAGTGTGTTGGTTTTGAGCAGTTTCTCATTTTCTGGAGCTACTGCTATGCAACAACAAAAACCTGCTTCTAAGGCCTACCTAACACCAGAAGACCCCTCTACGCTCTCCATGACTGACAACCTGTAAAAAAGTGGCTGGATTGCAGCAAATTTGAAAAATTCTTCAGTGTGAAGGCAATCATGATGCTGCTATGCTTTTAGTACTCACCAAAAAGGGCTTTCTTGCTATTTTACATTTTCTAAAGATGCTCTCTTGTGCCATTACCATACCTCTATGTGTCTATATAACTGGGAACAGGAAATATAGGAATTTAGGGGAATTTAGGATAATTAACTGAAATTGCGTCTAGTTTAAGATCACTGTATCATATCCAAATCAAACTCTGAACATTTTGTTTAGACATGAGCCTTTAATGAGCTTGACTCATAGTTTATGAAAGTACGGAAACCAGTTTAATGACTTAATTTGCACATTATATCATAATCACATTTTTTATAGAATAATCAATTTTGTTTCTTTCTACATCTTTTTTGTCGTAATATTTTCCTACATTCATGTATGTACCTCAAAACCAAAAACATTCATGTTATATGAAGTTTAGTCATATATTTGCACTGTATTTACATAAAGACAAAAAAAAAATATAAAAGTGAGCAAACTGCATATCACAAAAAAAAGAATCACTGAAACATCTAAACTTTTGCACATTTTTTTTTTCTTTTCAAACAACTAATCAAAACTATTAAATGTTATTTGATCGGGGGAGTGGTGACACAAGTTAAAGAAAGCGAGCCTGTGATTGAATCCCCAGATTGTTACAACAAAATGTGGGTGAATTTCAGATGAAGCACCCACATCTGCTTCCTCCATCATTTTCCCCACTGTGGGCTCTTAAGCAAGGCTCTTAACACCTTCATTTGATGCAAGAGCACCTTATGGCAGCCTTCTGCTCCACACATGTGGGCTGTGGTAGCTCATCAGTCAGTGGTTGCACAAAACAAATGCATCTGGCATAAAAACAATGACCAAAATTTTTGTGCAAATTTGCTCTCTATGACGACTCCTAAAGGAGGAAGCAGCTGAAAGAAAAAAATAAAAATAAAATTGCATAAAACAACAAGGTTTTGGTAAATTGCATTTCACAACCAAACTATTAACAACTGAACAGAACTACTTCTAACTGTCCCTGTGTATCCAGGTGACCTAGTTTATCTTAGTGTGTGGTACCTCAAGTGCTTAGCATATTTTTAGTTAATGCTTTCCTTAGTTCATATTGTACATCTTATTACTGTTTTTCCTTTACATTTTATTGTTGGATGTAACTGGGACCCTGTGTACACAATTTTGTTCCACCACATGTACCACATGTGGTACAAATGACAAATAAAGGAACTCTGACTCTCTGACGTCTTATTGCATATTACAGCAATGAAACATTATTTTAGTCAAGCTTATGGTGGAAATGATATTCCCCAACTTTATTTAAAACCCATGTTAAGGGTAATCTTTTAATATATTTAATTCAAGGGTAAACTATTTGAAAGTCCTGCTAATTCACAAAAGTTCTCATTATTTTATTGAAATCTTCCCAACTTTGAAAATTTCGAGAATGTTGCAGCCCTAATGAGGATACAGCTACATGCCAGAACCTGTCACATGACCCTCTCAAACGTCACATCTGCACTTTGGTTGTTTCCATGATCTTGTCATGATCATAGTCATAGCCTAGGATTGAAGGCACAGCGGTCAGGTGGTGACCAAGCCTCACAACTGCATGCAGGCCTCACGGCATGGATACACTACCATACACCACCTAGGACCCTGTATAATTCTAATCAAAACCCTGAAAAAAACATACAGTATATGTTGATGTTATGGCTTGAGGGCCGTATGTTTGAGTGACACTGTAGGTGCAGGTTGATTTGATCACTTCTTGGTCTGCTGCCTTCATACATCTCCTTCTACATGTCTCTGCATGAGTGCAGCTACAGCGTGCGCTCTTAGGACATTATTACCTGCAGTGTTCCCTCAGTGTGGACTGAACTTGGCAAAAGGGCCTTCTCCTACTCTGCTCCTGTTTCCCGGAATATCTTACAAAAAGATCTGAAGCTCTCGACCTTGACCTCTCTAAGTGGCTTTAAAAATCTGTTGGACTCCTGGCAAGAAACAATGCAGACATGTTCCTGTTTTTAGTTTTCTACATTCACCTTATAATCTAGCTGTTTTTGCTACTTTTTTCATCTTATTTGTAAAAAAAAAAAAATATCTGTATGCCTTTTTATAACTGTTTATTGTTGTCGCTGTTGTCCATTGTTGTCATCATTCTTTGTTGAAATCAGGTCTCTCTTGTAAATGAGTCCTCGAGGCTCAATGGTATTTACCTGTCTAAATAAAGGTTGAATGAATGATTTGCTGACCCAGCTGTGCTGTGGCCCATGTGGGATTGGATGACCTCTCCCGATTCCTCCCAAAAAGACATCCATCAGCATCCTGGTTGGATTATTCACCTCCTGCACCTCCAAAAACAGAAGAGGCCTACCTATTTAAGTCCAGTTCTCCTACCATTCAGAGGGCAGTAATTTAAACAGAGCAGCTTGCCATTTTGGTATGGGTGTCTTTGTTCGTGTAATGTTTGGCTTTGGCTAAAAGTTAATTTCTGCTGTGGGAGAACCTTTTGAACACATCACCATGGGATTGTGTTGGACCTCTACCTCACATAAGCCAAAAATCAGTTTTACTTACATTAATCTGTGCTTCAACTTGCTAACCTGAGGCCATCCCACTTCTGACACCATTGAATGTTACGAGTTTGTGTAAACTTCTGACGACAGTCAGAAGGCTTACCGGTTTAAAATCTTTGTTTTGAGTCCGAGTATATTTAGTTTAAGGCTAACTGCGATGCTTTTGTTTTGTCATTGAAATAAAAGGGTTGTATTGGTTACTTTTATCCTACTTTAGTATTAAGTTGTGTACTTTAGTTTATCAGGAGACTTAAAATGTTATTTGACTCAATAATTTGACATTAATCTTATTGCTTCAGTGGTGTTATATTTGCAAACTATTCTTGGTAACTGGAACTTTACTATTAGAGGTGCACTACTGTAAGGTGTGATAGGTCAATCTGCATATGTATGTGTGTATCTTACCTCAGCTTCACAACCTGAACCCCACACTCTCTGCTCTTTGAATTGAGAAAGCTTCTCGGATGAGAAACACAACGTCTTCTGTTACAAATAAAGTCCAGTTGTTTTTGTCTTGAACCTTTCTGAATTTACTATTAGAGTTTTACATCTTAGTGAGGTCATTAAATGCAGAGGGTGTCTTAAGGACAACCATACAGACAGCTGAGAAATCTTTCAGAAAGAGATGGAACTGTCTTTGCATGATTATACAGTGCCTCATCATAATCCTATTTTCTGCATCATGAGTTCTCTAAACTATAATACTGAAAAAGAATAATCTACTTGGGGTATTTATAGATAAATGTTGTTCTTTAAAGGTACAGTACTCTATTGTTAAGTCCTTTTTTGCTAAAAGGTTACATTTCCCCCCCAATGTCTGTAGAAAATCCTTTAACAATTAGAAAAAATAACTTATATTTATGTCCTCCCTAAAACCTAGCATGTCACATTGGTATTGATTACATTCCTTTGTTGACAAAACCTGTTTGTGGATTATGAGTTTAAGTGGCTGCGTCTGGGTCCAGCTGATGTTGAGCCAAGTTCTGAGGATGTGCAAGTGCACTCTGTAGCTGACGAACCTCTGCTCAACACCTGCTGGCCAGTTCCAGCCAGCTTCAGCTACTTAATCCCATTTACAGAGACAGGCGGGTAAATTATTCAGAGCACCAATAAAAATGCCTTCAATATTCATAGGACTGCCTCTTAGATCTACAAAAAGAGTGGGGATGTGTCTGCATATGTGTGAGCTTGTTTATTTTAAAAACCCACGGCCTGTCAAACTGAATGAGGGATTTTGTGCATCTACTTGTTCTTATCCTCTTGGTTTAATAATATCAAGCAGACACATTGGTCAAAAGTAAGGAAGCGCTGCAGGAATTATTTTTGTCTACTCAGTTGAACATCACACACAACCCAAAACACAATGCGCCATTTTTTTATTCCTTCTTTTCTTGCAGATTAACAGGAAATGACTACAAGGCGGATGCCAGGAATATTTTCCGAAAACAGTAAAAGAAGCGAAACTGCTACTGTGTTGTCATTTATGTAAGCAGTTAGCTAGATGTGGTTACAGCCCTCTGAGGACGCCGTGGAAGTAAATCCATGTCGTCAGGTTATCCAGGAGCAGAGAATATGCTGGAAATAAGATGACTGGAAAAAAAATATCTTCAGTTTCTGAACCCTATCACTGCAATTACTGATGGCAGCATCAAACCGAAGAGCAAACGGTGTCATTCTGTTCACCACGTGCGTGACTCAGTGACCTTTACTGGGATAATTCTGTTACGTAACATAAATATTTGCTCTAGATGTGGAATGTAATGTTCAAGTGGTCCGACGCTTGGGCATCTTTGGAGCTAAGTGAACTGCAGCATTCAAAGAAGCTGCCAAAGAGAAAGAAGGAAAGAGAGAAATAAGCCTGAAAGAAAAGCAGTGAGCCAGAGTCAAATGGAAAAGAAACACTTTATAAAGAGTCACACTCCACACTCCTCTCCATTTTAATGCAGCATTAGGTGCGACATGTACCTCGAGATGTCGCAAGTGGCTCCGAAAATGACCTCAAATTTTCCTCGTGTCTTAGAGAGAGCAGTCCAATGTGCAAACTGCAGACGTGTGCAAGAGTATGAAAATTTAAAATGAAAAGCTGCATAGATGAGTCTCACCTCCTGGGGTGCTTTTTTTTTTTTTAGATTTTCCAACTAGCAGAGACCTGTTGGCTACAGTGGAGAAGCTGCACCGAGGCTCAGTGTTAACAATCGACACAAATGAAACTTGGGAGCAGCGGGGCTTGCAGGAGAGTTCACTTTGCTTTATTTGAGTTTCTTCATTTGGGCAAAGACGGAGCCGGAGAAGCAGACAATTACTGATATTTGCTGCCAGCTATCAGAGAGCGAAGGCGAGACGTGTACAGAGGCGGTGGCTCCATCTCCACATTGTTAATTAGAAACTCTCCCTCAGCGCTGTGCTCACTGAATAAAAGAAGTCACAGTCTCACCGAGCACGCACACACACGAGGCAGAAACTTCATTTTTATCAAGCGGTAAAACAGCTGGCGATGCCAGAGGACTGTTATACATTGGATTTTGCACCGTTGAGGAGATTGAGCAATATATGATCATTACATACAGTCATTGAATGGGCTGAGGGTTTATACAGGGGGTGGGGGGGGGGGGGTCTAAAGACAGAACGCAACAAGAAGCAAAGCAATGAGGAGAAATAAGAGGGAAACTGATTTCATGCTCGAAGGATTGCATCTCATTTTCTCCGAGCACTAAGGCTCAGTGTGTGGTCTTCTTCGAGCTGCTACTGCCACCTGGTGGTGGGGAACTGCAATGCAGGCCTGACATTACATCCGAGGAAAACAACTTGTCACTTTTGTTTTTAGTTAAATATATATATATATGCTAACGCAAATTAAAAACGGTTTTGAGGTATTTCCTGTTCCAAAATGTTTTTTCATCAAAACTTGTACCTTTATGCTCTTTACTTTGCTTCTAAAAGCATTTTATTTTGGGTTCTAGCACAAAAAAGTAAAGAGAATGAACGGTATTTGTAAAACTATCTCTTTTTAATGCAGATATTTGTTTTGACTTGGACTATTGGTATTAAGAACATGGACGAAAATGGTGACACAAAAACACATTGAGAAGAAAGAAAAAAAAATCACTTGAAGGCAGCATTACTTTTAAAGATGTTTTGATAATTATTCAGAGACTCGCTCAGTCACTGCTGGAGACAGACACCCAGAAAAGAGAAGAGAGTAAAGTAAATGAATAGAAGTCAGCAAGTGGCCACATGTTTTCCATCTGGACATTAACAACAATCTGATCAACTACTGGGGACTTTATATACAAGAGGCTAACGTTGTTGAACCTTTATGGTTATTTTTACTGGGGGCATGTACAGGAGGAGCCGTGCTTTAGGTGTTCAAGAATTCAGTTTGTGTTGTGAAAATTGATCCTGGATCTAAATGTGTCGGGCAAACCTCCTGAACTGTGAGTTTGACTTGAATGGATTTGTCTTCAGTGCACACCAGACCTGGAGGCTCGGTCATTAAGACAGAGCAGTTTGTGACTTTTATTTACTGCTGATGCTGTTTTCAGATGAAGTGAGGAAAAAAAAGAATATTACAAGCTCAAAAACAATACTGTGAACTCAGGCTATAACAAAGTTAGGTAAATAAACTTGAACGACTGCATAGTCTGCTAAAATGCAGTTTTCATGTTTAGAGCTGAATGATGAAACTTGTTGAACAAGCTGAAACTAAACCGTCAAGTCAAAGAAAGCAGAACAGAACAAAAGTCAGCAAAACCATAACTAAAAGCAACAAACATCAAAAATCATAGCTAGAAGCCAAAAATCAGGCAAACATAAGCCAAAAGCAAAAATTATCGTATAGTAGCTAACAGTTAAAATAAGCAAAACCATAGAACAACTACGCTAAATCAGAACTTAAAGAGAAACTTTATCAAGTTTGAAGAGATCTATAGATATTACAGTGGAAAAGTTATTTAATCAAGTTAAACATTTTGTTATAAGTTATATAAAATAAAAAAAGTCATAGAACACTATTTTAGATTGAGATAAACATTTGATATTTAAATGGTTCATATAGAAAACTATGTAAAAACATACAGAAGAAGATAATTGGAAATTAGTGTGAGTGTTGAATCAGCATCCACACAAAGAAAATACAGGTGCATCTAAAAAATAAGAATATTGTGAAAAAGTTTTTTTTTTTTTTTGTCAGTTACTTCAGAAAGTGAAACTCATAGACCTGTATTTTCATTTTCATGTACCCTTTATTTATACAGGTAGTCTCATTGAATCACGAGAACTCATTTTCAGGAGAGACCTGTTTTGGGAGCAGATGGTGGAGGTTGAGGGCCTTGCTCAGGGGCCCAGAGTGGGGCCAATATATATAATATATAACATAGAGTAAACATTTCAAGCCTTTATTTCTTGTAATTTAGATGATTATGTCTTACAACTAATGAAAAACCAAAATTCAGTGATTCAGAAAATTAGAATATTGTGAAGAGGTTCAATAGTGTAACTTCCAAGGTGTCTCACCCTGATCAGCTGATGAACTCATGGACATGAGCTATAAATGTCTCATTCCTCAAGTCCAGACACTCCTGAACCAGAGAAACATCATAAGCGTCTTACCTGCTGAGGAGACAAAGAACTGGACTGTCTCTCAGTGGTCCAATGTCCTCTTTTCAGGTGAAAGTAAATTTTCATGTCATTTATAAATCAAAGTCTCAGAGTCTGGAGGAAGAGTGGAGAGAAACAGAATCCATGTTGTTAATGTCCAGAGTGACGTTTCCACAGTCAGTGATGGTTTGGATTCATGTCCTCTGCTGGTGCTGGTACACTGTGTTTTCTGAACTCCAGTCCATGCAGCATCTACCAGGACATTTTAGAGACTTCATGCTTCCTTCTAGATGAGCTTTATGGAGATGCTGGTTTCATTTTCCAGCAGGACTCGACTCCTGCCTGCACTGACAAAGGTACCAACAGCTGGCTGTGGAATAGTCTCATTTTGAGACACTGATTTTTGTTTATTCATTATTAGTAAGCTATAATCATCAACATTACAAGAAATAAAGGCTTGGAATATTTTTGCTTTATGTATATAATAAATAAATGTAATATATGAGTTACACTTTCTGAAATGATTTATTTTGTTTTACTTTTTCATGATATTCTATATTTTTAGATGCACCTGTTGAAATATGTTTGTCATCTGAAGGCAGCCACGTTCAGTCTTTGATGTCCCTGCATCTAATACGTTTCTACAATTTTTTTTTTCTGTAAGAAACCCCCAAGATGACAGCCTGAGTTCTTGAACTCTTGTTTACAGCCACGTGCAGCAGCCTGTCAGTATTCTAACTGTTTGCATTCAGTCAGATTGCTGTCACCCACAGGAAGAACAAGAAGGTAGCTCAAAATATCCTGACGCATGCTCAATAATTCAGGTAGAAAAATCTAAAAAAAAGTTAAATCTGGTCCTCTGGACATTCAAAAAACAAAACAAAGCAAAAAATAAAAATGTAGAAACGTTCACATGATCAAGAAGGACCATCAGCCCAACGATGGATCATTAGCACTGCATTAGCATTAGGCTGATGGTCCTTCTTGAGCATGTGATCAGCTGGTTTTGGTTGTCAGCAGAAAAACTGGTTGATCCACTCTGAGAAGGTGCTATTTAAGAGACTGCGCTGAACACAGCACCTCAGACTGAGGAAGTCTCTTGGATGAAAGACGAAACGTTTCTACATTTTTTTTTTGTTTTGCTGTTTTGTTTTTTGAATGTCCAGAGGACCAGATTTAACATTTTTTAGATACAAGAAGGTAGAGTCACGAAGGCTCCTTCTCACTAATTAACACATCAAAACTGAGTTCACCAAGACACAGCTGGAAAATATATCACATGAAACTCAACAGGTTAAAAAAATAAATAAATTTAAAAAATAAAGATAATAGATGAACATGATGAAGCTGTAAACCAGGTCAGACATCAGAAAGGTCAGGATGATTAGCAGCTCTGCTAACAGCCTCCATCGCCTCATTAGTCTGGTCCAACATCACTAAGCCCCTACCATTAAAAGCTCAATGAAAGACCACCCGCTGTGATTATTGAGGGGAAGTCCCCTGTCGTCATGGCGATGAGAGCTCCCCCTACAATTCTCATTAAGTCACACTCAGACTTCTGTGATATCTTTTGAACAGACGTTTATGAAGAGGCGACTGAGGCTGAAACATGTTACCCATCAACAGCCACAGATACTCGCTCAGCAGCAGGAACATAAAAAGTTTGAGACTAAAAAAGAAGCCTCACAAAGAATGAGCAAACCAGCTGTCTCTGAATCAAAGATGCAATCCTCACTGTTGGAGAGACTCACACTCAAAGTTCTACCCAGCGTAGGAGCACGTGTCGGTTTATAAGATTCAGAATAGAAATATGTGCTTCCATAATGTACACTGCACAGCATGTGCAGGCCACGTGATGCAAGAACAGATTTTTTTGCCCCGTGTTTATCACTAAACATGAGCCATAATCACAGATGTGCAAAGCCAAAGGTCAGCTGTACTCACGGTCGTTGCAGTGGGTCCCTGAGTATGATGTCATGGAGCAGTCGCAGGTGAAATTCTCCCACTGCTGGATGCACACGCCCATGTTCGAGCACGAGTCCTCCTGGCAGGTGGTACTCGGGCCTAGGGAGAGACAGAATACAGCAAAACGAGGAGATAGGGCAGGCGTGCAGTCAGACAAGAGTAAATGAGACCGCTGAGCGTATAAAGAGGGACCCATGCAGAAGAAATGCACTCTGTGGGCCTAGAAGGAGCAAACAGTGTCACCACAGGAGGCCGGACCTGGAGTACCACAGGGATGCCAGCTGAAGCTGCAGCAGCATGGGCAAATCAAAGCAGAGGTGACAGGTTTCCACAAGACCTCCAGCATGCTTTTCAACCAGTAAGAGTTAAAGCACATATTTGGATTTAAATATTGTAAAAGAGAGCAGGGCATTCTATTTATTTATTTTTCCCACGGGGAACATTTTGATTTGGTTAAAAGGAATGGAAGAACTAAAGAGTGGACATAAGACTACCTGAGTCTAAACATTATACAGCTGATAGAAGATATGTAATTAGAACATATTAACATTTGTTAAATAATTTTAGACCTTTTTTTGTTGTTTTAATTTCTCCTTTTTGATGAGAACAAGCCTGTAGCACAGTTAGCACATAAAATTCAGCAATAGCCTAATAAACACACTGCTTGTGAACTAACAGAGTTTTGACATCAATGTTTAGTGAAACAAAACTTTTTATTTTATTTTTTTAATATACTATTTTAATCTATTGGAATACTGGTAAAGTCAAAAGGAGACTGTGATTAGCTATCACATGATGACCTATGTTGTAAACTGGTAAATAATGAAACTTCTGTTTTTGAAATTCTTAAAAAAAAACAATTTCTTTCAATAAAATATTTCAAACTGTTGTGTTTTTGTTTGATAACATTTTAAGTATAAGTGCTATTTGTTGTCATCACCATATGTTCCCATACAATGACGAAATTAGTTCTTTGCATTTAACTCATCACACGTCAGATACACCCAGGTGGAGCAGTGGGCAGTTATGTAAGTGCCAGGGAGCAATTAGGGATTGGGTGTCTTGCTCAGAGATGCCACAGAATGACTGGAAGTTGAACCGCAACTTTCTGGTCCCAAGTCGGCTGCAGTGGTGTAGTCTACATTTTTGTAGTGGGGATATTGTCCTTAAAAACCAAAGTACACCAGTTACTACCATGTAAGTGTTAATTTATTTTTGATTTTTAAGTGTAGTGAACATTTAAACATTTCTCTGATGCTTATATTTGAATAAATGTACAACAAACTTTGTACAACAGTTGGCTTTCTATTAAAAACATTATAGAATTTATAAAACAGTATCAATGCAAAACATGTTCACGTATTAAGTAGTAAGTACAGAAGTATTAATTACTCAAAAACAGATTGAACCAACTCAATGTGTCTATAAAATGTTCCAAATGTGTTGACAATGACATTGGGCACTTTAAGTGGGTATACTGAAATTCCCACACTTTTCTAGTGGGTATACTCTGTATGTCTACGTATCACGCAGACTACACCACTGGCCAGCTGTCCTACCTCTACCCCATATCAGCCTCCATTGAGGGCCATATTACAGTCATAAGGCCACTCCTGGCCCTTGGTTCCTATTTTGCCCATGTGTGATATAAACCTTGCTTTAAATAAATAATCTGGTGATTTGTGATGTGATGTTCTGTCCAACAATATTCTATTGTTAGAACATTTTCAGCTGTGACGTCAGTTTGCCTCGTTGGCAAATCAGGTCAGTCCAGAAGTTTACTGAACTCCTGGCAGACTGTATCAGGAAATCTACTTTTAGTAGGAACTCATATGTTCTATTAAGAAGACACAAACAAACTAAAAGAAAACAGCATGAAGTTTAAGCACATTTCATGCAAGGTTCTATCAAATCTGTATGGCATTTTAAAAGCCTAAAAAAACAACTTAACAAGGGCCTAAGCCTAGCCTAGCCTTAAAGGACACTTCTGCCCTCTTCTTCCTACTCCATGTTCTGGGACTCATAGCATTGGTTTAGAAATCACCAGACTATACCTTCAAGGGCCCTTGTTTAAGTGTTTGCAGAAAAGTAAATGGACATTTAAAACATGAGTGATGCATGGGACTCCAGTTTGGCTGATGTGATGACACTGTCCCTCACGTTTCACTTCGTTTGTGTGCAAGTGGACTTGCATGCAATCTTTCATCATTCCGACGTGTTTCGAGAAAGTTTTAGCACGGTAAAACTTAAGACGCTGCATTCCCTCTGTGAACAAGCAAGGCAAGACGTACAAGAATAACCTAACAGACAGGTCACGAAGAAAATCTTGATTTTCAACATTGAGAACTTACAAACGAAATCCTGGAAATTGTG
Organism: Nematolebias whitei; assembly: GCF_014905685.2. NCBI lineage: Eukaryota > Metazoa > Chordata > Actinopteri > Cyprinodontiformes > Rivulidae > Nematolebias > Nematolebias whitei. Next base: position 21,483,303 of record NC_056509.1, read on the forward strand.
TTTAAACATTTGTGTGAGAATACTCGATGAACACTAAGTATAGTAGACAGACAGAAATCATGAGGAGGAACGAGACCAAGAGCACTTGAAAACACTAAGTGCATATCTCTGAGTATGCACAGAAGTCCAGAAGTGTATTCAAAGTCAAACTGGATGTGTGTTTGCTCCTCTTCACACCACACATAGTCCTTACTTTTGAATACTTCTAGTGAGAGGGAATGCAGAAAAAGACAAGCGCCCTGCATAGATAAGATGAACAAATCTCCTATTCAGAGTCTAGATGGACAGAGGAGGAAAAAAAAGTTCAACAATACTCTTTCAGACAGTCATATACAATAAGAAACCGAATAAAACAAAGAAAAAGTCCAGTAAACTGTACAAATACATAGCAGACAAATGCAAGTACACGTTTAGGAGCAATTGTCTTGTGCAGGACAATGTGAAGAGAAGAAGACAATTGAAGTGGAAACAGAGCAAGTTCGCCAGCTGAAAGTGCATTTACTGTGTAATGTACAGTAAGGTGGTTGACCAGACATCCTAAACTCATTCTTATCAATACAAGTGGAAAGAGTGCACAAGCACACTGGCTCTCTGTTAGAGGGAGCAGCAACGGTGGATTTCACTGCATCCCAGTGTTTCAGCAGGAGGTTTGCTCTCTGAGGAAAATCTTACAGTACCTAACGAGGGGTTTTCAATAAAAGTAGAATGATTCTGAAGTTACTGCCCAAAAATACAACATGCATTAACTTTCTTCATTGAAGTCCAATAGGATTATGGTTTTTTTGGGGGTTTTTTTTTAACTGTTTAGGCTGGCCAAATGCTTTTGACATTTTGAAATATAAACTATACTTATTGTTAGCATCACTCAGCCCTCTGTGAATAGCAAGCAGCTATCAAGGCACTAACGATCAATTGTTAGGCTGATGGTCCTCCTTTCATCATGTGAACAGCTAGTTCTGGTTGTCACCAGTCAACTGGTTGATCCACTATGAGAAAGTGCTGTTTATAAGACTGAGTTTATTGCAGCTCCTCAGACTTAAGAAGTCTTTTGGATAAAAGACAAAATGTTTTAACAAGAAGAATCTGTCCAGAGGACCTGACTTTTTTGGGGGTTTGTTTTTAGATATAACCTATATAGGTAACAACTAAAATAAAAAAAAGAAATGTTAAAGCTGCTGCCAGTGGTTGAAAAGGATCTACAAGGTAACCTCATCATTAATTCTCTCTGCAACTCTGCAAAACCTAAGTTATATTGACATAAATGCCCTAATCTTGCTAGCAAAAGTATTTGCTGGTCGCATTTGTAAATTTGTTCATCTTTATAAAAATGGTTGTTATGGCGGCTCACAGAAGTGCAACAGCTTCTCATGCTCCCGGGATTAAGCCTTATTTTAATTCCTATGAGGCTGTTATACGCACTAGCTCAGTGATAAATTCACAAGTCAAGTACAGCTCAAGCAAACTGATGGCCATCAGAGACAGTTCAGTTATTAATATATCACCGAGGCTGAAATCTGCACTCGGCAGACAGCAGCTCTTGAGGAGAACGGAATGGCGCAGCAAAGTGCGAGGAGCAATGGACAAGAGGAAATGATTGGCCAGGAAACAGAAGGGGGAAAGCAGGGGGGCACGTTGGCCACCGATTCCTACTCTCTGGCCAATGTCTGCTCACTGGATAATGAAAGGGTCTTGTTACATCCGAGGATGAGTGTTTCTACAGAGATGAAGAACAGTGCTGTTCTTTGCCTAACGTAAACCTGGCTTAACAACAACATGTCAGACTCAGCTTTCCAGATCAACTGTCTTCAGTTATTCCAAGTGGACCGTGACCATCGGTCAGGTAAAACACGGGGGGAGGACTCTATGTTCGTGACTGAAGATAGGTGTACGAACTGTGGACTGGTAAAAAAGCTACTACTATGAGGCGATAGAACATATGACTGTGAAATGTCAACTGTACTATCTGCCACGGGAGTTTACTGCAGTGTTCATCACCATCGTTTACATCTCGTCGGGTGCTAATGCTAACGGAGCATCAAAGGAGCTGTATGACACCATTAGCTCACTGCAGATAAAGCACATGGAGGCATTTTACGTGGTTGTGGGGAACTTTAACCACGTGAAACTGACAGACAATCTGCCCAGTTTTTACCAGCATGTCACCTTTCCTATGCGGGGAGACAACACTCTGTATACTGTATGTACACTAACATTTGCTGTGCATACAGAGCTCTTCCTTGCCCCCATCTTTGCCTCGCTGACCACATCTCAATCCTGTTGGTGCCAACATATCGTCCACTGATGAGATGGTTTAGGCCAACTAAGAAGACAGTCACTGTGTGGCCCAGGGATGTAGACTCTGTGTTCCAGGACTGTTTTTAGTTCACAGATTGGCAGGTCTTCAGAGAGGCAGCTACATATGAGGGAGAGGTGGACCTGGAGGAATACACCTCCTCTGTTGTTGGCTTCAACTTCAAGTGTGATGATGGTGTCATCAACACCAGGACAGTAACCTGTTATCCAAATCAGAAACCCTGTCTGAATGCTGAGGTGAAAGCTCTGCTGAAATCTAGGGATGATGTGTTCAGGACAAGTGAGGCATCAGCATTCCAAGAGGTGAGGAAAAGACTGACTGCAGGCATTGCAAGGGCCAAAGCAACAAACGCACAGAAAATTCAGGGTGACTTCATCACCAACGACCCTCGGCGTATGTGGAAGTGTATTAAGTGTATTACAAACTACAACATCATGGATGCACAATGTCCAAGGGACCCCTCATTGCCAGATGCACTCAATAAGCTCTATGTTCACTTTGAGGACCCTAACACCACCCCCACCACCAGACTTGTACCACCACCCGGTGACACGCCACTCTGTGCGACCACAGCAGATGTGAGCAAGACCCTCCAGGGAATCAACCCCTGTAAGGCTGAAGGCCCCGACAACATCCCAGGGTGGGTACTAAAGAAATGCGCACACCAGCTGTCTGAGGTGATGGCAGATATCTTCAACACCTCACTGTCAATGGCATTTGTCCACACCTGTTTTAAGTATGCCACTATTGTCCCTGTACCCAAGTGCTCCACAGTGATGTGCCTAAATGACTACCGACCTATAGCCTTAACATCAGTAGTCATGAAGTGCTTCGAGAGGTTGGTCATGACCCACATCAAGGACTCCATCGATGTCACTGTGGACCCACATCAGTACGCCTAAAGAAGGAACCACTCCACTGCTGACACCATTTCATTGGTGGTCCACACAGCCCTCACCCACCTGGAGAGCAGAAATTCTTACATCCGTCTACTCTTTCTGGATTTCTCCTCGGGCTTCAACATCATCACCCCATAGACCCTGGTGCAGAAGCTCTCCTTTCTTGGACTGAGTCCCACACTGGGGAACTGGATTCTGGACTTCCTGACTAGCAGACCTCAGACTGTCAGGATCCACAACATCGTCTCCTCCTCCATCCCCCTCAACATTGGCTCACCCCAGGGCTGCGTTCTAACCCCTCTCCTGTTCGCTCTGCTGACATGACTGCTCGGCTAGACACCCCAGCTGCCATATAGTGAAGTTTGCGGACAACACAGCAGTAGTGGGACGCATCAAGAACAATGATGAGTCCAAATACAAAGAGGAGGTGGAACACCTGGTGCAGAGACAATAATCTCTGCATCAATGTGAAGAAGACCAAGGAGATGGTGGTGGATTTCAGAAGGGACAAGGATCCTCTTCATCCCCTACACATCAGAGGAGCAGCTGTGGATATGGTCTCCTGCTACAGGCATCTGGGGGTGCATATATCCAGTGACCTCACCTGGACAGCCAACACTTCCTTTTTGGTCAAGACAACCCACCAGCATCTCTACTTCCTCAGAAAGATGCGGAGAGCTGGTCTTGGGAGCTCTGCCCTGAGAAGCTTCTATTGTTGTGTGGTAGAGAGCGTTCTCTGCACCTACATCACCGTGTGGCACGGCAGCTGCACTGCTGCTGAGAGGATGGCTCTGCAGAGGGTGGTTAAGGCTGCACAGAAAAATGTGGGGAGCAGTCTTACCACCACCTCAGACCTCTTCACTTCACGATGCAGGGGGAGGGCGCTCTGCATCATGACGGACTCCACTCATCCTGCACACAGTCTGTTCCAGCACCTGGGGATCGAACCTGGGACTTTCGGGTACCGAGTACGCTGCCTGCCTCTACCCCATCTCGGCCACCGTACGAGGTACTAATACCACAAGTCATTGCACACTATTCCCAATTCCCAGGTTTGCTTTAATGACTTAAAAGGGTTGGCTAAAGCTGTCGAGGAGTTGCTAAATGTGTGAAACCAAAAACTACAGGGCAAAAATAATTAACACTGCTTATGCATTAGCATCCTTAAAACAAAATTATAGTTTTAGAGAAAGAGCAGCTTGATAGCTTGATACAGCAGCAACACAACAGTGTTTAAATGTTCAGCGACAGCCACGCTGACATTTTCACCCTGGAGCACCTAACTCCCACAAATTGTCTACCTCTGCTTTTGTGCAACAGCTTCAGACTCAATGATGGCTACATCACTCAACTGAGCACATTTGTTTACAGTTTTTAATTACAGTCTCTAAGCTGTGAATGTTGGATGCAGTCCAAAGAAGAGATTTCATGCCTAGCTTGATGGTTCACAAGGACACACAGGGACTAAAACAAAAACCAGCTTCAAGAAGATTTTAGCTCAAAACTTGACTTTCATGGCTATAATTACACTGAATCACTATGATGTTTAAACTTTAGTCCAAAAATATTTTTTGTTCTAGTTTAAATAGTTTTTCCCAACAGAGAGCAAGTCTCCGCTGCAGCAGCTGGGAGACGGTTCTTGCCATGGTGACACCCACGATGCATTGCACACAGCAACCTTTCAGGCGAGCTGGCCTTTGAGAGGCGGAGTTTAACCGTCTACCTTGCAGGTCGGCTTTGGTGAAACCAACTGTATTGGCGTAGAAAAGAAAATAAAGGACAGAGCAGAGCAGGAAACAAGAGCAAAGGGTTAGTGAGGCACCAGCATCGTTACTGTTCTCAAACCTCAAGAGCAAAACATCATCAACAAAGGGAACCTTGGAAGATTGGACATGACCTCCTTAACTGTGTTCATGAATATGTATGCTTCTTGTATTATCACCTTCAAATAAGCTCCTTGAATAAAAACACCTCAAGGAAGCCACCATATCTGCTGGGCTTGTTGTAAGACTTTACTTCCCAGAAGTTGTGTGAGGAAAAAAGACAACCCCGTACAAGAGGCACCACTCAAGTCCCTGGTAAAAGTCATCACTCATGGAAAATGTTCTTTCAATTGTTTCATTTTGTATTAAAAAAATCCTCTAGACATGACACAAAACTATGCATTTTTTTTAAATTCCAATCCTCAAAAAAAAAAATAGGAAAACAGTTGTAGTCAGTCTAAACAGCTTATTTTTTAGATCAAGTAGAAGATTTTTAGGGTTGAGATATGTGACAGGCAGTGGCATTGTCAATATATGAGTTTCTTTGGGGGGGATTTCACATTCTTCATCCTATGACAACATGTATTCATCCATCCATCCATCCATTATCTTTACCCGCTTATTCCATTTTGGGTCACGGGGATCGCTGGTGCCCATGTCCAGCAATCACTGTGCGAGGGGCGGGGTACACCCTGGACAGGTCACAAGTCCATCACAGGGACACATAGAGACAAATGAGACAAACAACCATTCACTCTCTCACTCACACCTAGGGACAATTTAGAGTTACCAATCAGCCTAACATGCATGTTTTTGGTCTGTGGGAGGAAACTGGAGCACCCGGAGAAAACCCACGCATGCACGGAGAGAACATGCAAACTCCACCCAGAAAGGCCCCTGGACCGGGGTTTGAACCAAGGACCTGCTCGCTGAGAGGCAGCAGCTCTACCAGTTGTGCCACCGTGCTGCCGACAACATGCATTATCATCTTGAAATATCAAGTCATCACCACCAAACATCCTTTCAATGATGGAGTAAAAAAAAAAAAGTTGAACATTTCAATGTAGACGGTGCTTATTTAGAATGTAATGACTGCTGTCACCCCTTGTTTTTACCAGACATGAAGGCCCAGATCAACAATAACTCTGGAAGTTTAATGATGGCTTTGGCTTTTAATGCTTATCCCTTTGATTTCTTAGAGTTTGTCTCCACTTTCCTCTGACTTCCAACAAAATGTCAGGTCCTCTGGACGTTTATTTATTTATTTTTTTGTGTGTTGAAACGTTTCATTTTTCATCCAAAAGACTTCATCAGTCTGAGGAGTCACACCAAACTCAGTCCCATACTCAGTCCCGGGACTCAGTCCCGTACTCAGTAGTACGCTCACATAGTGGACCAACCAGTTTGATGTTTTGAACCACTTTGGCCATGGCTGCCTCAGAGGAGTCGACAGAGGAGAAGGCGGGCTCCAGAAACCATCTTAGCATCATCAAACTGGTTGGCCCACTATGTGAGTGTGCTGCTTGTGGGACTGAGTTTATTGTGGCTCCTCGGACTGATGAAGTCTTTTGGATGAAAGACAAAACGTTTCAACACAAAGAAACAGTGCGGAGGATCTGATTTAACTTTGTTGGACTTTTTACTTGGATCATTGAGCATGACCTTTGATGATTCCTCTGAATTGTTTCTCATCTGTTCTATTGTGCATTTAAGTTTTCTATCTTGAAGCTTTGACATCTTCTTTGGTTTACCAGCATTCCCTTTTTATAACCTTCCCATTTGGTTTGGTCTTGGGCAAGATTTTAGACACAGATGACCGAGGACAACATATCTTTTGCAGCAATTCATAATGATTTATCTTCTTGGATAAAATTCATAATCCTCTCCTTTGTTCTGACTGATATCTTTAGTGTTGAAGCCATGTTTCATGTCAGTCTGCGTTGTCCATCAGCTCTCCAAGGTGTGAGCACTATCTTTAACTAAAGATTAATATCAGATTTAGTCGGATGCAGGTATTTGTTTAAAAACAAGATTCTAAATTGTTCCATATTTTTAATACATTTAATCTAAAAAAATTAAATATGATCAAGTACAGAAAGTTGTAATTTTGAAAAATTATAGATTTGTGGTATGTCAGTGATTTAATCATTTTTTAATAAACAATTGAAAGAACATCCTTTAGGAGTGGTGAGTCTATACACTTTTCTCCAGGGGTAGTAGTATCAAATACTTTTTTGCTATTTATTTATTATTTTTTTGTGGGAACCAGTAAAAGAAGAAAATATATTAAAAAGAATAAGAGTTAAAAAAAGGTTTCAGGGAAGAAGATTCTTATTTTAACAAAAGAAGCAGTAAGTCAAACAACATTCACTCAGATTGCACTAATATGAAAAAATCTTAAACTGGTTAAAGAGGCAGGCTGTTGATTAAATTAAATCATCTGTAAAAGTCTTGAAAGGTTTAATATCTGTAAAATGGAAACAAATGCATGTATGTTCCCTTTTTTCATCATTTGGACAAACATAGTTTTATCCATGATTATGCAGCTTTGACAACATTTTACAGATCCAGAATGACATATTTGAAAAATCATCCAATAATGTGGTAAATACCTGACAAAGAGGAGGGGGGGAAAGAGGATTAATGGTGCCACTGAATGTCTGTGAGGGCTACTCCGGAAAATTCTAATTATCCTGATAAATCTTGCACAGCAAGTCATAATTCCTAGATGCTATAGGCCGTTTGTACCTTCGCAGCCACGCTCTATCTGCCCGCTGCGAAAAAGGGCGTTGTTGATGAGGTCTGGCAGGCGGCCGTTGAGATCCACAGAGGCCAAGCAGCCCTGGAAGCCCTCCCGAGAAACCACCAGCTTGGGGAGGTTCTGATACATGTTGGGTCCCAAACCACCGATGAACAGGTCACCTGATGGGACGCAAAAAAAGAAAATCAGGTAAGGTGCATTTTATAGAGTAGGATATAAGCTTTCCACTGAACTTCACTTCAAATAATTTTCCTTTTACAATAAGAACAAAGTTCATTAGAATAAAATCGTCAAGATAGGTTTAATTTCTATAAACTGAAGTACCTTTAAGGTCAAGGTTTTTGGCTCCATTGACATTCTGAGTGACTGACTTGGAGTCCACCTTGAGGGTGTGTGTGTTTGCAGCGTCTCGTGTGATGACCACATTGTGCCACTGGTTATCATTCAGTGGGTTGTCGCTATTCCCTTTCAACAGACTGGGTCCATTCCCGAGGTCAAACACGTAGTGGACAAACCTGGTGAACAGATCAGGACTGGGATCAGCAGTCTCACCGATACTGTTGAATTCAGAAAACATCTAAACCCATATCAGCACGGCTAATTTAAATGACATTTCCATTAAAAATAAATATGTTCATCTGCATCTGAGTCATGCTCACCCTTTGACCAGCTCCACTGCGATGAAGTCATTCCCATCTCCACTGTTGAAGATGATGAAACCATCAGGAGAGGTGGTTTTGAACTGAAAGAACAGGTGCATTGTGGTATAAGCCTGCAGAGTGGCCAGTCCAAGGTAGCTGCCCTTAGTCTTGAAGGTGACGGGGTCGGCGACAATGAATCGCATGCCAAAGCGTGCGTTGAGTTCACAGAAGTCGATGTCCCCATTCTTGCACATGTCGATGTATTGCATACCGTTAAACTTGAGGCTCTAAGGAGAGATTAACGAAAGAAAAGATGCAAAGTTAACTCATGTACATTACTTATTATTTTTAGTTGAGATGGGGACTACTTTACCATCACTAGGTTTAATCTTATAGGAGTGCCACAAGGATCAGTTCTGAGACCAGTGCTTTTCAGCTTGTTCAATAATGATTTTCTGATAATGTGTGGAGTCATTAAAATGATTATTATTACTTTACAGTAATTTTCTCATAGGAAAAATGCAGAACAAATAGCTGTGAAGTTGTCATAAAGTAAAGTTTGAGGTTGGCTTCAATGTTCACACTTCAAATAGAAAGCTTGGAAAACCATAACCATGTGTAGTAAAAAAAGGAATATCCAAAAGATTTTTTTTTTCCAAATGATCGTGCCAAAGGTAAAATAGGTGAAGAAAGTTAAACACTGAAAGTAATATCAGTACACCAGTACGCTGAAGTCTCCCATTTCTGACTGATTTAAATAATGGAAGTTTGTAGTTTTCGAGAGTAGTTTTTTTTTTTTTTCTGTTAACTGAAACTGAACAGAGAATGGAAGTAAACCTTAATGTTTATTGGTGCAACATATTAAAGTGGGTAGAAGTTACATTTTATAGAAGAAGAGAGGTAGGTTTTTTTTGTCCCTTGTCTGAGGCAGTACAGTGACAGATCCTGGTAACTGGAGGGAGCAGTTTTATCCACCACCAAATGCAATGAAGGAGCCAAGGGGTGGCCAATGGTAGTCTTGGCCAAAATGGGACAGTATTAACTATACTTTTAAGCAATATTAAAACTAGAAAGCATAGTTTCCTCAAATGGTCAGGATGGCCAGTTTACATACATGTATGGTAGTGGCCATCTTGGATTTTGATATGACAAACAATTGAACAGAGACCTTTTCTTACATCAAGATTCAGCCACACACCAAAACGCATGGCTCAATAACCAAAATGACCTTGCTTATTGTTTTTGTTTTTTTCCAAGTTATCCATTTCACAAGACAGACGGACGGAAGGCATTTCAAAATCCACTCTTTGCTCCATGACGGGGGACAAGAAACTGGTTTAAAAACCCATTAAAAATTTGTTAAGAGAATAACATTTTAGATAGCAACTTTCCAACTGATTGGAAAAACGATCTACTTAGGAAGCATTGATGACGTGTCTGAATGCAGTGTTTGGGTCTTAGACAACTCTAAAACCAGTCAAAAAACTTCATAAGCCTAAAACTCCTGTACTCGTATGTCAGCCTTATCTTTTAAATCCTTAACCTCATCTAACCTTATCCTAACTTTATCAGTGGGGCAGCTGTAGCTGGGTTTGGGCAGCTGTGGCTGAATGAATAAAACAGTTGTCCTCAAATGGGAGAATTGAGGGTTTGATTCAACCAGGAGTCACATGCTGAAGTGTCCCTGGGTAAGACACTGAAACCTCATTGCCTCTGATCTGTGTCCCATTGATGTATGAATGTGAAACATTGATTAGTCTCTATTGAATGATTTGTTTGATTAGCTGTAGTGATCTAGTAGAGTGATGTATGAATGTCTGTGTGTAGGAGTGCACATATTGTGTTATAAAGCACTTTGAGTATCTTGATTAGATAGAAAGGTGTTATACAGTACAAGTACATTCCATTTACCATTTCTAAATGTTTCAAATATGTCACCTAATAAAGATATTTGTGCAACCCTGATAAGAACAGATGACATGCTCTCCCTGCTCAATGCTTGAGGTGAGTGTAAAATCCCTAAAGGTTCAGTTTTCTGTTAACCTGAATTATTATTAGGCTCAGAATAAAATGTACGTCCTATTTGACATATGTTTTTCTGTTTGGATGTGATACAGTTTTTCATCAATTTTCAAGGAGACTAAAAATGACTTTAAAAGGTAATTAGAGTTGATACTAATGATGGACTGATACTTATTACCTTGTTGAAATACTTTTTATTTACACTTTCAAACTACTTCACTTATAAATCAGAAAAATTCAAGTTAAAATATTTTTCTTTAACTTTTTTTGCTTGATGGTTTTTAGTTGTTTAAATTTTGTATTTATAAATTGTGGCTGTAATTACCATATTTTCGCAGTACACACCACTCTGCCCTATAAGTTGAATCAGTCCAAATATGTCTAATAAGGTGGAAAAATCCATAAATATGTTGCTTTGCTGTATATGTCACATCTATTATGCGTCACTGCTGACACGTCGCGTTTGTTACGCGTCACTGCTGACAACCCGGAAATATTGGCCGGTGTTGTGCTAAAAATCAAATGGCTGCCAAATGGCAGCTGCGGGAGCATGCACAGGAGAACTTTAACAAGCATTTAACAAGATTAACACTTAAAAATGATTATTTGTTTGCTCAAAATTATATTAAAGGTGTGTCTCAGTCTAACTTTTGCTTAATTAATGCACTTTGACGGTCAAATCAGCTTCATGTCACCGGGGCGGTGCAGCAAAATTAAGCTGGTTTGATGGTTGCTCCAAGCAGCGAGCAGAACAAAGGTGGCATGTATGGCAAGCCGATTGTGTCATTAATGGCTGGTGAAGATTATCAAGTCATCCAGGACATGACAAATTCAAATAAGTCCAAGACAAAAACAATAAAGTATAATGTAAAGTATAATAAATAAAGTCCAGTTGTTTTTGTCTTTAACTTTTTTGAATTTGTCATTATATCCACTTTTACCTATTACATGATACAATGGCATGCCTGACTACTCGAGTGCCATCTAGCGGCTGAGAAATGGTAGTGTTCAATTTTTTTCAGTCAGAATGAATGAAAACGGTCCTAACTCAGCCAAAATTTGGTTTATAAATATGGGGGAAATCCATAAATACGTTGCTTCGGCCTATAAGTCGCAGGGCATAAAAATTATGCAAAAAATGTGACTTATAGGCCGGAAAATACGGTAGTGTTAGTTTTTTGCTTGCAATGTGTTTGCCTGCCATGGAGACTGAGTAGAAGTTAGTCGGAGGCTAAACATGTTTTGTTGTTCAGGGATTAATGCAAATTGTTCCCAAATGATGAACCTAAACTGAGCTCAATAGTCATCGGCAATAACGTGTTTCAGTTAATACCTGAAGGTGACCGATAAAGGGCGAGGGTGTTGAAGAAACGAAGCGTTTCTCGGTCAAGATGCCTGTTTCCATGTTGCTAAACTCCAGGCGGGTATGGTCACCTGCCATCTGACCTGCAAATGAAGACAAATGAAGCAAAGGTAGGAGTGAGATGTGGTTGTGAAGGAGAAACTAGAGTCTAATGTCAAGAAAACTGGCTAAAATGAAGTGGGTTCATGTGTAAAAGTCATTATTTTACTCATTTGTAAATAGACCCTTGAGTTTGGAACAGAATCCAGGTCAGTTCTGGTGAGCTAAAGGCTAAAACCAAACACAACTAACACTGATGTGGTTGGCTTTGATCTCAAGAAAAGCCCCCGTCTTCAATATTTCAGATCATGACCACACTTCTGAAAGAACTTGACACTACTGTCCATTCCACATTACAGAGAGGTTTTTATGAAATTCAATATCACGGTGAGTTGTTCACAGAACCCGAGATCAGACTGTAGCACAGAAAGAACTGGGATGAAGAAGCTGAAGGGATGTCAGAAACATGACATGAAAGCCAAAAACTACAAATGAGTACAAAGGGAACAGCAAGCATGAGGAAATATGATGGCACTAAGAGAACTAAGAACGTAAGACTGAGAGGGCTGACTACTGACTGGAGGTGAGTTACCGTAATTTACAGACTATAAGCCGCTACTTTTTTCACAGGCTTTGAACCCTGTGGCTTATACAATGCTGCAACTTCTTCTTACAATACTGCAACTAATTTATAGATTTTTTTTTTTTTTTTTTAACAGGCTAACGAGCTTCATGCTGCCAAAACATTTAGCCTCGTCATACCCGGGCACTCACATGGCTGCCCAATACATGACTCTCTTGAGGGGTGGGTCCTCGTGACTCATTGAGACTACCTGTATAAATGAAGGTTAAAAAAATAATCTGACCATTGAAATTACTGAACAGGCCACAGTGGACCAATGAAATGGGAAGGGGAGGAGAGAACGGGGAGGGGCAGGGAGGGTACTTTGTAGCCACTCTAAATAAATATAAGTTGTGCATTAATGTGGCACTCTGAGCTCAGATGGAGGCTTGGATGACTAGCGGCAAGAAATTGTTTAACAAAACTGGCCGCATGTAAAGGGCAAGTTTTGCTCAAGTCTATCAGTGAATTCTGACAGCGGAGTAGAGTTAAAAAAAAAAATCCTCTTCAGGAGGAAGATGAAGATAGCGATCAATGATGTCCTGGTAGGGTACAGTATTTTTTTTAACCAGCTATGTTACAGGCACTGTTGAGAAAAAAAATACTGTACATATTTGTGTATGTTATAAAAGTTAAAAAAAATAATTTTGTGTAAATATCTCATGTTACAACGTGGACACTTGCGGCTTATAGACAAGCGTGTGTGTATTGTGTAAATAAATACATAATTTTTTTGTTTGCATTTAGTGGGCGTGGCTTATATTTGGGTGCACTCAAAAGTCAGAATATAGAAAAAGAAATAGAAATTAAGGAAGATGAGCAGATGGACTGCAGCTGTGAGGTGGCTCAGAGGAGCTGAAGGAAATAATGACCATTGACACAAGAAGAATAAAACAGAAAACAACTAAACACATGAATATATGCAAGTACAACAAAGAAAACATAAGACAGTTACAATAAATGCAAACAATACCTCAAAGTACTAAACAAAATAGGGATGCACGATATTATCGGCATGGTATCGGTATCGGCCGATATTAGCGATAAAATTAAATATCGGACATCGGCTAATGCATTAAAATAACTTGCCGATATAAAAGGTGCTGTTTTTGACTGCAGCGGAAGCGCGATGCGATGACATCACGTGCGCCTACCTGAACTCACGGCAGGAAAATTCAAAATGTCGACGGTGTGGAAGTTTTATTTTTCATTGGTGAGGACGTCGGATTCTGAAGATTTATGGACTACATTGAGCCTCGCTACATCGTCCCCAGTCTGAGATATTTTTCCGACATAACGTTACCTGAGTGACAAGCCGTCATTTCCGACGTCATTGAGAAGCTAATAGCCGATAGCACGACTTGTTGGGTGAGTTTTACCACAGACATTTAGACATCGTGTTAGCCCCATTAGCATGATTAGTCTTACGGCACAATGGATAGATAAAAACTTTAAAAAGTCTGTCCTTCATGCACAGGAGTGCAGAGGATCCCACACTGCAGCTGAACCTGGAACAAGCCTCCACAAGTGAGACAGCATCACAGGTGACTAATGATAATAAATAACATTTAACACTTTTCATTTAATATAAGTTAAAGTGCTATGCATATAATATGGCTGTTACTGAATATATGTCACCAGCTCTTACAGCTGTTGCACAATTCTTGTAGCAAATAATCTTAAATAAGAGAGATATGTTCTGACAAAGGAACGTATATAAAATATCGGTATCGGCATTGGTTATCGGCCAAATAAGTTTTAACATATCGGCATATCGGATATCGGCCAAAAATCCAATATCGTGCATCACTAAAACAAAACAAATAAATTGTCTAACAAAACCTGAAACGTGACATTCTGCAGTTAAATAAACATAAATAGCAACAACAAAAAAGGTTGAATCATGTCATCTGGACTTCGTTTTTTTTTGTTAAAAAGAAACGTTTCGCCCCTCATCCAAGAGGCTTCGTCAGTCTGAGGCCTAGCCATCTGGTATTACCCAGAAGCCACCCAGTG
>NC_056509.1:21498142-21539133 GCF_014905685.2 Nematolebias whitei
AAAAAAACGAAGTCCAGATGACATGATTCAACCTTTTTTGTTGTTATATACCTGGATGACTGAGAAAACAAACTTTGTATAAATAGCAACAGTAGCAGAAACTCTTCTGGGGAACCAGTGGGTCAAACCCAGTAGATGTTTCATCATATTTCTGCTGAAATGGCCATGAAATATGAAATTGATGACATTATAAGGTTTAAAAATAATACAAGCATGAAATTCCTGAAATATAGAGGAGTTTTAAGATGGCACCAATTGACTGAGCTACATTCAGACTACCTGTAAGCTTATAAGTCATAACAGAAAAAAATGTATTTGATTAAAGTAACATTGTTCAATAAGCTATCCATCTATAACAGGTAAGATAATATTTATTAAATTTATATTTATACTGTTGACACTGAAACCCACTTCCTTATGATCAAACTAATCAGTGTGTATGGGAGACCGTTGGGAAGCTTCTTCACATACTAAAAGTCATTTTGAACAGCTTTCTACACAAAACGATCATAAAGTTACACAGATGAAAACTAAAGTAATTATTCTTAGTTGGTTTCTAATACGTTGAACAGTACGGGCTTCTCTGTAAATAAAACACTCTTTGTTGAACTAAAAACTAGCATGTCTAAATAATTACCACACAGACACACAGTTCTTTCTCTAACGTGAATCTTAACATAAAACCTGCACATTTATTTTGGTAAATTGGGCTTTACTATGTTTTTGTACTTCAGTTTGTAACTGAATGTCTCTCCTGTTTTAGAGACAAATTTGGGCTCAGATTTTTCGGTCTTTCACAAAAGAAGATTTACCAAAACAAATACAGATTTTATTTCATCTTAAAATTGTTTGCAAAGGACCTGCATCCCCCGGTAAATGAACACTGGATAAGAGAAGTTATGTGTCATGTTCATGTGGAAAAGATTAGATACACTCTGAAAGGATCAGGCAGCCGTTTACGTCTTATATTGAAACTGTCAGTGCCTGGCTGACGTGTGCACGTCTGTGTAGCCGATATTGGAGATTTTGTTTAATGTTTTTTTTGTTTGTTTGTTTTTTGTGTGTGTGTTATATATACAGTAAAACTTTGATTAAAATCAGATGTATGTGATCACATGCACCTAAAGAAGAGCTAAAGTGTTTTTACTCACAAAAAAGGGTTAAATCATGTCATCTGGACAGTTTATTTTACTGTTTAACGTAATTTCTTCGTGTTGTTTAACCATGGTTGTCATGTAGCTTCATTGTGTGATACTGCCACAGTCACGTTTTAACTTAGCACTAATTACTGTTTGTTCAGAAGTTGTGTATTTTAAATGTAATTTAGACAGTGGGTTTTCTAACTGTTCATATTCCTTCCTTAAACAAGAAATACTTGTTGGATCACACTGTGATGTTCTCTTTTTTATTTCTCAACTATATACTGTACGTAGGAACCTATTTTATAGCTGTGCAATTAAAAGAAAGTTCACACAAAAAAAGTTTGCAAATCAGGTCATTTCCCAAATGGCAGCTTGGACAGTAAATATCAGAGGTTTTATTACTGTTTCCCAAGATCTCAAATTCTCACTTCCCACATTATTCAACAGTAAAGAAAAATAAATAATCATAGAAAGAAAAACACACATTGCTATTTTTCATCATTTTCATGATGTTACACTTCACACATCTGTGGTTTTGTAGAAAACTATTCATGGGAAAGTATCAAAAGGAGCTCGACGCCACATACAGTTCATAAACCCTATTGAACGATTTATTTTTACACACAGTCCTCCTGAAAGCAAGTCAAAGGAAAGTATCGGTGAAGAAAACAGTATATGTCAGAATAAACACGGAACAGAGCCGTATGTTCAGTCAGACACGTACCTTCAGCCATGTCGTCATCCACGATAAGTTTGAAGTTTTTACCGCGGCGGACCACTCGCACCGAGTGCCACTCGTTGTTGTTGAGCTTTTGTCCAGCATAAAGAACTTCAGGACCTTTGCCTGAAGATGAGGAAGAGTTAGTCACAGTGATGAAGACTGGACAAGTAAAAGAAAACCAAAGCTCTGTACTCAGAAAAATACTAGATTCCTCAACGTGAAATAACTCTGATAAAAGAAAAGAAAAAAAAAACAGCCTCAATATTCACTAGATTTATTACTATTTAATATTAAACAAAGGTCTGGTTGTTTTTGAGGATTATTTGTTGTTACTCATGGAAGGACTCAAAGTCTGGCTCTAAGCTGAACCCAGAGATTTGGACGGTTGTCTCTAGAGCTTTAATCTCATCTGTTTGTAGCCCTGAGTGGTCCTTTCTGATTCTGTCTCTGCTTAAAAATGTTTGTAACACCTTTAAATGTACAAAGTTAGGACACAGACAGAACCACATGAGGGCAGTGCAGCTCCACAGAGCTCATATAAATCACTGATTTAGAATCTCAACTTGATGCTTGAAACCAGCATTTCAACCCAAATCTGCACAACTTGGCACAAGGACATCTCTACCAAACTGAAGAATTTGATCAGATGACTGATCTTGTTTTGTTTATTGCTACCTAAAAGTTTGCTGGAGGTTTATTAGCAAGAAATTAGGGATATGTTTGCTTTAACAAGTCTAATAGAGAAAAGATAACATAAGTGACTAATCTGATCAGGTCCATTTTCTGTGCTATATCAAGAAGGAATGAATAATTGTTTTCTGTGGGATCAATAAAACAAAATACAGCAGTCCCTCGCTACATCGCAGTTCCACTTTCATGGACTCGCTCTATCACAGTTTGTGACGTACAGTCCATAATATATAAAGTAATATTGGACCCCCTAAAAAATGATGAATTAATATTACTCATGTGATCGGGACAGTACTGGATACAGTACTGTAGAGTAAAATGTTAACGAAAAAATAAAACGGTCAGGTGCCACCATTTTGTAGTTTTCTCTCAGTAAGCCTCCACTGTATTCCCACTCATAATGACCACATTTCCCAGAAGGCAACAGGGCCCTGCCCAGAAGTCCCATTTCCTTCTGCAGAAAAAAACAGAGGTACAGTAAAGTTTTGATCTGACTGGCGCCCAACGGATACAGAGAAGCCACGTTGAGTCCACTGAAATGGACCAGAACTGGATCAGAACCAGACCTCCAGACCCGTCAGTGAATCTTGAGTACATGAGGACTTCTATGCGGGGACACACATGAAAGGTCTGGAGTTGCTTTTAGCCCATCAGGACTATTTGCATCCAGATTTGGACTCAGTTCGACAACCTACGGTCCCATGCCAGTACCCCCCCCCCCCCCCCCCCACACACACACACACACAAAAAAAAGTGCTTCGACCAGAACCGGACCTCCAGCCTCAGCAGCGAACCCAAGAGCTCCAGGGACGCACTTGTAAATAACATGTATTAGCTATGTTAAAATGTATGTTGTTAAAATTAGTAGGTTAAGTGTTTAGAGGACTGACTTTGGTCTTTGTTGATGCAAGTTAGGTCACGCTGCAGAAACAAACTGGGTCCAACAGAACCGAGTCGATTGGAAGGAGAGTTGTTGCTGTGTGTTCTGCAGAGCCCGGTGAGCTACACATACAGTATGTATGTTGTTAAAATGATGTAGGTGTAAGAGTTTAGAACAGGGGTCTGCAACCTTTAAGATCAAAGAGCCATTTCTGCCCCTTCATTCACTAAATTAAATGTGTCTGGCGCCACAATACCTGCTACAACTGGGATTCTCAACTGGTGGCCCACAGACCACTTTAAGTTTGTTGGAGGGTGATTTTCTGGACAGTAGGGGTTATTTTATATAACTAAAAATATCTAATGACTTTTAACATTTATTGATATTTTTACACTCTAAGACAAAATAAAGAACAAGATTCTTGTAAAGAAGAAAAAATAATATAGTTTTTGCCCAGTTTCTAAAAACTAACACAACCTTTTGTTTGTTTGTTTTTTTATGTAGAAAAATTACGTACCCTACTTTGAAGAAATAAAGCAGAAAGTGAAAGTGAGTATGTTTTACTCCTTGTAATGTTTCTAGTACTCATATATTTGCAAAATAAATTACAGGAACACTGCTACAACTAGTCCTTTTAGTTGTTTGTATAACAACCAATAAAATTCAGTTTTATTTTAGTTTTGGTCAAAGCTTGAAAGAGCCGCTGCAGAGGGACCAAAGAGCCGCATGTGGCTCCAGAGCCGCAGGTTGCAGACCCCTGGTTTTCACTTATCGCAGGGGGTGTGGTGGTGGAACGGAACCCTCGCAATAAACGAGGGACAACTGTATCTGCAAAGAGCTGCCTCATTATGAATTATTTCTTCTATTTTCTCCTAAATTTAGCAAAAGAACTATAAATGATTGAGTCCTTTTTATGAGTAAGAACATGTCTCCAAACACAATATCAAAGTATCAAAGCACATATCTATTTACTGCAGCATTTATAGATTAAGACATAAACAGTGCAGTACACCATGGTGTAAATAAATAAATTAAAAATGTTGCTTATAAATCCTGAAAGTGCAAAAGTTCAGTTTGTAGCTATAAGCTATAAAAACTAATACAACTTGCTGGCTTGTTTAATTAAAAAATAGGTCATTTAGAATATAAAGAACATTAAGTAAGACTTGCATAGCTTTGATCTCTGGCTATGTCTTGATTCCTCCCTCATCTCTGAGAACTCATCCCATCAGTCCCCCTACATCCACCCGCCCCTGCTGCTACACCTGCTGCTCTGCTACACGCCACAACCAAACAGAGTGAAGGCTGCAGAAGAAGAGTGTTGACTTACTGGTGTTACAGTTTATCCTGACACAGTCTAGACGGGGGAGGGGAGAACAAGTGACAGATGAAATCGCATCCTTCAAGGTTACAGCTGCAGACATCCAAAGAGCAAGTAAAGCCACCTTCCGGGGACGGGCACATGACGCCAGCGGCCATTTTTCACCACTTTGGAAACTGATGGTCAGTTTTGTTGTGGCAAGTCAAAATTTGTTATGTTTCTAAAATGCTGTATTCATCATGATGTCACAAGTTACTTGAGTGAATTGAAATACTTTATTCTAAAAGTTAGCTCATCAAAGTGGTTTGGCAGATGTCAAAATGGCCGTCTGCTCTTAACTGGCCACATCGATTTTGCAACCCAGCTCGTGGAGCCCCAAATATTAGTCCATCAAGCATTACAAGATAAATAACTTGTGGGAAAAATGATCATTTTATACATATTTTACAAAAAATATATATATAGTAAAGAGGCTTCAGTTGTCTGGTACGTCAAAATCCATGTGACCAGGAAGTTCATGTGCCGTCAACCGCAACAGAAAAGTGGAAGCAAACAGCCTTTTGCCACGCAACACCAACACTGCTCAAAGGCCTGAAGACCCCCCCACCCCCCACCCCCCACCACCACTCAGCCCATCGTCTCACAGAAGGTCCTGAGTAAGTTGGGAAAAATCTGGCTCTTGTAAATTTTCTCTGAATGCAGAAAAGAACTTGTAAAAGACCATATTTATAATTAAAAGGCTACTAATGTTCTGTTAAGTGCATAGCACTGGACATTCTGTGGCCCCGACTACACTACGCTGGATTTGTTTTTCCCTATTTGAAAAATAAAAACTGCTTCAACTCATAGGGTGTAAATGAAGATAGAGGATGCCTCTTAGTCTAACTCTGTTGTACAAAAGTAAAGTCAAAATATCTCCAGTCTCCAGAGCATGCAAACTGGGGCTGTACCCTCAATATGAAAGTCCCACGTGCACAGAGTTATAGAGTCACTATCTTTTTTGAAGCAATAACTAATTACAGCTAAACGTGAGCGAAAAATAAATGCTTTAACATATGGCAGCAAGGTAAGAACTACATGAATCAACAAATCAACCACTAAAATGATTTACCTCATTTTGTATTTTGCTTTGTGTGTTACCTGTTGTTTTGTCTGTACAGCACTTTGGTTGGCTTTGTAGCTGTTTTAAGTGCTTTATAAATAAAGTGGTATGGTATGGTAAAAAAGTGTCACCAAAATTAATGCTTTTTATTTTTAAGTCAGGAAAATGTTCTCTTTGTTTACTTGGTGGGGCGGGACTTAAAAACTTTACTGGCTCCAGCCTGAAAGGAGCAGCTTCAACTTCCAAACTTCTAACAAAATAGCTTCAATACTTGTGTCAAACAAACAAACAAACAAACAAACAAACCAACAAACAAACCAACTAACCAACCATCCATAAATCCATCCATCCATCATTTTTTACCGGCTTCTTCCTTTTCGGGTCACGGGGGTCACTGGTACCCATGTCCAGTCATCACTGTGAGAGAGGCGGGGTACACCCTGGACAGGTCTCCAGTCCATCACAGGGACACATAGAGACAAACGAGACAAACAACCATTCACTCTCTCACTCACACCTAGGGACAATTTAGAGTTACCAGTTAGTCTAACATGCATGTTTTGGTCTGTGGGAGGAAACTGGAGTACCCAGAGAAAACCCACGCATGCACGGATAGAACATGCAAACTCCACCTAGGAAGGCCCCTGGAGCGGGATTTGAACCGGGGACCTGCTCGCTGAGAGGCAGCAGCTCTACCAACTGTGTCACCTTTAAGTGGAAATAGTGACAGCATTAATATCATTAAAAAAAAAAGACATACTAAGAATGGCTGAAAATTCTTTATACATTATTCTGGGCATTTTTATTCCTTCTTTAATAATATTAATAATTTATTTTCAATCTTTACAAGCACAACCAATGCTGACCCAAAAAAAGTTCCAAGGTTTAGTCAAATGTCGTCAGGTATAGTAGAGTCATTGTTTCTTACAATACCTGTTGGTTCAACCACTGGGATACACCTATAATTTTTTATTCTAAAAATGTCACCTGCTCACAACATAAGAGCTGTACGTGAATGCAAGGTGCAAAAATAATTAAATAAATAAATAAAAATACTTGTTTTGTTTAGTTTTGTTTTTGCTAACTCTTTGTTAGTGCAGACAGGGCCAGAATCTCTCCCCATGCGTTCTGCTGAGTGTATCTATTCCTAGCTCACTGGTAAATCCTTCTGCTTTACTGCACTCTGCTACTACCACTCGCGCCACCAGCTGCAGGCATGCTGGGTGCTGTGGCATCAGGCTGTTTGCCAGACGGGCCGCAGGCTCTGGGCCTTTGAAGGGG
Organism: Nematolebias whitei; assembly: GCF_014905685.2. Taxonomy (NCBI): domain Eukaryota; kingdom Metazoa; phylum Chordata; class Actinopteri; order Cyprinodontiformes; family Rivulidae; genus Nematolebias; species Nematolebias whitei. The sequence goes on from NC_056509.1 coordinate 21,505,280, forward strand.
TGAGAGCCATCTTTGAACAAGGCACGGGATATGCCAGAGAGACCAAAGGTTACAAATGAACAGAGAGAAAACATGAACCCTCTAGTACGAGGGGAAAAAAAACAAAAATGAACACAGAAACGAAAATAAAAATGCAAAATGTTGGTGCAGCATTAAGATGTAGAAATCTCAGATAGATGGCATAAAAGCAAGTAAATGCTACAATATGATTTAGAAGAACGTGTCAATGGTGCCATTTATTATCAAAGACGTAAAATGCCTCTTTGTCAAAAATGTGAGAAGGGGTTCTCTGCAGACGAAAAGTGGGCGTTTCTGGAGAATAGGGGTTTGTAGAGGACAAACACTGATTAGTTAGCTGTATTTGCTGCTCTTTAGGTAAGTTACCTCAGCTCTTTTTATAAAACTGAAGGTTTCTAAGAAACATCGTTATATCTGCTGTCAAACACAAGAAGATTCTCTATTTCTTGGGTTGTAGGCTGCACCTGACACAGGTTGGCTTGAGTGTGGTCTGGGTACAATGAAATATGAAGCATCTGAAGCGAAACCTGCTCCTATTTGTCCAAAAAGTCTGGTCTCAATTAAAGATCATGAGTCCTGTAACGAGATAATGGCCCAAAACAAAAGGTGAAAACAAAATTTGCTCTTTAGAAGTTCTTCTATGAGATCTGATCTATGACAGGAGCTGAAACATGGAGTAGGACTGACCCTTAAAATGTGAGACAGCTGAGGAAGTTAACCAGTAAACAGAAATACCTGCTCCAGTTGCAGAAATCGTATAGAAACTGTCAATCACTCATCTGCAATGACTGCAGGTTGAACAAGAAAATGTGAAGTTAAAGGAAACATCCTTTGTACCAAGGCCAGTTTAAGTATCATTATTATTTTGGTTACTTTATTTTTCTTTATTTATGAATTAATTGTAACTATTTTCACATTATTCAAAAACCAAAATGGATTTTGTTTTTTAAAGTAATGGCTAGGTATTAAAAAACAAACATTTAGTCCTCCCCACTACCCATTTATGTTGTGCTTATTTTGAAACAGAACTGGAAGTTCTGTGTTAAGAGAGGCGGAAAGAGAAGGTAAGGAGATGCCACCAATGTCGAATCGGAGACACTGCTAATGTCGACCCGGTTAACACCATAGACATAATATATCTATGGTTAACACAATCTGCCAATAACACTTTTTTTTGTCCAATCAGATATGGTCCTCCAGATACGTCTTCTGTATTTGTCTGCAGAGATACCTACTTGAAAAATGTCCGTGTTTACACGATAATGAGCATGGCTAGTTCAATGTGTTCAAAACTTGCATTAGACTGATGCATGAAAAATTCTACAAAGACATCGACGCATCAAGGCCGAAGAAAATGTACAGTCCAGGCAAGTTAAAAACAGGACATGCAACTACAAAGACAATCTACAAAATAAGTAATACGTTAGGTTTTATCTCAGCTGTAAAGAAAAGACACCAAGAAACCAACCAAGAAAAAAAGACAAGCAAATTAGGCCACCCCTGGATCTTGAAGGGTTGGGGCGAGCCAACGGCGACGAATTATACGATACCTAGATTGACCGTCAGTTTGACCCTCCCGCTGTCCAGCTCAAGCCGCAGGGTATCGGCGGACTCACGGGACGTGGCGGCCATGAGCAAACCGAAGGCCCTCTGAGACATGAAGCGAAGGGAGACGTCCTCGGCTTCGGTGTGCATGATGTTCGGCATCACCACCTTCATGTACATGCTGCCGTCGTAAGACAGAATCGATGCCTCTGCAAGAAAGGAAAGAATGGCCTGAATGGAACATTTTCTGAAGCAAACACAAGGTGATGTGGAAAAAGGAAAGAAATCCAAGTGGAATATGCAAGTGTACATAAAAACACTGTAGCACCATCAAATAATAATAAAAGAATCACACACCGTATCTTTAAACAATACAAATACACATGTTACGAAACTATAGAAGAAGCTGAGCCAGAATATTTTTTTCTTATTCTTTAGACTTTGAATTGGAGGAGAGAAGCAGAGTGAGTGGACAGAAAACCGACAGCACACTGGGAGCCTCTTGGGTAGAAAGAGACAGATTAAAAAATGCATCCAACCATGAAATACAAGGTTTGTCACCTCAGCTTTTAAAAGAAAAAAGACGAGCCTTTTAGCCTCAAGAAAAGAACAGTGGGTTTAGATGAGAAGGTTGTACAATCGTACGAGGAAAATAAATAAGTTGTACAATTAATGATATTTTACATCTGGTTAATTGTAGTCTGACACCAAAGAAGCACCATTTTCACATCCATTTAAAAAGAGGAATGCTTACTCATCTAAAAGGTGACGCGTTAAAAGTATAATTGGATTATTTCTTCGAGTTGATGTCAAAATTCAAATGATGAATTGTAAAATGAACATGCAAGCTGTGTGAAATTACTCATCCATTCAGCTCACTAAGTGTTGTGCTGCTATAAAAGCCCCAACATGTTGTCAGTGTTGGCCGCAGAGCTGCTGTAAGGTCCATTCTGTGAGAATAATGAAACCCTGGATCACCATTTCCTACTTACTTCTAGACAGTACTACTTCGCTTGTTCTGCCATCAATTCTCAAATGAGCTCAAACATTAAAAAAACAATTAACTACCTCTACAGGCGGTGTGTTTTTGGATGGCTCTCTTAAGTTAGTAGCCCACTGAGCTGTGAGTGTTAGAGAAACAAGATGTCAAAAACTACAAAAATACTTCACTTGGAACCTCACTAAATAGGACGTTTGCATAACCCCAACAGTATTTCTACCTGTTGTGTACTTACAATTATCTATATCTTAACATGTTTTTGTCTTTCCTCCTATAGCAAGTTCACCTGGACCTGCCATTCTGTGCTCATTTCTCCTTCCTGTCCTCTCAAACCAACCGGTCGAAGCAGGTGGCTGCTCGTCCTGAGCCTGGTTCTGCTGGATGTATCTTCCTCTTAAAGGGGAGTTTTTCTTTCCACTGTTACCTTTGTGCTTGCTCAGGATGGGAGACTGTGACGAAGTGAAGACTCAGCACAGTCTGCTGGTTTCTTTAGATAGAGAAGTTTTATGAATTGGCTTTTTCATGTACGTATGTGAATGTTTCTGTTCAGTGCCCTGAGACGACTTCTGTTGTGACTTGGTGCTAAATAAATAAACTGAATTGAATTAAAAGACACCAAGGTTACGGTATGGTCTGGTGCTCGATCTATGGTTAGTCGTACATGAGTTAAAAGAGGGCCAGAAAAGGTTTACACGGTTTAGATAAAAATAAATAAATAAAAACATAAATGAAGAAAGCAAGTTGGTGTGGCGGATGAACATGGCAGTTTTAACGAAGTCACTCCCAGTGACGTGACTCGATCAATGACCCGCAATCTGCTAACATGAACTCCTCAGCTTAGTGCAGCGCGCCTGGAGCCCCAGATTAAAGGTCCTGAGGACCGAGTTAGAAGCAGGTAGGATCTCCCTATGAAAAACCTTTGAACCTGCGCTGGTTTGACCTGAGCAGGGTTATGTGGGACTCATGGAAAAAGAGATAAAATGAGCAGGTTCTCAAAAAGCTGAAATTAGCAGAAGAGGCTGAAAGGTGCACAAAATGTTTAAATTATTAGAAAGAAGTACAAAAGGCTGAAATTGAGGGAAAAAAGAAGGAAAAAAATAAAATTAGCTGAAAAATACCGAAAAATGTGGCTGAAAAGCAGAGAAAAGGCTGAATGTATCTGAAAGAAGCTGAAAAGTGCATAAAAAAGCTAAAATTGGTTGAAAGAAGCTGAAAAAGGAATAAAAAAGCTGAAATTAGCAGGGAGGAGCTGAAAGAAGCAGAAGGAAGATGAAAAGAGCTAAAGAAAGCTGAAAAAAGCTGAACCAGAACAACAGCTGAAATGCCCTGTAAACGGTCTTAAACAGCTCAAAGTGTTTGAAGGCTGTAAAAAGAGCTCCATTCATGTTCAATGAGAAAAACATGGCTGAAAGTACTAAATACATGAAAAAAAATACTGCACAAATACCAAAAGGCATAGCAGGAATGTACTGAATGAGCTGAACATTTTGATATATGAATTGTTGAATTAACACAAAAATTGGGGGAAAAGTTACGTGACAAAACCGTACGGAAGAAAATCGGATCTCAATAGTGTGAATGCTTTATAAACATTCTCACAATTAGCAAAGTGCTAACTGAGCTCTGCTGAAAGTGAAGGCTGCTGCTGTGATAATCATCATCCTCACTCATTATTCAGTGAATACCACACATCTGGAAGATGTTGTGCAGGTGACGGCACTCCGTGTTTAAAGCTGGATGAACACACACCACAAACTCTTTGAAACAAACAAAACTCTGGGCCAGCGGCAGCCTCCCTGTGTGCTCGTCTATGATTTGCACCTCTACAGAGAGCTATGAGCAGCTCTGAAGATGTCAATTCAAATGGTAATTAAGCTGCTACTTGTCATTCAGTGTGTGTTTGTGTGTACAGTATGTTTCTCAGTGAACCCCACACTTTGCATAATTAGCAGTCCAAGTCGAGCAAAGGATGGAGGAGAAGGAGGAGAGCTATTAGCTGAGGAGCTTAACTAATATTGTGGGTATTGAGGAGATGTGAACTAGTAGAGGCTTCTTAGCATGTGAATACACACCAAACACACAATCCTGGTTTATTTCCATTTGTTTTATTTTCTCTCAGTGTTTTAATTATGCTCATGAACTGAGTAAGGTTTTCATGTTTTCACCTATAACAAAATAAACATGAAAAGGTTTTCTAATAGGTATCTGCCACACATTGTGCCGAAAGTCTTCAGACCTAAAGAAAAAAAAAGGCTATTTATTTCTGATAAGAAATTTCGTATTAACTACATGTGCTTTAGTTGCCATTTGATATATTCAAGTGTACATATAAATGTATGCATGCTTGTTTGAGTAACTTTGAGCAACAAAAAATGCAGAATAGAGGCAGATATTCCTGGCATGGTTTCCCTCTTGAGACAAGCATCCATAAACCTACAATGAAAAATAAATCATCACTACAAAACAAAATCTTCAACATGACCAACAAATATCTCAGCAGACCAAACTATTTTGATGCTTGAAAAATGTCTGGATACCTCCACACACTTCAGACATTTCTGAATTAATACAGCCTCCCGGATGGGAAGCAAAACATCTTCAGCGAATAGAAGTTCAGTTGTTTTTGTTTTTAAACCTTTTTTTTAAACTTCATATGCTTTAAAGACATTGGTAGATGTTGACGTTTGTATAGATTTAGGTACATTTTAGACAGGATGATGAGCTAATGATGCTGTCTATTGCTACCATGCGGGGTCGAGATGTGGTAGAGGCAGGGCAGCCGACTCGGGACCCGAAAGTCCCAGGTTCGATCCCCAGCCATTCCCACATGTCATGGTGTCTCTGAGCAGGACACCCAATCCCTTAATGCTCCCTGGGCACTTACATAGATGCCCACTGCTCCACCTGGGTGTATCCCAGGTGTGATGGTTAAATGCAGAGAACTAATTTCACCATTGTATGGGAACATACAATGATGACAACACATAGCACTTCATCCATCCATCCATCCATCCATTTTCTTCCGCTTATCCGGGGTCGAGTCGCGGGGTAGCAGCCTAAGTAGGGAGGCCCAGACTTCCCTCTCCCAGCCACTTGGGCCAGCTCCTCCAGGGGAATCCCAAGACGTTCCCAGGCCAGTCGAAAAACATAGTCCCTTCAGCGTGTCCTGGGTCTTCCTCTGGGTCTCCTCCCAGTAGTGAGACGTGTCCGGAACACCTCACCAGGGAGGCGTCTAGGAGGCATCCTAACCAGATGCCCGAGCCACCTTAACTGGCTCCTCTCGACATGGAGAAGCAGTGACTCTACTCTGAGTCCCTCCCAAATGACTGGGCTTCTCACCCTACCTCTCTAATGGACATATCTAAGAGCCATAGCACTTTATTTATGATCTATCAAAATGTGGCTGGATCCTATCAGTTTGGAAAATCTCCTTTAGTGTGAAGTGAACCATGGTGTTGCTGAGCTTTTAGCTAATGCTAAATAAAGTGTTTCCTGCTATTTTTCCATGTTCCCGAGATGCTATCCTGCTTCTTACACACTATTTACTTCACCCAATGTTTCGGCTGTGGCATGGCTCTTGTGGACCATGTCAGGATGCAGCAATGGGTACCATGCCAACACTAGTAGTGCTTTACCACTACCTCAACTCTCATCGGCTTAACATAACACCACACAACTTAAGACCTTGCCGACTGCTGGTACCCACCCCAATCAGCCAGTTTATAAGGCCACCTTGTTTGTGCTTCCAAGCAGACTGCTCAGAAGGCCAATTTTGACATAAGCAGGTAGTAGCCGTTGGTGGACCAGCAGAGCTATGTCACTAAATGACCTGCCCTGTAAAACTACAAACTAAAACTGAACCACCATTTTCTCTCTGATCATGATGACGGATGACGCTACAAGAAATGAGTGCCTTTACAGAGAGATATCAGATATGATGGCACAGCATGGCTACACCTGCCGGGATAAGCTAAAGAAACTGAAGTTCGATTATAGGGGAATTAAGGACCACAATGGGCAGAGTGGCTCAAACACAATGACCTGTTATGATACTGCTCACTTTGCATTGAAGATCTTGCCCACAGAGGGGCGAGACAAGTCACGGTGGTAAATCACCTACACCTGAGAAGAGCCGATAAGACGACAGCCGAGTGGAGTCACACTTATCAATGGAACTGGGATATTGAGTACACAATTTTGTTTCATCTCATGCACCACGTGCGATGCGAATGTCAATAAAGTCACCTTGAACCTTGAAAAGCAGCATAGGTTGGTTCCATGATCTTATCATGATCAATATTGTAGCTTGAACACAAGACCAGAGTGGTCAGTCCTGCGTGAAATTGTCATTAGCCACTCAGATACACTATGTCATAGATACACTGCTACCATGTTTCCCACACTTTACCTAGGACCTCTATACTCTGTCAATATAACCTTGCTATGGAGGTTTTCTGCATCTTAAAAATACTGTGAACCTATCACACATAATGAGGATCCCACTGTGTTCCTAACAGGCACCTGAACTTTGCCAAGTATTTGCAAAAACCATGAACATTCCGGCTGATTGTTTATGTCAAGGTGAAGTCATCATCCAGTGTAAGGAGAGCTTTTCAGTAATATCCAAAAGTAAAGGACAAGGACTTCAACTCTCAGCCCAGGCTAAAAGACTTGACCTTAAAACAACAAAGTGTTGTGGATCAATCACTGTAATGACTCGCAACATATTGTACTTTGTTCTCTCACTGTGAATGCTTGAATTCACAGCTGTAGTTTTTTTGTTCCTGCTCGAAGGTTAAGATAAACTTATGTTCTTATTGACAAAAAGGTCGGCATTGATTTGTTAGAGCTGTGCCCTTTTGCAAACCATTTTCTTTTCCAGATCATCAAATACTGCCCTCAGGCAAGCCCCGGAGCATTCAAGAGACATGCAGTAAGCAGCCTGTTGGTGCTGGCACAGATTCCTCTACAATAAGAAGTTCAGAAATGTTATTTCTGATTAGCTAGACATTTGAGAAGAAACAGAACTTTAAGAAGGTGGACAAATATGATTAGTTGAGATCAGATGGAAAATCAAATGAGTTTTTAGGAATCCACTTATACGCTATAATGTGTTTCATAATTCAGTTCCTAACTGACAAAAAATAGTTTAGAGTAAAAAAAACTGATTGTTTACTTAAGTCTCTCATATAATTAACAAGCTAAGAGTTTTTTAACATGTCTTGTTCCAATGACTGCTTTAAAATATGGCAAACACTCAAACAAGCACAAACACATTTTGGCTGCATTATGTACCATTTGAGCATAAAGCTTTAACAAGAAGTAGCAATAACAGAATCCCCCCACTCCCCACCCCACCCCAACCAAAAAACATGCACACACACACACCTCATAATGAATGGCTTAATTAAAAAGAACATTTTTTTTAGGTCAGTCTTATAGAAAAACATAGTTTAGCTTGTTAGCTGTTTAAGCAAGTTTAACTAGCTAGCAAACGGGTTGGGAATTTGCTCCGCTGCTTGAATCTAATAACTGTGTCACCTTTTTGCATGTTTGTCTTGCATTTCTATGACATATGAGACCGGTGCTGACAAAATGACTTGCAATGAGGAATAAAATTAAAAAAAAAACGAGTTTACATTATTTTTAAATTATCCATCTCAAACGCTTCAAGAAGATCCAGTTGAATGTGTGTGATTTATCAGATGGTGTAGCAGCAAGCTAGTTCAGTTTATGAGTGCTGGTTTGAATCTCAATTTTTATCTGTCTGGAGTGTTGTTATCAGGATAGCCAGCCCTCTATTTAAAAAAAGAGAGAATCCCCCTAATTCCCCAATGATGGAAAACATTATGCGAAAGGATTTCCCGACACTACAGCAGTTGGCAAAGAAAAATTATCAGTTCCAAAGGATTTTAATTCTGAACCCATTATAGGGTTCAGAAGTAAAATATTTATTTCTAAAAACACACAGGTTAAAAAATATAAAAGGTAGATCAGGAACATAATGCGTTATGTATTTGTCACACAAACAGTGTGTCAGTACTTTAAACGCAAAATGCACAGAAATGTAACTTTTAGATGTACAATTTTAATGTTAATAAAATGGTTCTTGGGTAAATCTGAACATCTGTTGTATGAAAAAAGCCTTTTGTTGTTCAAATGTTACACAAATACAAATGCCTATCAGCCCTGTCTGCAGGATGTTCGTTTCCGTCTCTAGACCAGTTTGTTTATGATTAATAATGTTGCAGCATTGTTGTTTTCAAATATAAGATTTAAATGATATCTTCTTCCATTTTCCTTTTGACAGAAGATTAATAAAATTGATGGGGACTCAGGAAATCGTGTTTTTCTCTCTCTAATATTAGGCTAGGTCATTTTAATGGATAACTTCTTTGTTGGTACAACTTTAATTAAAAAAAACAACAAACTAATAAGTGTGTGAATTTGATGAGAGCAGACCGTGCTTAATATGAATCTGTATGTAGCTGAACACAGAGGTCCGTACTCTGCTGAAAGCCAGGGATACTGCCTTCAGGTCTGGTGACTCACAGGAACTGGGGAAGACAAGAAAAGATCTGGCTGCTGGTATAAAGAGGGTCAAAACCACATATGCACTGAGGAGCCAAGGACATTTCTCCTCACAAGACCCACGGAGCATGTGGAGGGGCATTAGGTGCATCACAGACAAGCAGGGGTGCACAATGTCCCAGGGACCCATCACGGCCTGATGCTCGTAATAGGTTCTATGGCCACGTTGATAACCCAAATAGACCACCCAACACCAGACTCACCACACCATCTGAAGAGGAGTTCCTCAGTGTGACCTCAGTAAAAGTAAGGCGGACCTTCATGAGGATTATTCCTCCCAAAGCAACTGGCCCAGACAACATCACGGGTGTTTGTGAGGTGTCATGCGAGGTGCTGGCCGATATCTTTAACTCCTCCCTCACCCTGGCAACTGTTCCCACCTGCCTTAAGACCACCACCATCATTACAGTTCCTAAAACCTCCGCAGTGACTGGTCTGGATGACTATTGGCCTGTAGCCCTCACCCCGAAAGTCGCTAAATGCTTCAAAAGACTGATCATGGCCCACATCAAAGCTACCATTGACGTCAGCGAGGACCCACACCAGTATGCATACCGCAAGAATCGATTAACAGAGGACGCCTTCTCCTCTGTGGTCCACACTGCTCTCACCAACCTGGAGCAGAAGGACTCCTACATCCGTATGCTCTTTGTGGACTTCACATCTGCCTTCAACACCATGATCCCCCAGACCCTGATGGACAAACTACTTACACTAAGCCCCTCCATATGTTACTGGGTCTTAGACTTCTTAAGAAACAGACCACAGTCTGTGAGGGTCCACAGCTTATCCTCATCCGCCATAAACCTCAGCACTGGCTCCCCTCAGGGCTGTGTGTTGAGCCCACTCCTGTTCACTCTGCTCACATATGACTGCGCACCTAGCCATCCAGGCTGTCACATTATAAAGTTTGCAGATGATATAATGGTGGTGGGATGCATCACAAACAATGATGAGTCCAGCTACAGGCAGTAGGTGGAACACCTGGAGAGCTGGTGCAGGAAGAACAACCTTCACATCAATGTGAAGAAGACGAAGGAGATGGTCGTGGATTTCAGACGGAACAAACACCCCACCCACCCCCTTGAATATAGGAGGATCTGCGGTGGAAGTGGTCTCCAGCTACAAGTACTTGGGTGTGCACTTGAACAACAACCTCAGCTGGGGCAAGAACTCTACCAGTCAGATCAAGAAAACACATCAGAGACTCTACTTCTTCAGGCAGCTGAGGCAAGCTGGACTGGGAAGCTCAGTCCTCACCTTCTTCTACAGGTGTGCAGTGGCGAGCATCCTGTGCTCCAGCATCAATGTGTGGCATGGAGGCTGCACAGAAGACTGTTGAAGTCAGTCGCCCCACCATCACAGACATCTACACCTCCAGATGCAGGAAGAGGGCCACTTGCATCATGAAGGCCCCCACTCACCCAGCACACACACTTTTTGCCCCGCTCCCCTGAGGCAGGAGGTTGAGGAGCATTAAGTGCAGAACCACTAGACTGAGGAACAGCTTCTACTCTGAAGCTGTTAGACTCAAGTCCCTAACCAGGATAATCACTGTAAGAACAAAGAAAAATCACTGTAATGCCACTTTAATTGGTGATATGTGACTTATCTGTGCTGCTGATTATCTCATGCTGCTGATCTCATGCTGCTGATTATCTCAGGCTGCTGTATTCATTCATACCCATCTGCTCACACAGACTCATGTTCGGGCTGCTGTTGTTATGCCATATTGTTTTACATTAGCGTGTATCTTAGATCTTTTAGTGTAGCGTTTGGTGTTTGTTTAGCTTATACTGTATCAGTTTATATCTTAGATCCTTACTTACTGTTTCTTTTATACTTTATATTTTGCTATTTTGGCTGTAACTGGAACCCTGTGTACATACTTTTACACAAATGACAACAAAACTGACGAATAGCATTTTATTTATTTTTCAAATTTTGCTAATAAAGCCTTTTCTCATTGTCCCCAGACATTTGCATCTGTAGTGACTTTCAGGGACACTTTCAGAGTCAAGACTGAATCCATTAGTGTATTCTACACACTTTGTAGAATGGTACGCCCCCTGAGACATGAAGACTCAGGTTAATACACCCTGATACTGTTTTATAGTCATGCTTGGCAAGCAGGTTAGGATTTACATTTATCTGCACATCAAACATCAAAGTGAGTGGCAAAAAGTCCTTCTGAAATATCAGTACATTTATATGGAATACCTCATCTTAGAATTCCTTTTTTAAAACGTAATATACAACTGACAGTAAGTTTTTTATCTGGATCAGCATACATTTATACAATGTGTCATAATGTACAGTTCATATATTCTAAAGCAACAATAGCTGAGTTTAAAAGTGAAATACAAAGTAAGTAAGTGTGGGCTTTTCTAATTTCTTTAGACTCCTAAACCAGAAAAATGATGGATTATTCAAAGCAAAGTGACAATATTCAACCTGCAGGGGGAACATGAAATGATTAACTGCATGTGAAGACTTATGCAAGGAAAAATATTAATTTGTATTTTACCCACAGGCATAACAATATTTAGTGCTGATTTGAGCAAAACTGAACACAAAAATACAGACAAAAATGAGCAAACTCCCAACAAATATTACTTTGAAAAGTTGTTAAAATAAACAGATTTAAACACTTCTAACACATCTACAATAGGAGAGTAATGTTGTTTTCTAACTATCAGGGCCAGACCAGCGACAGTTTACGGACTTTACTATCATACATCCCACCTCGGACGGACATATAGACACTGAAGAGATCTTGCATATATTTTGTTCTCATTTTGAAAGAATTACAAAGTGGAAACTACAGAGCCGAACTACATCTTTACTGCCAAAAAAACACTCCAACTTCTACATACTGATCCACTAAACAAGAGAAAAATAAAGGGACGCAAATATCCCAGCTAGCACAATCAGCAAATACATATACAGTACGTCCAAACCTGAAGTCCTTATTTCCATCAAAGGGGCTTTCATTGGCAAAACTTGGGTTAAACAGACAATAACTCACAAGTCTTCATACCAAGCATCTGTATTTTATTGTTTTTTGATGCCCTCCATGGCTGAGCACTAGACTGTGTCAGAGGGATGGTTTTGGTTTAACATTTGCGATCCCCTGGTTCCGCTCTATTAACCACTTCACAGAGTAGAATGAGAACTTTTGGACATTCTGCTTCCAGCAGCTACATATCAGGACTGTGGAACAGTCTGCTGGAAGACCTAAAAGGAGTCCATATTCTGGACTTTTTGATTTTACGTAGAATAGCTTCATCCTGTAGGATACGAATATTTTCCCCACTGTAAAGCAGTTTGGACTGCATTTGACTTGTATGAAAGGTGCTATAGAAATGAAGCTTGACTGACTGATTGTTTGATTGAATGAGGTGGACACCGTCATATTTTAGACAAACAGACATGAAATGGGAAACGTTCCATCAAGTCATGGTGTGATCCTGTGCAGGGTCACGGGGAGACAGTGATGGGATGGCCACACAGAGAAACAATCATTCATGCAGACGTTCTTAAGATTTGAACTCACCATTTACTATAACTTAAACATGTTTGGCACGCAAGAGGAAACTGAAACACAAGAGGCAAATAAAAACTCCTCACACAAACACTCTTTGTCTCCAGAAGTACCAGTGCTAACCAACTGAATGTTGAATGTTTTGATGGATTGACAAGTGTCAGGGGTGATTTGTGACAAAACGATGACTGCAAGAGTAAAAAGGAAATGCTTACTAGTTGGTGGTGAAACCTGCCATGTTGACTGAGTTAAGACAGTGGTGCTGACAAAAGGCAAAGTTGGGAATGATAAGAATTATATTGGGAGTGACCAAAATGCACAAGTTTATAATTAGGATGTCAGAGGGACAGGTCGGGTTGAGCTCAAGTATAGAGACAGTTATAAAAGCAAGGCTTAGATGGTTTGGACATGTGTAGAGGACGGACAGAGTATAATGAGAGTGTGCCGGGCAGCATCCTCAAATCAAGAAGGTCCTGGGTTCAAACCCCGGTTTGCACCCGGGGTCTACCTGTGCATGTTCTCCTGGTGTTTGTGTGAGCTTTTCACCAGGTACTCTGATTGAATCCAAATCATGTACAATATACAGCCTTCAGGCCTCCCTCGCAGAAGAGATCTGTGATCTCAGTGGAAGTTGCCTAGTTAAATAAAGATGAATCAAATAAAACAAAAATGGAAGAAGAAAGGAGAAAGAGGAGGTTCATGAATGTAATGAAGAACGACATGAAGAGGGTTGGATTGACAGAGAGAGTCAAGGATAGGGTGAGAGGGAGGCAGATGATCCACTGTGGAAACCCTTAAAGAGAACAGTTGAACAGCTGAAAGAAAAGTGTGGTGGCCCAAAAAGAAAATTCCTGCTAAACTTAGTCTCATATTACACACTGAGCTGTAGCTCCTGATTAGAGGTTAAAGCAGCAAGTTTACCAATTAACAAACACAAACTACAACTAGTATTAAATTTAAAACACTAGAGGGAGGGAAAGAAGCCTCTTGTGCAGTTTTAATATGCATCTCCTGACATAAGGGGTGGGCAGCAGTAACAAATCTCCCCTGGCGACCGACCATAGGAGGGCAGCAAAGTCAAAGGCAGCCCAATGCTTTTTGTTTCACTTCTCAGGACTGGAACAAAGAGAATAGTATTAATAAAAACATGCATTCAAAAATGAATACAGAACAAAAAATAAGAATAATTTGATGAGAAACCAGCAGCAGATGATTAGGATATATTAGACATGACATTTACTGAGGGGAGTGGTGGCGCAGAGGTTGGAGAAGGTGAGCCTGTGATCGGAAGGTCGTCGGTTCAACTCTCTGGACCAACAACATCAAAATGTGAGCGAAACACCCACACCTGCCTCCACCCTCATTTGGCCCACACTGGGCCCTTGAGCAAGGTCCTTACCCCAAACATCTGCTCCCCCGGGCGCCCTAGACAGCAGCTCTCTGCTCCACACGGAGGGCTGTGGTAGCTCGATGGTCTGTGGTTGCAACAGGAAGGACATCCCATGTAAAAACAATTGCCAAGTCTTCATGCGAGTTACTTAGCTGTGGCGACCCCTGAAGAAGGGAGCAGCCCCCCCCCCCCCCCACACACACACAGTAAAATTTAAATTCTTGCTATTTTACTGAGTTTAACACGCTTACGTCACACTTTCAGATCTAACAGCACAGGCTTGCACTATATCCTGGTGTTTTTACTGGAACTCTTCTCAGAGTAAAAATCTGCCTCTCTGGGAAAAATCCTCCGTACTGCCGGGAGAACTTTAGAGACTTGTCAATTTCTCACATGGCCGAACACACTAAAGCTTGATTTCCTCTGTGTTTTCTCTATCTGGCTGTGTGTCAGTGAGCGTGAAAACCATTCAGCAGGAAGGTGAGGGTGAGTCGCAAAGATGTAAGTGAGATGCAAGAATGCAGGGGAAGATGGCTGCAGCCCACTCTGCACGCTGAAAGTGCTGCTTTACATAACCAGACACACTGTCCCAAGCACGAGTTTAATTACAAATGGGGATTAGGGACTAACAACTTAATGTTTCCAAAAAAAATAACAAATTGATGTAAAGCACAGGAGGATCTGATGCTCTCCTGGGTAAACATCATCAAACATGTCCCCGTCTCTCCGCCGCTGCGTTTCTGGCATTTTCAGCAGCTCCGTCAACAATTTGTACGTCTTACTCCAGCTCTCTTTTTCTGTTTTATTTGTTTTTATTGCACAGTAGGATTTGGTACAGCGCTGTGTCAGGCTCTGCTGAGCTGGCACAGTGTTTCAGCAACATCACTCCAAGAAGCAGGAAACAGCTTTTTTATTTTGTCAGCCACCTCAAATCCCCTAAGCAGGTACACAAAACAGACGTTTTCAGTCAAATGACTACCCCTGTAAATCACAAGATTACAAATTCCATCCTGATCTCCAATCTCCTTAATGTTCCTCTCTGTAAACCTCCATTAAAGCTTTTTTAGAAGCAAAATAAAATAAAATGAAGATAGCAAAATTCTAATGAAGTGAAAGAAAAATAGTCCCCAAGTCACGGTGCTTTCTTCCTACCGGAGTCAAGCTTCCAAAATCAGCTCGCGAAAGCACAAGAAAAGCTTGATAACGCAGAAGATAGCAAACCAATTACTGCGCTCGGTTCCAGAATCATTTAACCTTGGAAAGCAGATAAGAGTTTAAAGACAAAGATGAAACAGAGTAAGGAGTGGAGTTGTTGTTGGGACCGATAGAAAAAGACCAACATGTGCTTTCCCAGGCTCTCAGCACAATAAGCGTACGCGTCTTCTTCAAATGGCATATGATTAATTTAGCATGTGTCTCCAGGCTGCAAGACTGTGAACAAGCTCAAAGGCAGTCACTGAGAAACCTCAACAGGAAGGTTTAGATATGGACACGTGAAAGCATGAAACTGTAGCACACGATAAAAATGACAGTTCTGTGAAGTTAGAGGAAAAATTCTTGACAGTAAATAAAAGATACTAGATATTTTCAGGTGCAGCTTGGTGGAAAAGTTGTGAATATTTTTTGTTGCTGTAGATCGCTGAATGAATGGCTTAAATTTGCTGAATTGAGTTTACTTCAAACCAGACTAAAACAAGCTGATGCCTAGTTTGAGCAAGACGACGATTAAAGTGACTTGCAATCTTGGAAATCATTTTTTGACTTGCACATTTTTACATCACTGTTATTTTACATTACATGGTTGTTCAAGGTCACGGTCAAGGTTCTTTTATTGTCATTCGCATCACATGTGGTACATGTGGTGGAACGAAACTGTGTACACAGGGTTCTAGTTACACCCAACAATAGCAAAAATTTAATGTATATGCCAAACGGTGTGCTAAAAGATCTAATAGAGCAAAAACAATACACCGATGAACAGCAGCATGAACACGAGTCTTTGTGGGTGAATGAATGAATTAAATAATGAAATAATGTAATAATAATAATAGCATGAAATAATCAGCAGCATGAGATCAGCAGCATGGATAATCAGCGGCACATATCAAAAATCAAAGTGGCTTTACAATGATAAAAAAAAAAATCCTTACAGTGATTATTCTGGTTAGAGATTCATGAGTCTAACAATCTCAGGGTAGAAGCTGTTCCTCAGTCTAGTGGTTCTACACTTAATGCTCCTCAACCTCCTTCCTGAGGGGAGTGGGGCAAAATGTGTGTGTGCTGGGTGAGTAGAGTCCTTCATGATGCATGTTCCCCTCTTCCTGCATCTGGAGGTGTAAATGTCTGTGATGGTGGGGAGACTGACTCCAACAGTCTTCTGTGCAGCCTTCACTACTCTCTGCAGAGTTTTTATTTCTGCAGCTGTTGTGTTAAGTAAATAAGTACTTTGTAAGTAAATTATTTATATACCACCTAAAATCACAAAGTGCTTTACAGAAATACAGAATACAGGCTTAATATAAAATAAAAACAGTAAGAACAGCTGATAAAAACATTAAGTAGAATATTTAACTAAAAGCTTGTCTAAATAAAAATGTTTTAAGCTGCCACGAAAAACCAGGAGCAGAGCATTCTACTGCCTGGGGGCTACGGACTGAAAGGAAAGGTCACCCCGTGTTTTAAACTGGGACTTAAGGACCTTTAGGAGATTCAGCACTGAAGACCGAAGGTTGCGGGCTGAAGAATAAGAGATCAACATTTCAGTGATGTATCGGGGGCCTGTCCATTTAAAAATGTAAATGTCTAGACTTTTTTTTTATTAATTCTAAATTCAACAGGCAGCCAATAAAGAGAAGGTAAAACTGGTGTAATGTGTGACCTTCTATTTGTTCCTGGGAAAAGCTTTGCAGCAGCATTCTGGACCAACTGGAGATGAATGACAGCAGATTTGTTAAAACAAGTAAAAAGGAATTACAGCCATCGAAACGAGAAGAGACAAAAGCATAAATAATCATCTCCAGGTCAGATTTGGATAGCATAGCCCTCAATTTGGAAATATTTCTCAAATGAAAAAAAGCAGTTCTTTACCAGAAGCTGTGAATGTATGTCCAAAAACATTGACGGGTTGAAAAGAACACTTTCTGAGGCTCGGCTGAGAAGAGGAGCCCAGAGAACCGAGGTGCTGCTTGATCCAAGGAACTTTTTGTTCAGGAGCAATGATCAGGGTTTCAGTCTTGCTAAAATTTAACAGAAGGCAGTTGTTATCTAACTATGCTTTAATATGGGAAACACAGTTTACTAATTCAGCTAACTTGTGTACAGTTGAATGTCATTAGTATACAATTGGTAAGACACATTATTGAAGATACTGATAATCTTTCCAAGGGGGCTGGTGTATAAAAGGAACTAACTGGGACCTAAGACTGAACCCTGAGGAACACCATACAATAACAGAGTGTCTTAGACAGTATGTTATTCACAAACATGGAAAAGTTCTGTTGCTCAGATAGAAAGAAAACCAGATAAGAACAGTTCCAGCAAGCAGAAACATTATGATATTACTGCTGAAAGTTTCCTGTAAGTGCTACAGCTAGCTCTCTGTTGCACTACTTGATCTAGGGATTAACCAAAGAATTATACTTACCCATGTATATACCCATGTATTACAAACATTTTTTTTTTTAACAAAAAAAAAAAAGCATTTTAGTCTTGGCTATTCCTCACTTAGCCTAACTGTTAGCTCATCAATTTTGTCAGAATTATGGTGTATTCTATTTGTCCTATAGGTTTGGATTTTCCATGTTGTAAATTGTAATAATCTACTAAAAAGTCCCCTGAAGTCTGATTCAGACAGATTCAGTTCTATGACCCACCAAAAGTTACAAATTCAAAATGGCTGCCATGTGCAGGGGTAACTGGGATGCCATTTTACTTCACTTTACCTTACATGTCAAGGAGGTGATGTTTTTAGCAACACGTGGTGCGTTTACTGAGTAATTTTGTCATTTTCTTTTGTAGATACCCCTGAAAAGTATGACCTCATTTTGGGCAATAGGTTTTCAGAAACATAGTCTGCACAAACACTCCTAACTGTGTCAGAGCAGCCTGGCACTTTTATTACAAACTTTGTCAGCTTCTGGTATCACACAACCTACTGTCACTTTATGAGACATACAAAGATAAAAGTAGATTTTTTTTTTATTCATTTCATCTTGATTTAGTGATGGGGGAGAAGGTGTACATGTGATCGGAAGGATGCTGCTTCGACTCCCCAGAACGACAACATAAATAAATAAATATACACCTGTCTCCACCCTCATTTGCCCCACTCTGGACCCTTGAGCAAGGCCCTTAACCCCCATCATCTTCTCCCCTAGGTGAGCTAGATAGCAGCTCTCTGCTCCACACAGAGGGTTGTGGTGGCTCGGTGGTCTGTGGTTGTGTCAGGAAGGACATCCTGCGTAAAAACAATTGCCAAGTCTTTGTGCGAGTTAGTTCACTGCTGCAACCCCTGAAGAAGGGAGAAGCCAAAAGAAGATCTTGATATCTTTCAAGATCTTGAAGATCTTGAAAAAGAACATACGAGGGGCATCATTCACACTTGTTAGTTGCACACCTGAGGATAAGCAAGTGTTTTGAGAGTGCAAAGCAGGTGATTTATCTTGTGGAACACAGGTGGTGACTGGAAAAAATATGGTGTTATTGTGTCACAGTTCACCAGCAGTCCTAGTTATGCAGAAAGTATTATTGAACTGCCGCTGCATTTGTATTTCAGTGCTGAGGCGTGACGTGCTAAATGATGCAGACCACTAATCACAGGTCTGCCCAGTGAGCCTTAGATGTGGATTGTTACATGAGTCAAAACCTCAGAATACTGGAAAAAGTCTGATGTAGTCATCGAATTCTGTCTCTTATCATACAACCATGTAGATCAAGCCAGGAGAATCGTCTCATATAAAGGCGACAGCTGCAGGGCTGAAAACGTTGCACCAAGTCCAAAATCTTTTTTTCTGCAAGGCTCATTGATCAACAATAATTTTCTGTAACCTACAGCTCTTTCCACCGATCTGTCTCCATGATGTCGCTCATCGTATTCCCCACCATCATTTTGTGTTTCCAGCCTCATTTTTCTATCCAACACTTTGTGTCTTCCACGCTTCATTTGACACCTTTGCCCTCCTTTTTCTCGTGTACGATATGAATGTTCTCGCTGGTCCGTTCATTAAAGCAGACCCTGAAGTGTCACTTTTTTAAGTCTGTTGGGATAAATGTCACAGCAAAAGTTGCTTATCGTCTGTTTAAGGTGAGAAGAAGGGCTGAGAAAAAGAACAGCACATAGCCAAGAGGGAAAAAGAGATGGATCAGAGAGATGTAGTGGATTTTCATACGGTGGTTGATCGATGTTCAAATGGGAGGAGAAAAGAGATCGATGCAAACACAAAACTTGCTTGTTTTCTAGAAATGTATTTGTCTGGTAGTCAGGGTCGAATGAAAATGGATTTTCCTTACATGTACTCCAAGAAACAAAGTTAAGGTGGAGGGAAAATGTATCACTTTTTCTACTCTAAGTGGATATCTCCACTTTCCACAAGGGCTCTAGTTGTACACCTCGATCTGTCTAAAACTCCAGATGAAAAAATCAAACAAAAAACAACTACTGAAATTCAACTTAATGTTCAGTTCAGCTGCATCATTATCCCCTTGAAGGCCCTTTGTACAAATCAATGTTAGCTGTTTGAGAGGAGCTTTGTATTTATTCTTTATTTTATTTTTATAAACACATTTTAACCATTTTTCAACTGCTCCATGAAGCTTCATCTCATCATGATTACTAAGGGTTTAATGTCATGCCTAAATCACTGTTCAAAGTTTGGTAAGGGGTCAAAATACATAAATATCATTAAAGGTTTACCAGAGTGCTTTTCAAAGTGTTCATTATATAATGAAACTGAATGCCATACTTATAACTCCCATCTCCCCACCACCACAGCTGTCCAGGATCTGAGGCGCTACGCAGCTTCTCCCACACAGTTAATGTGAATTAAACAAGTCTTCAAGCTACTGAATGTTATTCTGAACCCACAATGCTTTGTCTGATTCTGTAGATGTATTTGGATACATCCTTTGTTTCTTTCCTATTGAGGCTCTTAGTAAAGTGCAGTAAAATGGAACATGCTGTGATCACCTGTGATTGATATATTTGTTGGCTAATTCGTGTTCCCATCCCACACATCTGTGCCAAACCGTTACCATGCAAATACGTGCACCAGTACACCCAACGACTTTTGTCAAAGCAATGAGGTTTATGGCAGTTTAGATGCCATCTGTACGTAGCTATAATTTTTTTAACAATGTTATTATTGAGGGCGGTGGCTCAGTTCGTAAAGTTGTCGCCTCTCAGCGAGAAGGTCACCGGTTCAAATTCCAGCTGGGGTCCTTTCTGGGTGTAGTTTAAATGTTCTCTCTGTGCATGTGTGGGTTTTCTCCGGGTACTCCAGTTTCCTCCCACAGACCAAAAACATGCCTGTTAGGCTGATTGATAACTCTAAATTGTCCCTAGGTGTGAATGAGAGAGTGAATGTTTGTCTCGTTTGTCTCTATGTGTCCCTGTGATGGACTGGAGACCTGTCCAGGTGTCCCTCGCTTCTCGCACAGTGATAGCTGGATATGGGCACCAGTGACCCCTGCAACCCGAAAAAGAAGAAGTGGGTAAAGAGAATGAATGGATGTTATTATTGGCAGGTTTATTAGAACTCTTGTATGTAAAGCAGAGTTTTTCAGGTTTTTCATACTTTCACTTTATTTGTTTTGTGGGGAAATGCTTGAGATAACTAAAATAAGGTCATGAAGCTCTCCAAGAAGCCAAGCAAAAACAAAAATGCTTTGATTAGTGCTTCCAGATTTTATAGATGTATGCATTAACCATATAATAGCTATCTGTGATGAATATTAGTGAGCTCGTGTACGAACAGTGAACTAATGTCATGACTTTTGAACTAGTTCTAGTCTGAATTACAATCAGAAACCATTGATGCAATTTTAAAAGTACAAAACAACAAGCACGGTTAAAATATGGATACAATGCACTAACTTATTAAAGTCATATTAACATCTGAACAATCTCTGGAAATGTTTGTGTTTTTCCAGTGTTGATTGTGAAAAAACAAACCAACAAAAAACACATGCTCACACGGTGAAGCCGTGTTTGTTGAATCCGTAGAAGTTTCCATGCCAGGTCACTAGCTGGGGCTGTCATACTGCTGCGAAGATTATACAAGAGCATTTAAAAAACAGGTAATCTTGTTTTGGTTTTTTGGGGTTTTTTTTAAATTGGAGGTGTTTGAAAATGGCAGCCATCCACTTTGGTCTTAGCATTTGGGCAATAAAAAGTATTTCAGAATTAAACATACATTTTTCAAAGTGAGTTTTTTTTAAATAAATACCTACAATAACAACCAAAAATTGATAATTCACAACCTTAACCCCACTTTAAAAACTCTGAACTTCTAATCTATTTAGTTATTGTTGAGGAAAATCATATAACAACTTCCAGTTCTTTTTCCAATATTTTTAAGGGTTTTTGTCATCATTATTGTTTTCCTCATATGTAATTTGTTTAACTAAATTTAAAATGTAACCGCAATAATTTACAATTATTTTAAATTTCTATATAATCCTTTTAGCCACAAAGCATAGAGCTAACATAAATGCTAATCATGCTAAACTACCGAATCTAAAGTGAAACATTCACTTAAAAATATAAACGTACATTATACAAATGCACTATGTGTATAAAATACACCCGATACGTGACACTAGTCAGATATATGGAAAGTAAATTATCATAGGATGTGATTTACACAAAGGCAGCCTCAATTATGCAGAAGCTATTATAAGATTCAAGGATTAGGGAAAACAGAGTGACCAAGTCATTTCCCTCCTCCTTCTGCGGGTGGAAAAGACATTTAGACAAGCATTTCAATTACACCATCGCCACTGAAGGGAAAAGCGTGTTTAGCAATTCCCGAGCAAGCGAGCTCATCTGCATACAAATGTGTTTGGAGACGCTTTAAAAAATAAAAATCAACGGCTTCTCAAATTGGGTGTTGAGATGCTTCACTGGCAGATCGGCAACCTTTTGAAACCTTATTTTTGCACTCGTTGCCTTAATGTTTCCTTCTAAACACATTCGGAACAGATGGGAGAAAGACACAATAGGCAGTGATTAGCACTTAGATTCAGTGTGAACCTCAGGATATGATTGTGTATGCCACATCCTGCTGCAATTAATGCAATGACATCGTCACTCCGAGGTGAACTTTAGAGACGAGTAACACAAAACTATGAACTCAAGTTTTCTTTTTCTTTTTTTCTTCCTGTCAGCAAAGCAAATCTAATGTAAACCCTAATTAGCACCTTTTTGGTTTGTTTTCCTAAAAAAAGAATAAAGTGTCTGATTAAAAATGTGCTGCATATTCTAGCACCAACAGATAAGTGCTTATGAAGCTATTTTCAGTTTGTAAGAGTGTTGGTGACACCTGGTCTCTGATCTGCAATTAGCAGTAGAGAATGAACTGTAAAAGGCAGGTGGCAACCTAATATTTAACTGCCGGTATGAATAAACGATGAGCGAAATGAGCAGAGTGGCTGTTATTCCAGTCGCTGTGTAGATCAATGAAATTGATGCAATGGGGAAAATTAGCCTGAGATGTAGAATTATTCACAATTTTATAAGAAAGTAACTTCTAACGTGAATGTACTCTGCAAATCAAAAATTCAAGATGGCTGCCTGAGCTAAAAAGAAAAAAAAATAAACATAAATAAGCTGGTTTTAGTCTACAAAAGTTAAATCTGGTCCTCTGGACATTCAAAAAAAAAAAAACCCAAAGCAAATCAACAAAAAATGTAGAAACGTTTCGTCTCTCATCCGAGAGACTTCCTCAGTCTGAGGTGCTGTTTTCAGCTCAGTCTCTTAAATAGCACCTTCTCAGAGTGGATCAACCAGTTTTGCTGCTGACAACCAAAACCAGCTGATCACATGCTCAAGAAGGACCATCAGCCTAACAATGGATCATTAGCACACTGATGGCTGTTTACTAGCTGGTTTTAGAGCTATTCAGCTGAAATTTGGTGTGGTGCTAGCTGAGAGCAATGCCCATTAAATACTGAATTCAAATTAAAAACTCAAGATGGACCCCAAAGCTACATTTAAATGGCTTTAACTCAGCTATTTTTACACACATATGTAGCCAAAATTTGGTGAGGTTATAGCTGAGAACGTTCCTCGTCACATACTGAATCCGAATAAAGAAATCCAAGATGGCTACCAAAACTTAAAAGAAAAAATGACTATAACGCACTGATTTTTTTTTTTCTGTATTGAGCTGAAATATGGCATAGTGGTAGCTGAGAGTGAACCCCAGCACATAGTACTGTCAAATACAAAAAATTGACAGCAGCCTGGCAGTCCCTGTCAAAGTTTCTCCAGGAACTTTCTAGTTTCATTCAATGATGCTAAAACCAAGTAAAACAGTCCTGAAGAAAGATGTCAATGTAGTTACTGCTGCAGTGACACCAACTTTCATCAACATTCTTCTAAAAAAGACTGATGCTAATTTGGTACTTTTGTAAATCTAAAATGACAAAATAATGTATTGTATATGTAAGCTGCTTAAAAAGTGTGAAAATACGTTAATGCTGCTTCCAGTTGCTCATGAAGGTCACCACTACACTGACACAGCTGTGTGACATGAATGCAGAGTGAAAGTTAGCCTCAAACAGTCATTATGTGAAAAGTATATGTTATATTGAAAAATGTTTAAACTGGACAGTTTTTAATGTATCTACAATGTTTTATTTAAGAGGTATGATGTGTTAAAACAACTTTTCCCTCTGACAACTGAACAGGAAGTATGTGCTCAGATACTGCGTAAGTCAACGGGAGTTTGGGATTAAGACTCTGTCCTCCTGAAGGCTTTAGAGAGAACTCACAGAGAGGCACTGGGTTGAAAGAGGACAAAATGCTTCTACTCTGCACAGGAAGTGCAAGTTTTGTAACAGTAGACAAAAAAAAAAAAAGTTAGCCAAGATGTTTTGAAGGTTTACAATTTTTTTTTAGATGACTAAAAATATGGAATACAGGAAAACAATGTCAAAGCCATAAAAATAAAAAAAATCATAAAATGTACTGCAATTGTGTAAATGACCTGTATGAGAAATGTCAGTCCAGTAATATATAGTCCAAGATTTGATGACGTGTTTAAAGTTGTATTTTTTTTTTTTTCAATTTACATGTACACGTTTCTCTTGTAAATGAGTCCTCATGGCTCAGTGAGACTAACCTGTAAAAATAAAGGTTGAATGAATGGGAAAAAAAAGACTTCACATGACTGAACTGACACTTACCTTGTACATACCAGGTACTCACCATGTACATACCAGATAAGTACTTGCTGAGTGCCAAGTAAGTACCTAATAAGTACCCAGTATGTACTAGCTAAGTAGGCAGTATATATGCAGTAAGTCTCGGGTAATTACAAGGTATGTACCTTGTAAGCACTTTGTAAGTATTAGATACATAGCCAGTGCATATCCAATATACACTGGGTAAATACCAAAAATGTACTGGATAATTATCTGATTTTTTTTGGGGGGGGGGAGTAATTATCTGATAGGTTTTGCATATGTCGGTATGGTATATGGTTGTGGTTTTTTGACCTAAGCATTTTAGGAATAAATTTTGGAGTCTTTCACTTTTTCTGGATGGCATTAATTTGGCCTCCGGTTCTAAAGTTAAAAATCTTGGTGTTATTTTTGAGTAGGACATGTCTTTTAACCACCATATTAAAAATATGACCAAAACCGCTTTCCTCCACATATTATCACTAAAATTAGAAACAGCTTGTCCAAAAATGATGCAGAAAAACAGGTTCATGCATTTGTCACGTCTAGACTGGATTATTGCAATTGTTTACTATCTGGGTGTCCACAAACTTCATTAAAAAGTCTTCAGCCGATCCAAAATGCTGCCAGAGTTTTAATGAGAGTTGATAGGAGAGATCATATCTCTCCAGTTTAAGCTTCTTGGCTCCCTATCAAATTCAGAATAGAATTCAAAATCTTACTTCTAACCTACAAAGCTCTCAACAACCTAGCTCCATATTTGATTACAGATCTTATTGTTCCATATTTTCCTAACGGAGCACTTCGCTCTCAGACTGCAGGTTTACTTGCGGTTCCTAGAGTTTACAAAGGCAGAATGGAAGCCAGAGCTTTCAGTTATCAGGCTCCTCTCTTGTGGAACCAACTTCCAGTTTCAGTCCGTAAAGTTGACATCTTGTCTACTTTTAAGACAAATAAATAAATCCTATAGTTTGGGTTGCCCTGGTTTTCCTGAGCTGTCCCTTATTTATGCTGCTATAGGCTTAGACTGATGGAGGACAAACTGAATACGTTTCTTCACTATGCTACTGTCTTTATTTACTCTGCTCAACCTGTTTTATATTTGTAATTTTTTCTATCCTTTACATGTTTTTGTCTTTCTTCCAATAGCAGGTACATATGCACATATATCTAGACCTGTCATTCTGTGTTTGTTTCTCCTTCCTGTCCTCTCAAACCCAGCCAGTCAAAGCAGATGGCCACTTGTCCTGAACCTGGTTCTTCTGGAGGTTTCTTCCTGTTAAAAGGGAGTTTTTCCTTTCCACTGTTGCCATTGTGCTTGCTCAGGAAGGAGATTGCGACGAAGTGAAGATTCAATGAGTCTGCTGCTTCTATAGATAGATAACTTTACTAATGGCTTTTCTATGTATGTGAATGTTTCTGTAAAGTGCCCTGAGACAACTTTGTTGTGAATTGGAGGATTCAAGGATTCAGGGTTCTTTATTTGTCAGTCGCACCCCATGTGGTACATGTGGTGGAACGAAATTGTGTACACAGGGTCCCAGTTACATCCTACAATAAAATGTAAAAGAAAAACAGAAATAAGATCTAAGATATGAACTAAGAAAAACATCAGAATTGGTGCTATATAAATAAATTGAATTGGATTGAATATGTACCTGGTAAGTACTTGATAATTACCAGGTACATACTATAAACACATCTATTAAAAACCAGATGCACAGCAGGTAAGTACTAAGGACTTTCCTGTTATGTAACAGGTAAGTATGAGGTATGTACCCAGTACATTACTTGCTAAAAAATGTAAAACTACCTTTTTATTTTTTTAAAGTTATAATAGTTATGTTTTATTTTGCTTATGTTGTCTAATGCAGTGCTACCAAAAGTCATAGCCCACTATGTTTTTTCAAAACTTCATGAGGAGAAGCTAAACTTAAAATCATGATGGAAACTGAAGAACAATTTCCAGATTAGTGTATAACAATGATGTTTTGAGGGCTTATACTTTGTTCCACTTAATTGCTTATTCAACTGTTATAAATTGGATTTTCAAATGAATGCATACAAAGATGTGTATAATAGTGGGAATTCTAGTAGCACATCACATCTAGTGAAAACATTAAGACAGAGGAAGTTGATGCTGTAAGAAAAGATGTCATATCTAATCTGCGGTGGACACACTTCCAGCCATAAGCTCAGGCCTGGAGCCATTACTTCTGCGTTCCATAGACAGTCGGGAAAACATGGGCACTTACTGTATGTGGGCGGTGGCATCTTGTCAGGGAAAATACTATATGCATTAGATAAAATTCAATCTGTCTCCAGTGGTTTTGTGTGTGCATGGTGCTGGTGTGTGTTGTGTATGGTGCTAGTGTGTGTGTGTGTATCAGAAAGCCAGAAAGAGGAGAGTCTCAGTGGGATCGTCTGGCACTGGGCTGGCACACCGTCAGACAAATACACTTCATTACAGGCCTATTTACCTGATTAACTGAGCTACTTTATCAGCTACACAGCACTCTGCAATGCACAACTGTCAGCAGCATCCCAGCTCCTTAAAAGCTCTGTTCCTAGACAAGCAGAGCCACACAAAAACCCCAAACTCCCCTTACCGACTGACTGACTACTGAGTGAGTGACTGTCTTGCTGAAACAAGTCCTCGGAAGGCGTTTTCCTTCGTTTGGCAGCCGAAGACATCAAATATGCCTTCCTGTAGGCTTGAAATAATGTCACCTCTTACAAGTTCAGACTCAAATAATCTGTCGCAGTTGAGTTCTCCTAATATTTGAGGAACCTCTTCATGTAATGGAATGGGACAATCAAAAAGAAATAAAAGCCCGGAGCCGTCTTCCAAAGCAGAGAGAGGACAAAGCCCACCTTGAAACATTATTATCATTTCAGGAGAGTAATGACTTCCACTCGCTTTACTGTCTATGGATCTGACTGCAGGCTATACAGGAAGAAAATCATTTTCAGCATCACATTTAAAGCACTGTGAAGAGCTAAACCTGCATGCCTGATTAGCATTTTTTTTTTCTTGTGCAAAGTACAAAGTAAAAAAGTAACAAAGTAAAGAAATGATTTCATACTCTGATCGTTCTCGGGGCAACAATTAAACCATGTTAATGCATTTAGCTGCAAAAAATGCAGTATATTTAGCAAGCTGCATTTTTATCTATGCCATGAGTATCTGGGGGGCTGAACAAGATGCAACATTTGAGTTGAGACTATAAGCAAACAGGTTTTAGGCAGACCTATACATGTCCATTCATGACCCTTCTGAATGTGACCATGTACCTTCGCCCTACAAGGGCCCGAACCACCTCAACTGGCTCCTCTCGATGTGGAGGAGCAGCGCTTCTACTCCAAGTCTATCCAAGATAACTGAACTTATCAGCCTGTCTCTAAGAGAAAGTCCAGCTGATCTCTTTCTTTTGGTCTCTACCCAGAGTTCATGGCGATAGGTGAGGGTAGGAACGTAGACCGACCAGTACGCAAAGAGCTTTGTCTTTGGCCCAAACAGCATAGCTTCTAGAATCATTCAGGTGCAGAAACCCATCCACCATGGTAAGGTGGCGATTCAAGGAGGCGCATCAGTAACATTTTAAAATCAATTCTAAATCAAAGAGTCAGTGAAGGGAAGCCAACATTGGTATATAAGACATGTTGCTGTTTTTCCATATACATATACTGTATGTAGCTCAGTTTGTTAGTGCTCAGAAGTATTTGTGATCAGTCTCAGCTGCTACCACCTCAAATATTATCTCAGTATCAGTAGAATTCAGTGCTGCTGATCATCCATGCTGCTGATCTCTTGTCTTTATGCTGCTGTATTAATACCAATCTGCTCAGACTCATGTTCGGGCTGATATACTGTATTGTTTTACATTATTAGTGTTTAGCATATATCTTAGATCTTTTAGCGTATAGTTTAGCATTTGTTTAGCGTATATCTTAGTGTATAACTTAGTTCCTTATATTCAGTTTCTTTTTATACTTTATATTTTTGCTATTTGGGGGTATAACTGGGACCTTGAGTACACAATTTCGTTCAACCTCATGCACCAAATGTGATGTGAATGACAATAAAGAACCTTGAACCTGGAATTGACTGAGTTTTGACCATGTTTGTACATTTAAAAGTCAGTATGCTGTGGTAGCCATCTTAAATACAGTTGATTTCAAAACCCAACCAGCTGTAGATGTACACTGAATAGTTATAGTCTGCCAGGTCAATTGAAATTCACCCAGTGGTTCGTAAGATATTTTAGTAACAAACAATTACACAAGCACAGACAAAAACATCATTGTTTGGCAGCAGGCCATATCTAAAAGAAACAGATATGGTCATATTTACTTTACTTTGCAGATATTATGCACACACATTCACAGCCCAGCTCCCATGCTGACACCACATCTGTTTACAGGATGCCAAGACAGACCTGTGATCAGAGGTGCTGTTATGTCCCATGGATTAGGCTAAAAGACCTGCCAAGCACAGGATGTGTGCATCTATGTGTGTGATGGGGGGAAAATTAAAAAGGAAATTTTGCAAGCGAAAGATAGGAAGAGTTTAGGGAATAAAAAGACATGAGACAGAAATGATCTGCCAACTAAACATGGCACTGATGGAAAACAGCAAGCAGACAGCTCAGTTGTTGTCTGTTAGCTGTCACCCACCACAATCTTTGATCACTTTAAACAGTTGAAAACTTCTGTCACATTGCAGGTTTTTTTTTTTCCTGCTGGTAAACGAGTAAAGAAATTGCTTAGCTTTTTAGCTCGCACCAAAATAGAAGGATTCACATCACACAAAGCGATGCACGCAGTTCAATACAAACATAATGTTATCTTGAGCGGTTCACTGATGATTTTGCATGTTCAAACTGGCATGTTTTCCCGTGCTCTTTGCTGTCTTTGCAAGATGATCTCCAGCTCCCTCACCATGCCAATACCATGTTTCCACAATACTGCCAAGTACCCCAACAATTGCACCATGCCACCAACCATGTCTTCAATTGCTTTGCCATATTTTAGTTAGACATAAAGTTAAATGGGTCAGTCCTGCTACAAATTCTCAACGACCAAGCCACACTGGTGCATATGGACCCCTTGTTGTGGATAAGCTGCCATTGCTGCCACTACACTCCACTCAAAACCAAGATATGCTGTCACTAAGATGATAAATCACAACAAGCTCGCTACAGAAACTATGTGCATGCTCAAAGCCATCACTGACCTATTATTCTCTCATACGCATAACAGGAATCCAACCAACGTTCCTAACAAACAACATGTTCAATAAAATCTGCTCCTTACTGTCTGTGCTTTGGTCGGACACCCGTCACTTCTCGCACCAGCAGTAAATCTGGCCTTACTAAATTTCGGCAATTCCAGCCTGAGGACTATCAGTTAAGGAGATTAAATCTCCACCCGTGCACACTTTCAAGATCCAAGCCTGGAGGTTCAAGGTCAGATGTTAGCGGCACTTGAAGGACTAAAAATTATGGATAAAAATATCCTCTATTTAACTTACTTACTCAAAAGAAGCCACACTCGATGACAGCAGAAGATTTTTAACTGGTTTTATTTGCAAGGGCAAACTATCACAACAGGTTAAACAGATATACAAAAAACACAAAGCCCAGTCACGAGAATCTGCCACGGGCAGTGTGCAAGGCTTGTTTTTATACACTTATCAGCTGTTCCAAGCTCACAGACAGACTCAGAGGTGAACTTGGATTGCCAGAAGTGCCTGCAGTATCACGTAAGCTCCTCATCCGGCTCTCTCTGTTAACTCAAACACATGGTTCATGGGTAGTTAACATTCTAAGAAATAGTATTTAAAAACATGCATAAAACGATCATCAAATCAAATCACAAAAGGAAGTTCTTTGTCCTGTTTAAAGGTCACTAGCTTTACAGAGCAGAAAATAGACAATGCCTTATCAGTTTGATAACATTCTTATGTTAAAAAAACTGACAGAAAACCAATCTTTATTTACTGTCATGGATGTTTATTGCTTTTTTGTTTTTTTCACTGAAACGCCCCTTTTGTTGGAAAGCATAAATGAAATGCACAATATTTTCACTGTAATACTATTTATTTAAATGGGATTTTAAAACTGAAGAAATTTTGAATTGAGGCGTTTGCTGACTGAACTGTTGTCATGTGAGAAATGCTTCTAAACACTCCGATTAATTAACTAGTGTCACGGAAACTAACTGTGAGGCCGCTCTCACCACACCGTATTCTTGCAGAAACTCTCAAACAGAAGCCAATTGTTGGAATGCAAAACCTTTGCTGCACTCATTGAGAGAACATTGATCTTTTGATCGGTTCCCTCATTGTCTCATCGTAGGAGCACAGTCGCAGCTCTCAGTTAAAAAATGTATTGTAAAGCGTGTGAGTTCAAAAGCCAGTGTTGTGTGAATCCATCTCGGTGGTCGTTTGATATCGTCACCGGGGAGCTTCAGGGTTCTGCAGAATAGCATGAAGAAGACGGAAAATGAGCTCCTGTACCAGCATGGCTTATAGAAACTCATTCATTTTGAAGGGCTCATTCATTTTGAACAAACAAAATACCAAATATCATTTCTAGTGCTACAGTACATCTCAGATCAAAGGAATCTTCCTGTATCAAGGACCACCGTTTTCTCAGCAGACAAGAATACGTTTCACGTATTCTATTGAGACAGTGAGCGCAGTGCTGGAATTAAGTCTCGACTTTGTCTGCTACAGATGCAGCTCTCAGTTTATTGCTTAGTCTTTTTACCATCTCCTTACTCGTGGTCATACATCTGAATGGTGACTGAAAGAATTAGCTTCCCGACACTTTCAGCTCGAGATGTGATTCCTCCGCAGTATTGATGGCCTCTCTCTGCTGTATGTGAGAAAGAGAGCAGCAAAGTGAGATGGCTTTAGTATCGAGCTGCGGTGCCTCCGCACAAACAGAAGGTGGTTCAGGCTATTGAGGCCAGACCACAGAGTGAACCAGGACGCCTTTGGTGATTACTAATCTCACAGCAAGCAAGGCTGCTAGAAGGAAAGATGTAGGCAGCTTTGACAATTAAGACCTTTATTTTTAGTAGCATTTTTAAAAAGGTCACTTTTGTTTTAAAAAAAAAGCTGTGAAGCAGCTTCTCAGTTTGTTTGGTTCACTCTTTTAGGCCATTGACTGAATCATAAACGTGGGGGCGGCTGCCAAGTTGGGTACAAAGCAGGCTGAGATGAGTGCGATTTGGGACGAAAAGGATAACAACTGAATGTGCTCAGCCTGGAATACAGTTTTGTAAAATGCTCCCATGAAATTAAGCCATGATACTGATATTTAAAACATGGCTGCACAGCTCTGAGGCTTCAACAATTTTTTTCCACCTATTTTTTACGATTTGTCTGCAATTATGAATCACTAACTAGTCTTCAACAGTCACAGACAAGTGAGATACTACCCTTATGGTTTAATATTCATAATGATAATCATCTATCTTTGTCTGTCTAAACAGGTCTCTCTTGTAAATGAGTCTTCGAGACTCAATGTGATTTATTTGTCTAAATAAAGGTTGTATGAATGAATGAATGGTAAAAAAATGAACACAATTATGAATGAAAATTCCATGCATTTTTCTACTTTTACTTCTGATATTATTTTCATTAAATTGCTTTTGAGGTCCTTAGCTTTAACTTTTAGAGTGGCCTTAGTGTTCTCAAGATGCTCCAGCCCTTGTTGTTTTAACGTGGTTAGCTTGTCAATGTAAAATGAGATGGTCACCTATAAGGTGATTTATTTTATTCTTGTGTGCGTCCAAAGCTGTATTAAAGGAGTTCAGTGACGTTTGTATCTGTGATAGGGCAGAATCAGAAGAAGCCAGTTAAGACTTGAGTTTACCACCTAGTCCAGGGGTGGGTAACTGTTTTTTCCATCCATCCATCCATCCATTTTCTTCCGCTTATCCGGGGTCGGGTCGCGGGGGTAGCAGCCTAAGTAGGGAGGCCCAGACTTCCCTTTCCCCAGCCACTTGGGCCAGCTCTTCCAGGGGAATCCCGAGGTGTTCCCAGGCCAGCCGAGAAACATAGTCCCTCCAACGTGTCCTGGGTCTTCCTCTGGGCCTCCTTCCGGTGGGACGTGTCCGGAACCCCTCGCCAGGGAGGCGTCCAGATGGCATCCTACCCAGATGCCCGAGCCACCTCAACTGGCTCCTCTCAACGTGGAGAAGCAGTGGCTCTACTCTGAGTTTCTCCCGGATGATCGAGCTTCTCACCCTGTCTCTAAGGGAGAGCCCAGACACCCTGCGGCTTTCCAAAGGGCCAAATCAAAATATTTAAAGCAACAGAAGGGCCGCTTAGAGAATTGCAAATTAATTTTTATTAAGACAAAAAAATCTTTAGAAAAACAAACAAACAGGCTTTTTCTTGTTAGCATGTTCAATAAAAATATGTCCTCCGAATACACTGTATAAGACACTTTCTGTAAAATGGCTCTTGTGACAACATATTAGACTAAATATGGGATAGAAAAATGATATATATTTGATTCAAAACATCAAAGTTCATCCTCAATAATCCCAGTAAAAATCCAACAATGTTCAGTCAGGTCATCTGGACGTTTTTTTTTGCTGAGACTTTTCGTCCTTCATCCAAAGGAGTTCTTCAAACCTGTGGAGCCACCAAACAAACCGCTTCCCACAGACAGCAGACTCCATAGTAGATAAAAACAGTTTGCTGGTGGTAAGATGGCCTCTGAGACAGTCATGCCAAAGTGGTTCAAAACCCCAAAGTTCATGCTCAATAATCCAGGTATAAATCAAACAATGTCCAGTCAGGTCATCTGGACAGTTTCTTTTATTTGCTGAGAAGTTTTGTCCTTCATCCCAAGGACTTCTTTAATCTGAGGAGTCACCAAACAAACTTCAAACAAAAAGTATACTCCATACTCCTCAGATTGAAGAAGTCCTTCGGATGAAAGATGAAACGTCTCAGAAAAAAATAAATAAATAGATAAATAAAAAGAAACTGTCCAGATGATCTGACTGAACATTATTGGTTATACATCCTGATGCATGCTCAATAATCCAGGTAGAAAAATCTAAAAAAAAAGTTAAATCTGGTCCTCTGGACATTTAAAAAAATAATAAATAAATAAAAAATTGTAGAAATGTTTCGTCTTTCATCCGAAAGACTTCTTCAGTCTGAGGTGCTGTTTTCAGCTCAGTCTCTTAAATAGCACCTTCTCTGAGTGGATCAACCAGTTTGCTGCTGACAACCAAAACCAGCTGATCACATGGTCAAGAAGGACCATCAGCCTAACAATGGATCCATGGAGCCATCAGTGTGCTAATGATCCATTGTTAGGCTGATGGTCCTTCTT
>NC_056509.1:21539533-21565166 GCF_014905685.2 Nematolebias whitei
AAACTGGTTGATCCACTCTGAGAAGGTGCTATTTAAGAGACTGAGCTGAATACAGCACCTCAGACTGAGGAAGTCTTTCGGATGAAAGACGAAACATTTCTAATTTTTTTTTTTGAATGTCCAGAGGACCAGATTAAACTTTTTAAGATATTGGTTATATACCGTATTTGAGTTTAGGAATCTTATTTTGTATTTTTTTCAAAGAGTTTTGGAGTCTTGTATTGAGCCAAGATGTTTAATGTCAACTTCCTTAAATTTAATTCATAAATGTTTTCATCAACTTTAAAACAAAAAGTTGTTTTCTTTTTAATTAAAAGTTTTGGATGTCGGACGGAGATTGTCCAAGGGCCATTTTTGGCCCTCACACTGTATGTTGCCCACATCTGACCTAG
Organism: Nematolebias whitei; assembly: GCF_014905685.2. Lineage (NCBI taxonomy): Eukaryota > Metazoa > Chordata > Actinopteri > Cyprinodontiformes > Rivulidae > Nematolebias > Nematolebias whitei. The sequence goes on from NC_056509.1 coordinate 21,539,926, forward strand.
CATGTCGTGTTTGTTCTCAAGCTCATTTGCAATGCTAATGGAAGTTAACGGGTCTCTGAATTATAACATGGCCTCCTTTTTGATGCTATTTGCCTGGCTGGCTTTTTGAACAGGACAGAGCGAGAGTCAATCAAACTGCATGAAGCAAAACCTAACAGTGTTGGGAATGAATTTTAAATAACTGCAGGATAAGCATCTACATGTGGTTTCCCTCTTCATGGTACTTTAAATGTGTGCACATTTCTGAAGAAAATTAGCTTTTTAATGTGACAAAGCGGTTATTTTACTTTTCGCCAAGGATCACCACAGCAAACAAAATATGCATGTAAAATTTGGTAATTTGTTTTATGCATGATATCCTTACTATAACATCCCAGGCTTGAACCTGCAGCCTCAGGAACATGACTGTGGGACTGACCACTGAGCTATGGTAGCTCTCTTTCAATGTTTAAAAGCAGAGTGGGCACAAAATGTAAATGAAGTGGGTTATGAATATTCTCCAAGGACAGCAACATTTGACAGCACATTAGTTATTGTGAGTATGTTTAGAACTTGCATATATTTTTAATTGACAAATTATGCTGAAGTAAGGCCGTTCAAACCCCTTGCAAATCAAATAGGTATCCAACAAACCAAAATGGGCATCACCTCATTGGACTAAAGTTCTTGTACTTCAGTACGACTATGCAAATGTGTTGAACAGTTACATTTTCTAAGACCTAAATCTGAACCAATACATGAACTTCAGTACACCTGAACTGACTAGCAGGCGTTTGGATTATTGCAGTCTTTAAATCCATAGACATGTCTTCAGTATGTGCAACGTCAGCACTTTTAATTCCACCTGAAGTCTGACAGTGGAAAGTTGAAATCCTCAGGAGATCAGACTGAAGCTTTGTTCTCCAGCTCCCAAAGCTCAGTGCAGCCCCGCCGTCTGGTGGGTTATCACCCAGCAGCTATGGCGCTCATTGAAAACAGATATATGTCCGCCCAGAGACTGATGTGTGGGAAGAAGCCGAACGGGACAGGAGAAGAATGATGTGAGGGTCTGCAGGTTGGAGCATAAAACTTAATGTTTTTCCTTCTGTGGGTGGGTGATGAAGCACGCCAGTGCTGTTGGTCTGACTCACACAAGCATTGCATGATTTTTTTTTGTTCTTCTTCTGTTTCTGGAAGAAAAACATAATGTGGGAACATACTAAACAGGACCAGCTAAGAAAAGATTCATTTGATTAAGGAGAGCCATTTTAAAAATGCTATTTCTTGCTGACTTTAGCTTACAAAGGTCAGATTCAAGTAATCTGGCTTTTGAAGAGGGCAAATGTTGAAAGATGATGGTAAGTTCCAAATTGTTTCTCTTTTTATTATTTGCTTTCAGGAAGAAAGCTGGGTAAGTTAGATGTAGAGAAAACACACTGCACTATTAGCAAACAAAACAAGAGTGCTGCACACGACACGTTATACGCCCGTCAACCAACTACTATACAGCAATACAGAAACTATGGCACTGGCCCGGACAAGCAAAGACCTTGTATAATTTTGACCTTGATTTGCGACCTTGACCGTAGAACTGGGGTGATGAATAGATTATGTGACACAAGTGGCAGTGCACATGTGTCATCCATCCATCCATTATATTCCACTTATTCTGAAGTTGGGTCGTGGGGGCAGCAGCTTGAGCATGGAGGTCCAGACATATCTTCCACAGGCACCTCTTCCAGCTCTTCTGGAAGGACACCAAGATGTTCCCAGGCCAACTGAAATGTCTCTCCAGCGTGTCCTTGGTCTTCTCCGGGGTCTCCTCCCAGTCGGACATGCTCAAAGAACCTTCCTAGGAAGGTACCCTGGGAGCATCCTTACCAGATGCCTGAACCACCTCAAGTGGCTCCTCTTGATGTGGAGGAGCAGCGGTTCTACTCTGAGTCTCTCCTGATAACTGAACTTCTCACCTTATCTCTAAGGGAGAGTTCAGCTACCCTGCAGAGGAAACTCATTCCAACCACCTGTATCTACAATCTCATTCTTTCAGTCACTACCAAGAGTTTGTGACCATAGATGAGAGTAAGAACGTAGACTGACCAGTAAACAGAGCTTTGCCACATGTGTATCAATTGTCATGAAATTATCTTGAGCAAATCTGAAGTTATGGTCTGGATAAGCAAAAGCCTCATTTTAACACTGACCCTTTATTTGTCACCTTGAAGCTGTGGTAATGAAAAGTGTATGCAACCCCCTGCAGTGGTACAAATGTGTGTCAAGTTTTGGTAAATCACCTTGAGTAGGTCAGAAGTTACGGCATGGAAAATAGAAAGTTTACACGTTCAGTCGAGTGACGGCTAATAAAAAAAGATTTAAAATATATATATATATATATATATACTGTCCTGATGTTTACATTAAAATTCATTCATTTTAACCAGACTTTAGATGTTTGAAAATTACTGCCAATTCCTAGCCATTAGCTGATGGATCTGGTCAGAGTTAAACACTGAGGTTGTTTATATAAGTGTACACATCAGGTAAGCTATTATTGTTTATAACTTGTCCACAGAACCCCACTTCCAAAAACCAGAATATTAATTATTCATCTTGGCCGTACTTGTAGACATTTCCCTTTGTCTTGTTAAATGATAAACTACCATCCTCTGTCCAACAGTCCCATGCACTGCTAATTGTAACATTCTACTCTCCTGATGCTCATTACTCATACAAGCAACACTCTTTGCAGCCCTCTGGTTCTTCCAGTGCTCGGAGACGTTTCCTGAACCGTGCAAATCTCTGTAAAATTGTGAAAGAGCCAAGAACAATCCGAACAATGCCCTGATAACATACTCTCCCTCCGCTGGCAGTGTCCCCGTCTCCTCTGTCTCATAAAAACTTTATGCAGCCAATCTCTTAAAACGGAAATGAAACGAGCCCATTTCACCAGCTGGAAGTCCAATATCTCTCCAGTAGCTTTATATGCAACATTAAAAAAATAGCTTCCACTTGGCAGAAAAGGGAAATCTTTGTTAATCTTTCAACAAAGCTTGCATGAATAAAAGGCTTAGCATTCCTTAAGAACAATGCATATCACCCACCACCTTTCGCGCCAGAGTTTTAGACCTAAATCATCTTTTGCTGAAAAGAGACAAAGTTATAGCTGATTTGGGAAAACCTTGTACTTGATGCACAATCTCATGTAAGTTTGTTAAATGTATTAGTACTCAGTGTATGTGCATGGAATGCACTTGTATAGCACCTTTTTTATCCAAACAGGATACTCAAAGTACTTTACTGCAGTGCTTTATTTTACCCATCCACACACATTCATATAGCTACAGAAAGCAAATCTAAATCAATCACTGTATAAACTGATCAGTGCTTTAGCTCTTTCATACACCAACGGGACACACTGTGGCGATAATGAGGGGTTCCATGTCTTGCCCAGGGGCATTTTAGCCACTTTTCCATCGTCAAGTACCACTCTAATTGCTTTGTTTTTATTTGGTTCTTCATAGGTGCAGGTGTGTCTCCATTGTAACTGGGTCCTCCACTCTGTGTGCAGGATCATCAGTGCAAAGAGTTGGCAGGGTCATCATCATATATATTCTGCTCGACAAATTGGGCCAATCAACAAATGCAGTTTGTTGACATCAAAATGGTCTACTTAGAGTGGTACGCTTGGAGCTACAGATGAGGTGGTACCATGAACTGAGAGGGAACAATCAATGGAGACACTTAAGTGGCATGGTGTCAAACTAAACTGAAGAACGTCAAAACCATGGAGAAGAGGTTTTTGACATGTGACAGCATACTGGTGGAATCAAACCCTCAACTCTCCCATATATATTTTTATTTAACATTTATTTATACAGGTAGTCTCTAGGGATGTGCGATATGGCATAAAATTCAAATCACGATATGTATTGTGAAGGGTGGCGATAAAGATATATATCACAATGAGTTTTTAGTATAAAACTTGCAATAGGAATGAAAAAAGCATAGGGTGTTCTTTTGCCATCATTTTATTTTGAAAACTGCTATACCACAATATAATCTCAATTAAGAAAATTCCACTACTACGTCCAGAGAGTTTTAAAATAAAAACCAAATCAAGTATTAGACTTCTTGCTTGTAGTGCAAAACAGTGCAAAATATATTAAATGTAGTTTTAGCCATACGTTTTAAACAAAATAATATGTTGTTAACTCTTAACAGTTTCCAGTATTCTCACTTAAGAAATGAACAACAACAGAGCAAAATTTTACATATAAAAAAGTGTACACTGAAAACACTTAACCCTCCAACCCTCTAGTGGGCGTCTCCTTCCGCTTTAAGGAGAGCTGACACAAAATGGCGACCAGTTTCCTCTGTGGCTTTGACCAGAGGGTCTCGCAGTAAACTCACACAACACAGCGTTCTTTCACAGATCAGAGAGCAAGTTTCTCTCAAGCTGACCAACGCTTACTTTAACTTTCGACGGAAAAAAAACAACAACTTTCGACAGAACACGGCGTGTTGCGCATGTGTCCGAATATGGCAAAACTACGGCAAGCCGGCCATAGTTAGCTTGTAGCTTCGCTACTTAGCTCTATAAGAAAAGACTTTAACACCACTTACGCACAGTTTTCAACTAAAAAAAGTAACAATTAAACTGACAACTCTGATTTTACATCAGACACTGCATTACTGCGGTTAGCCGGTAGAAGACAGATCTCTATTCTAGGCTACATCTCTATCGTTTCAACCGTGTACCGTATATATCACACATTCCTAGTAGTCTCATTGAGTCACACGGACTCATTTTCAAGGGAGACCTGTTTGGGAGCAGATGGTGGAGGTTAAGGGCCTTACTAAAGTACTCAGAGTGGGGCAAATGAGGGCGTAGGCAGGTGCGGATGTTTCACCCCCTCCCCCCAACACACACACACGTTTTGATGTTATTGGTTCGGGGAGTTGAACTAGCGATCTTCCGACCACAGGCCCACCTTCTCTAACCACTGCTCCACCACGCCCCTGTGGTGTCAAGTGATCCTCATTGGAGGACGAATGCCCCAAACACTCAGCCACAGTTGCCCCTCAGTCATGGGGATGACTCTCAGCTAATCTAAGCTACTACCACACCACATTTTAGCGTAATATCTATACAATTAATTAAATTATATATATACTGTATATATATTGTTTTTGTGTGTGTGTGTGTGTGTGTGTGTGTGTGTGTGTGTGTGTGTGTGTTGGCTGATTTAGATTTCATGTAGTGGCTATCTTGAATTGGGTTGACTCCAAAAGTTATTCAGTTGTAGATGTACAGCCAACAATTAATTCCAGAGAGTTCAATTTAGACCTCTCCATTAGTTCATGGGATATTTTGCTAACAATAGAGACAAATGGAACACTCACAGACCCGGGCAAATATTATCGTCCCATAATGCCTTCAGAGACAAACAATAATAATGTAAGGAAAGTTTCCTGAGTCATTCTTCAGCAATTCTATTTCAATACATTTCCTTAAATCAGCTATTGTTAGATGATGACAGATACGCTGCTATCATTTTACAGCCATATTTATAATGGAAAAAGCTGGAAAAAACATTTAAATTCAGTTAAATTTCACTGTACATATTTTGTTTTTTATGAAACAAATTCAAGTGTGCACAGTTCAATGATCACACAGATAAATGAAACAAGCTTCCAACACATAAAAGCAGCTGATTTACTCTTTTAAAGCCTCTTTCTCTGGGCTTCTGACAAACAAAATACGACTTCTTAAGAGTATCACTGCAAGAGAGAAAACAGAAAAAACAGACTCACCTCTCTCGCAGGTGCTGTCCCAGAAGCCGGTCCCAGTGCAGTCGCAGATGAAGCGGTTCCAACCCTCCTTGCACACCCCGCTGTTCTTACAGGGGCTGCTGTCACACTGCTTCCCCACCGCCTTGCTGCACGACGACTTGATGCCGGTCACATTCTGAGACTGAGCTATCTGCCTGATGTCCTTGCTGCGCCCGTCAATAAACAGATCCCGAACGCAGCCCACGTAGCCGTAGTCCAACATCGCGGTCCATAGCTCGGTGGGGAGCACCAAAGCCACCCGGCTATCGGGCAGACCGCCCAAATAAAGGTCTCCTTCCAGGTCCAAGATCTCATTTTCCCCGCTGGCGGTGAAAGGTGTCCTGCGGCTGTTTACTGAAATGATGCCTGGAGGGAGAAAAAAGAAAGCAATTATTACCAAATACCAAACTACAGAAAATGTACTCGTCGACATGTCAATAAGTGGAAAAAAGACGTGAGTGAAATATGATGTGGTTTGTGTTTTTTGATTGATTTTGTTTTTTTCCTGATGCAATATACAGTATGTTGCTCACTGCTGAAGATTTGCTTTTGATGAATTCTTGAAATAAATGTTTTTTTTTTACTTCTGTTAGAGAACCTGGAGCCTAATGGTTCAGTGTCTGATCATTAAACAGAGGATAGATGAGCAAATGATGCACGTTTTAACAAAGAGAGATTAGTCAGACTGTAGAAAAGAGCTCTTTAGTTAGCAGCTTTATGTAACCTACCACAAGTTAGCACTGGTAATTACCTAAGACCATTTCATCATCTCCTCAGGGAGATGTGTTATAGATGTTTTGGTCAAACAATTTAACTGATATTAAGAGCAAAAAACTTTGCTAATTAAACAAACACTTCCACAGACGTGCAAACTCTTTACATGAAGGTAGTGGGCGATAAATAGTTCTGAAATAACAGTATATAAAGATAAAGCTGACCTCGGCTAAATCATACATTTATTAACAAACAAAGTCCATGCTCAATAATCCAGGTATACAATCCAACAATTTTCCGTCAGGTCATCTGAACAGTTTTTTTTTTTGTGCTGAAATGTTTCACCTTCCATCTATATATATATATATTATTTATTTAAATGTCATATACCATTTTCAAAAGCTGCAAAATTCAGATTGTCATCTCATGTACTTTTATTGAAGAATGAAAGATAAAAGATGCATCTTTATAAATCTGGCATAACTGTCACAAAACTTACAGCGTACCTGCATTTACTGGAACATGTATAAACACGCTACATACGACGGAGCTTGTTGAAAACAGTGTGACCACTCAGACAGGGATGTGTGGGACGAAGCAGGACAGGACAGCAGGAGAATGGTTGAAGGTATGAAGGGTTTGGAGCATAAAACTTAATGTTTTTCCTTCTGTGGTTGGGAGATGAAGTGAGTATTGTTTGTCTGAGCCACACAAGAATTACAGGATTATTACCGTACTTTCTACCATACACGCTGCACCGCCGTATAAGTTGCATCAGTCCAAACATGTCTAATAAAGTGAAAAAAAACATAAATACGTTGCTTCACCATTTATGTCGCATCTATTATGCGTCACCACTGACTGATTGACCCGGAAACGTGGTCCGTGTTGTGCCAAAAATTGATTGGCTGCCAATTGGTGACCGCAGGAGCGTGCACAGGAGTTTAACAAGAATTTAACAAGATTAACACTTTAAAAAATATATTTGTTTGTTCGACATTATAGTAAAAGTGTGTCTCTGTTGAACTTTTCCTTAATAAATGCACTTTAATGGTCAAATCAGCTGCATTTCTCCTGGGCGGTGCGGAAAAATGCAGATGATTTGACGTTTGCTCCAGGAGTTCTGGAGCGAGACGAAGGTGGCTTGATATGGCAAGCCAAGTGTGTCTTTAATATCCACTTTTACCTATTAATGAGACACTTGGCTTGCCATATTAGTCGAGCACCCTCTAGCAGCTGAAAATGGTAGTGTTCAATATTTTCTATGTCAGAATGAAAGAAACTGTCAGATCTCAGCCAAAAATTGGATTATAAATATGGGGGAAACATATATTAGTCGCTTTGGTGTATAAGTCGCAGGACTTGCAAATTTATACAAGACAGTGTGACTTATACGGCAAAAAATATGGTGTTATTATTTTTTATTTTATTTTTTTTCATTTAGCCTTTATTTATCCAGGTTAGTCTCATTGAGCCGCGAGAACTCATTTTCAAGAGAGACCTGTTTAGGGAGCACATGGTGGGGGTTAAGGGCCTTGCTCATGGGCCCAGAGTGGGGCGAATGAGGGTGGGGACAAGTGTGGGTGTTTCACCTACCCCACCCACAATTTTTATGTTGTCGGGGCCGGGGCGTGAACCGGCGATCTTCGGATCACAGGCCCACCTCTCTAACCTCTGTGCCACCACTCCCATGTTATTCTTTTATTTCTAGAACCAAATCATCATGTAAGAACACACTAAAGTAAGGCTGCTAAGAAAAGATTTTGATTATACAGAGCCATTTTCTGAAACACTTTTTTTTCTGACTCAAGCTTACAAAGGTCATATTTAAATACACCACAGAGAAAATACTTCAGCTAAAGCAGATGTGAGCAACGTACAGCCTGACGGCCAAAAGAGGCCCTTGGACAATCTCCATCTGACCACGAAAACTCTTAATTGAAAACAAAACTTTTTTTTATTTTTAAGTTTATGAAAACATTTATGAATGAAACTTAAAGGGGTTTAAATTAAACATCTTGGATCAATACATAAAAACTTTTAGAACAAGTTAATTTTTAAGTTGTGTTTCTAGAACTACAGTAGACTGAACCTTAAAGACTTCAAAAGTCAAATATATAACTTTTTTTTTTTACCACATATTTAGGCTTATTGTCACAAGAGCCGTTTTATAGAAATTATATATTATATTTCTACTGTGTATTTTAGGGATACATTTTTATTGAAAATGCTAACTATGCTACAACAAGAAAAAGCCTGACATTATTTATTTAATTATTGTTATTATTATTTTTTTTAAAGATTTTGTGTCATGATAAAACATTATTTTGCAAATCTATAAGCGGCCCTTCCATTGCTTTAAATATTTTGATTTGGCCCTTTGTAAAAAACAGTTGCCCACCCCTGAGTTAAAGAGACCTTCTGGGATTTTGAAGTGGGGCTCGGTGGAAAAACTTTAAAACTCTAGTATGCCATCAGTTGTAGATAGTTCTTTGAAAAAAATTCAGTTTGAAAAAATAAAGTTTAAAACAGACCGGACCGACAGGCTAACAGCTAGTCTAAATGCAGCTAAGACCAATGTGGTTTGCTGACAGCAATGAAAAAGTTTAAATTTAACATACTGACCAGTTATTAACGTGACTTCAGAACCAGGCCACTGCTGATTTGAAACTCCAATCTACAAATTTCATCAATGCTTTACATTTCTGTACCCTTTTAAACACTAATTCATTTGGCAGAAATATTATGAAACTGCTGCTACAATACTCTTGGCTTGAAGTGCTACAGCTAGCTGATGCTGCCACTAAGGCTTGTAAATAACCACTAAAGTGTGCTATGAGATTGTGTACTGATGCCTAAAAAAGCTGTAAGGTGAACCACTATGACATAGTTTGAGATTGAAGCTGTTTCAAAATGTCATAAGTTTTGGTCTTCACCCCACACAGAGTAGCTGTTTATATGGACATTTAACATTTCAGTCATTTCGGGGGCCGAGATGGGTGGAGGCAGCCGACTTGGGACCAGAAATTTGCGGATCGACTCCCAGCCAAACCCGCATGTTGTGGTGTCTCTGAGCAAGGCATCTAATCCCTCATTTCTCCCTGGGGGCTTCCATAGCTGCCCACTGCTCCACCTGAGTGTATCTCACATGTGATGGGTTAAATGCAGAGAACTAATTTCATCACTGTATGGGAACATACAGTGATGACAATCTCAGACATCCCTTCCCTTCTTCTCTTAAGTCCAGGCACTTTTTGAATTCATAGATAGAGTTAAACAGAGGAAATTACCTATTTTTTACAATATAATTCATAACTAGCTTGTATAAAAGCTGTGAAATACTAGTATCACATTCCAGTCACCTTGCAACCAGGCAGAAACCCAAGCTAGAGCTCTTTGTGGATGTAAAATTTAATTCACTCAAACCTCTTATTAACATTTCACCAAAGCCACAAGTGTGATTATGTCCGTTTCTTAACCATCTTTCAGTCTGGGATCTATTTATCTGTCTCATTCCTCTTTTTCCCTGCAAAAAAATCCAACTTTCCGCTCGGCTATCGCACTCGGGAGCTGTGCCGGTGATTAATCAAAGCAGCGAGCTCTGACACACGGCTAAATTGGCTGCTCTAACCTGATATATAACATGGGGCTGTAACGCCGGCTAACACAGTCATGTTCTCTGGAGGATCCCACCTCATGCACAGATTGTATTGGGTTTGGAGCTTAAGGCAAAAGAAGTGTTTAACCCCTTTTACTAGTATAATCTTTTCCTAGTACTTTCTGTGCATTTGGTCATATTTTTGAAGTTAGAGGACATAAAAACAGCATAAATATGGAGAGGAATATAACTATCTAGGCAATAAATCATTGTTGAAATGACTATATTAAGTACCAAAGTCCATGCTCAATAATCCAGGTAGAAAATCCAACAAAGTTAAATCAGGTCCTCTGGATGGTTTATTTGTGTTGAAACATGTCGTCCTTCATCCAAATGACTTCATCAGTCCAAGGAGCCACAACAATCTCAGTAGCATATTTGCATAGTGGCCAAACCAGTTTGATGGTGATGAAATAGTTTCTGGAGTCTGCCCTCTCCCCCAACGACTCGTCTGAGGCAGCTATGGCCAAAGTGGTTCCAAACATCAAAGTTCATGCTCAATAATCCAGGTAGAAAATCCTGGACTGATGAAGTCTTTTGGATGAAATATGAAATGGTTCTCAACAAAAAGAAACCATCCAGAGGCCCTGACATAACTTTGTTGGACTCGATTAAATATTTTCCCATTAACCTGTATGGTTATAATGCAGAATGCTATATAAAGAAAAAAGTAACACAGTAAACACAGCTGCCTTCTTATATCTTGTATCTTATTCTTCACTCTGCTACCTCTTCTTGGAACTTGCTACAAGAAACTCTGAGATTGACTGAAGTCATCTCACTCAGTGTTTTTACATCCAAACTAAAAGTTATTGAGAACAATTCAATGACATGTACCTGTTTTTATAGCTAGCTTGTTTTATAGTAACTGTTTTTTATAGCTTGACATTTTTTTAACTGTGTAATTTCTTTGGTGTTGTATTTGCTAAGACCTTTTGGCCAGGGCTCCCTTGAAAAAGAGGTTTTTAATCTTAATGGATTTTTTATCCAGGTGCAATAAAGGTTAAATAAAACAAGAACATGTCTGCATTGGTTTTTACCACAAACTTAACAGTAGTTTAAAATCCCTTAAGACAGGTCAAGGTCAAGAGCTTCAGATCTTTTTGCAAGATATTCCAGGATACATGAGTAGAGTAAGAAGGCCCTTTTGCCAAATTCGGTCCGCACTGAGGGGACACTGCAGGTAATGATGTCTTAGGAGTGCACGCTGTAGCTGCACTGACGACATGACATGTAGGAGGAGATTTTTTTATTTTTGTGTTTTACACCGTTTTATAATGTAGCATGATTTTTTGTTTGTTTTATATCACTTCTTTTATATACTTTTCATTTTATATGCTTTCATATGAATGTTTATTGTTGTGTGTACCTCATTAATGTTTTTTGTTTAAAACCAGTCTCTCTTGTAAATGCGTCCTCGTGACTCAATAAGACTAACCTGTATAAATAAAGGTTGAATGAATGAAAAAAGTAACTTTGCAGCAGCTGTAACTTCCTCCTGAATTTGCTTTGTCGTGGTATCTTAAGTTTTTCTAATTTGATACAAAATGTGATTGTTAAGCCTGTCGCAATAAACAATAACTCAATTAATCGCATGATGAATGAAAATGATCGACCTCATTTTCATTTACCGACTTTATCGTTTCTTCGTGTCTCTCTCTTTTTACTGAAGACACGGCTCAGCTCCAGTGCTCATCACTGACCCCTCCCTTTCTCTGTAAAATCTGTTTTAACTGTCCAAAATCGTGTTTTTGGATTGTTAAAAACAGCTAAACTGAGAAGCTAAGCTACGAGCTAAGCTAAAAGGGCCAACCTCCGGAATAAACCTCCATCTTGTTGAGCTCCAAAATTCACAGTTGAAACTTGTGCCTTCGTGTAAAAAGTTGTTTTTCTCTGCAAAAAGAAGCTGAGAACTTGTTTACTGATTTTTAAAAAAGTTTTTTGTGAAAAATACTACACTAAAGAGCTCAAATCACTGAGCGTCTGCCATGTCACCATTTCAGCCCATGTCATGTCAAGAGCCCTCCCTCCCATTTTGCTTTAAGAGACATGCTGCTCAACCATCCATCCTTTGGTTCAAACAGTCTTATACTGCCATCAGGTGGTCAAAAAGGTACTACACTCCAAACAAAACATTTCTTCTAAAGTTTCACAATTAATAATTGTTAAATTTCAAACAATGTTATCATTTATCACAATAATTTCTGAGACAATTAATGGCCCAGCAAAATTTGTTATCATGACAGGCCTAGAGATTGTTATATAAAATGACAGTTTCGTTATTGCAGAGTGGGGTTCAGTAGATAATTTTGAACAACTAAACACATTAGCTGTTTTATAAAGCTCCATAAACAACTTCAGTTTGGCGACTGACAAGCTAACAGCTAGTTCGAATGAAGCTAAGATCCGCTGCTGCCAATTTAAATTAACTTCAGTGTTCGTTATTTCATTTTGTTCATGCAAACACTATCCTAGAATCCCTTCCATTGTGGTCAGCTTTACCTTGTGTATTTTTACATGGAATTTTGTGGTTATTTGTGTTTGCTAACAGTTGCTAAAGCAGCTAGCTGAAAGACATTGAATACAGCTTCGGAGTCACTTCCAGCAAAAAATATATCAATATAATTTCTTCCAGAATAAATCTGCAACTAAACAGTGGCTAGTGGTAGCTTAGTTATTAGCTAGTTGAAAGTTGGACATAATTAGGTGCTCTAAAAAGACGATCTTAAACAATGCCTTGAACGGGTTTCTAAGAATAAAGCAGACTAATATTAAGCTCTTGGGACCCGACTTCAGCCTCATTAAAATCTTGTAGACTATTCCTTAAAGCCTGGTCTTTGTCAGGAAACCAACCAATTTAAATTAACTCTACCAATTCTGCAAATAAAATGTCATAATAGGATTTATTTATTTTTTTTACCTATAGTGACAGCACAGCACATCTGAAATCCTGACAGAAGAGCAGTAAATATATTCAACCAGAATAAAACCAGAAGCTTGCTTTTAGCTACTAAATTCAAACAAGTTTAAGATAAAAACAACTGGACAACAATTTGGACAACAATCAACAAAAACAACAATCTTCACCAGCGTTTAATTACTAAAACACACGGTCAAGGTGTGACGTGCTAATAGACATTTAACCAAATATTGGTAGGAATGTATAGATAAGTCTTAGCCTGTATGTTTAAATTTGAACACTTTTTGATTTAAAAAAATCAACAATAAAGTCAGTCTTGTGCAGCCAATTCTTGTTTAAAAATGGAAAAAAAAAAAAAAAGTTTCCTGTTGTTTAATTATTCCACTCTGTCAAAAATTGTTCAAAACAATCACTAAAATCATTGAAATATCCCACATAATATTGATAATTATGCCTATAATAAATATATTAACACTCCAACAGTCAGTTTTGAATACAAGTTTTCAATACTGTTTTATAATATCTGTTGTAATAATTGTTTAGGATAGCCTAATGTTTTCTAGTGAATGGAATAAAAACTTTGAGAACCACTCTAACAAAGTTAAGTCAGGTCCTCTGGATGGATTAAAAAAAGTGTTGAGAAACGTTATGTCTTTTATCCAAAAGACTGTCAGTTTGAGGAGCTGCAATAGTTTTGAATTGAACTGAATAAACACAGTCTTATAAATAGCCCCTTCTCATAGGGGATCAACCAGTTTGCAGGTGACAACCAGATCTAGTTGTTCACATGATAACGGAGGACGAGCAGCCTAACAACCAATCGTTAGAGCCCTGATGGCCGCTTGCTGTTCACAGAGGGCTGAGTGATACTAGCAATAACAACATTGTAAGAGGGGGACAGTTGGACATGGACAGTTGTCCCACTCTTCCAATATGTTGTTAGGCTGATGGTCCTCCTTTTACATGCGAGTAACTCGTTTTGGTTGATCCACTATGAGAAGGTGCTACTTATTCAAATTCAAATTCAAAAATACTTTATTAATTCCAAAGGGAAATTAATTGTTGTTGTAACTCGTTATCATCATTTCATTAAGAGATGTTATAGATGCTGATGGCTGTAGGCAGGAAGGATCTCTAAAGGTTCATTCCACAGTGGATCCTAAGAAACTGGCTGCAGATGCTGTCTGATCCGTCCACCCAGACTCGACTGGCCTCTCGGTTCCCCCGGGCTGTAGGACCGCCCGAATGCCGGGCAGATCTCCTCCCAGAGCGATGGCCACTCCTCCCAGCAGTCTGCCGAGCTCCTCGTCGCTGCGGACAGCAACTGTAGGTGCCGAGGGACGATCTTGTCCTTCCTCTGTCATGAGCCGTGTTTCCTGCTAGTTGTTTCCATGGTTACGCATCATAAGGAGGGACGCTGATCAAGATGGCGCCAGTGTTTGAGGCTCGCTGTCTGCTGCTCCTACTATTTTTTCTGTTGTCTATTTTTATCCTCAATGCAAGTGTAAACGCTCAGATTGTCTATGATCGCCAAAAATTGCTAGACATTGGAGCTTCGATTGGAGCCTCGACTGGTAATATGTTATCGTGGAATCCTACTAGTGGAAAAACCCCGCCCTCGTTGCTGGGCATTCCAGCTTACCTGTGTCGCTTCTGGCCTCTACCTTTTCGACGGAAGCGTCGTGGCAAACGTAGCGGCTGGTTGGTGCGTTTGAAGGCTGCTTTGGGGCATCGATGTCCAGACCCATTCAATGTTCGTGGGCGGGTGCCGCGCCTCTACTTCCCGTTACGTGCGTTGGATCCTGTGGGTACCTGTTTAGTGCCTGTTGATGGAGGCCATGATGGACTGTTCCAGCCCCGTTTTCCCTGCACTCCTCGGCCCTATAGACGTGTGGTGAATCTTCACAACCTGCGACCTCTTCGCCGGGAATCTCGGACGTCAGATGGTGGCGGAGATCCGCCAATCTCTGCCAGGATCGGTCTGATAAATGCTAGGTCGCTAGCTAACAAAACCTTCGCCATTAAGGATTACTTTTCCTCTCAAAGCCTGGATTTCTTATTCATAACGGAATCTTGGACAACTGGTATGGGTGAGTCCAGCGTTTTTAATGAACTCTTGCCGCAAAACTGCTGCTATTTCAATTTTCCAAGGATGTCTGGACGAGGAGGAGGAATAGTAGCGGTTTTTAAAAGCTGTTTTACTTGTAAACAGTTGCATCCAGTCCGTTTTGGTAGCTTTGAGCTTGGTCTCTTTGAACTTCTTAGCTCCCACACAGTGTTGTGTGCGGTGGTCTATCGGCCCCCTAAATATAACAAAAATTTTATAAGTGATTTTTCTGATTTCTTGGCTGATATCATGCCACGATATGACAGAGTTTTATTGGTTGGTGATTTTAATATTCGTATCTGTTGTCCTACTTCACCTATGGCTCAGTCGTTTCTTAATGTTATTGAGTCTTTTAATCTTGTGCAGTCTGTAACTGGTGCTACCCATGAGCATGGACACACTCTTGACTTGGTTTTATCTTATGGTCTACCAGTTTTTAATTTAGTGATTGGTGACCCGTTATTTTCAGACCATATGCCTGTTTTATTTGAGATAAAGCAGTCTATTACTAAGGTTAAACCATGTGCACCAGTTCGGTTCTGTCGTGTTCTTAACCCTTCTACTGCTGTTCAGTTTTCTTCTGTTTTTAATAAGAACTGTACAATCCCAGAGACTGTCAGAAATAAAACCGAGGATATCAGCAACTGGTTTTATTCTACTAGCAAAGCAGCTCTGGATTCGGTGGCACCGTTAAAAACTAGACTTGCAAAATCCAAACATGAACCCTGGTTAAATGACGACACTCGGGCTGCCAGGAGGAACTGTCGTAAAGCTGAACGAAAATGGCAAAAGGACAATTTGCAGGTGTCGCTGCAAATATTGAAGGAATGCTGGCGCTGTTATCAAAGGATTGTAAAAGACGCTAAAAGAAGATACCTGACAAATATAATTGTATCAAACAGTTGCAATCCAGCTATTTTATTTAAAACTATTAACTCTGTTCTAAATGCCCCACATGGTGCTTTTGTGGAGACTTCCCCTGCTGTTTGTGAAAGCTTTTTAAACTTTTTTGTTGAGAAAGTCACTTCTATTAGGGCACAGATCATACCCATTGTGTATGACCCTATTGATACTGTGTCTTGCCCTGCTGTTTTTAATAGCTTTGAATGTGTGACTTTGCAATCCCTGCAGGAGGTCGTTAGTCACTTGAAGCCAACTGGTTCTCCAGATGATGCTATTCCACCTCGACTGTTCAATGAGGTTTTTAATACTATAGGTCTGTCGATCCTTGCTCTTGTTAATAGTAGCTTGTCCTCAGGTGTTGTTCCTGAAAATCTGAAACATGCAGTTGTCCAGCCTCTAATTAAGAAATCAAATTTGGATCCTGCTGTCCTAGCGAACTACAGACCAATTTCAAAATTGCCTTTCATCTCGAAAATTCTTGAGAAGGTAGTTTATAAGCAACTAATGTCTTATCTCATTGAACATAATATTTTAGAGATTTTCCAATCTGGTTTTAGATCACTTCATAGCACAGAGTCAGCTCTCTTAAAAGTTTTTAACGATATATTTTGGGCAACTGATTCTGGTGACTGTGTTGTTTTGGTGTTGTTGGATTTATCAGCTGCTTTTGACACAGTTGATCACAGGATTTTAATTGCTCGTCTGGAACAATATGTGGGCCTTGGTCAAACAGCTCTAGACTGGTTTAAGTCTTATTTGACAAAACGCACTTTTTGTGTCTGTCTTGATGGCAATAGATCATCCTCTGCTCCTCTATCATGTGGTGTTCCGCAGGGCTCAGTCTTGGGTCCTCTTTTGTTCTTACTGTATCTCCTTCCTCTTGGCTCTGTTTTTAGGAAATACGGGATTGCTTTTCATTGTTATGCTGATGACACACAGATTTATTTACCTTTAAAGAAAGCAGATTCCACTTCTCTTCGGTCTCTGTTTCTATGTTTGGAGGATTTGAAGGCATGGATGGCCCAAAATTTCTTGAAATTAAATGAAGACAAGACAGAGGTAGTGATTTTTGGCAGCTCGAATGAAGACTCTCTGCCTGTTGATTGCTCTTTGGCTCAGTATGTCAGGCCAGTTGTTACAAATTTAGGGGTCAAGATGGATGCAGGTCTTAGGATGGAGTCTCAAATTAAAACAGTTGTAAAGTCAGGCTTTTTTCATTTGAGGCAGCTGGCTAAAGTAAAACCAATTCTTCCCAGACAGCATTTTGAAACAGCAATCCATGCATTTGTGACCACACGGCTAGATTACTGCAATGCACTTTACATAGGTATTAGTGATTCATGTATTTCCCAGCTTCAGAGGGTTCAGAATGCAGCTGCACGACTTTTAACAGGTACACGGAAATTTGACAGTATTTCTCCTGTTTTGGCCTCTTTACATTGGTTGCCGGTGCATTACCGGATTCATTTTAAAATACTTTTATTTGTTTTTAAAGCTTTAAATGGCCATGCCCCTCCATACCTGTCTGAGCTGCTACATTCTTACACACCCTCTCGTTCACTCAGGTCAGCTGACCAGTTGTTTCTGAAGGTCCCGAAGACAAAGCGTAAGCTTAGAGGGGACCGAGCTTTTTCTGTGATAGCTCCCAGGCTCTGGAATGACCTTCCATTGAACATAAGACAGGCCTCTTCAATTGAGGTTTTTAAGTCCCTTCTTAAAACTCATCTTTTTTCTTTGGCCTTTTAGCACAATCTGAGATGTTTTACCTTGTTTTATTGTGTTTGTATTTTATTTTATTATTTTATTCCTGTTTTAAATTTTACCCTTCCATTTTATCATTGTATTGTATTATATAATTGTGTAAAGCACTTTGGTCCTGTTGGGTGCATAAAGTGCTCTATAAATAAAGTTGGTATGGTATGGTATAAGAAATGTCTTAAACTAAAAAAAGAGGAACCAATCATCCAAAACGTGATTTACATCCAGAAGAGGAATTATAAGACGGAGTTTATTGCAGCTCCTCAGACTGACAGTCTTTTGAATAAAAGACGAAACATTTCAACATTTCTATTTTTATTTTTTTAATCTGTCCAGAAGACCTGACAGAACTTTGTTAGATTTTTTTTCTACCTGGATTATTGAGCATGCAGCAGGATATTTTGAGAACCACCGTTTTAGTAAATATTGTTAAGTAGCACTTTCTCATTACACTTGTATTTATTACACCATATTAAACTTGTCAGATCTGTTCATAAATTCATATACTACAGTGTTCAGCCAACATTTCTTTAATTTGGCCTGGAGTTCACCATTCTGATGAAATATGTATTTTTTTGTGTGTGTCCCTCGGTTTAAGGGAAGAAAAGAGATGACAAATAGAGTAATTAAAAAGCCTCAAGTGCTTTTAAAAAGTGCAGACCTGGTTTGAATTCACAGTAATAACTCTGGTAGTGACGCTTAAAATATGTGGATTTTGCAAAAACAAAAAGAAAACTTCAAACTAAAGACTTTTAAAAATGATCAATATGTTTGAACACTTTCTTCTTCTTTTTTTTGTTCTTACCAGAGCGACCATCCCTCTGGATATCCACGTGGTGCCAAGCACCATCGCTGACTTTAGCCTGGGTGGCCTTGACTTTGACCGTCCCAGAGCCCATGTCTAGAAGCAGGTACAGCCCACCATCCAGCAGCTCCACAGCAAAGAAGTCCACCTTGTTGTTCTTCTGGTTTTTCAAGTCCCGTCGACCCTGAGGCTTCCCGTGGGTGAAGAGGATCAGCCCGTTGGGTTCCGAGGTGCGGAAGTCAAAGGAGATGGAGCCCACGCGTTTGGTATTCCACTTCGGCAGGGCCAGGTAGGAGTCAGGGGTCTCAAAGTTTATCGGGTCGAGAGTGGGAACGTTTTCACACTTGAAAACCACATCGCCTTGGAGCTTCATCTTGGGGTCAACGATGCGGGCCAGGCGCGACAGCTCCAACCGGATATCGTTGTTTTTATACACCACCTGTGTAGGATATACAAGAAACAGGCATAAAATGGTTCTGATACACGCAGTGCAAGTGGAGATGATCATCAATCTGAGCTTTATGTTAGAACAGCTTATTCTGCTAATATTTCAGTGCAGTCAAGAGTGAAAATATAATATTTCTTCATAAATGAATTGTACTCCAGTGCACACTGTGATAATATGGGATTATGTTCTAGTGTTATTACACACTGCAGATGCAAGGACAGCTGGATCAATAAAAACTAATATCTTCAAAGAATTGTTTGTCTCAGTGATTTTCTGTTTCACCTTCAATTTAGTCAAGATAAAAAAGAGATTGTAAACAAATGCCTGAGTGTATTTTAGTTCGATTGAGCACCTAATGCCAGAGTGAAGAGCGAGAAATGATGAATAAATTATTGGCGAGTCGTTCTCTGTAATGTATAAAAAGTTCTAGCCTTTGTGAATTATGACTGAAGGTCCATGAAAAGATCTGTAACCCCAGGAGACTATTGTTAATATATCAATCCCACCAACTCCATAATCTAAAAGTAGAAAGCACTATTGCAATAGTCAAATACACACAAATACCACAGAACAGGGGAGCAGAAAAGCTTCAGTGTGAATCCAATGATGCAGAAAATTGAGTTATTATTTTTAGTTTGTTTATCTTTATGTTTTCCAAAGAAGAAGTTAGATGTTTTTTTCAGCCATACAGGACAGGGTGTGTGGATATGAAGCAGCACTACTGTTAGTCAGAAAACAGCTGTCAGCAAACAGATTTTAATGCTGTGGGATTACTGATAATCCAGAAAGATTTGACAGTAAATCCACACAGGTGACCCCAGCCTCAGCAAAATAAGATAAATAAAGAATATGTAGAAAAATAAGGAGAAGGAAAGTTATAAGAATGAAAACAAGAAACAGAATGAAAATATCTCAGCGATGAAGTATTTGATTTCAAAAAGTGCCTTTGCATACCTAGGGTTGGACAGTAACACAATAATACCATATATTATGTGGTTTGAATATCATTCATAGACATCACATCAATTATATGGGACGGAGACGTTTTCCCCTCACGTGTAAAAAGTATTTGTTTGGAAACACCCCCCCCCCCCCCACACACACACACACACACACACACAGTTACCATGAAATATTTGTTCACCCAGCACTGTTTCTATTTCTTTGTGAATTAATCCAAATTCCACTTGATTAATAGGAAAACACTCAAATGACTAAAAGTCCACTCTGGGTTCTTCAGGTTACCTACAACAAGTCTCTACACAACATGCAGTGTTTCCCCAAGGTCACTTGACTTGGCAGGGCAGTCATCTCTTTGGGGTTTTTGTCAACAAGATGGGGGGAGGAGGGGGAGACACCTCTGTGTTGCGTGCTAGCTTAGCGCTACATTAGTGCCAGCAGTTGCTGACCCATTAATTAATGCCCATTAAAATACACCAGAATGCAGGAAACAGTATCTACTTTAATTTTCTGGGGGAGGATGTCCAGATCTTCCACCGTTGTGTCCCCTCCACATTACAAATTCTTCTGATGCCAATGATACCGTCCATCCACTTTCACTAAAATAATAGGTCCAGGACGGAGAAAGAGATACCAGGTCACTTTTCCAAGCAACACTCTCTAACTCCTCAAGCAGATTCCCAAGGCATTCCCAAACCAGAGAGGGTGTTTAATCTCTCAAGCAAGTCTGGGGTTTGTCCAAATGAATTCCTTCCAGTAGAATATACAAAAAAAAAAAAAAAAATCCAAAGGAAGGCATCCAGGAGGCATCTAATCAGATGTCCAAACCAACTCAGCTGATTTCTATTGATTGAGAAGATCAGTGACTCTACTCTGAATGCCCCCCCTAAGGATGAGCTTGCCCTCATGTTCCCTATGGAGAAAACTAATTTCAATACTTAGGATCAAGATTTGTTCAAGGTGATTTTACATCCACAAGACACCTGTGTCTGCCTGTGCATTGCAGATCCTTGGACAGTAGTAGTGATAGATTAAAACTACCTAGTTGAGTTTGTGTTTAGAAAACTTGCTGTAAGGCTTCTCCTAGTGTTCCTGTTGTGTAACAGGGTTGTTTTTCTTTAAGTAATACTTACTGTCGAGGAGAAGAGCCCACCAGCCTTAAGCACTGGTACAAATGATTGCTCTGTTGTCTTAACACCACAGCTCACTCATGCTATGAACAATGAGCAAATATAGTCTAACAGTATTGTGTTCATTTTATGGTTGTAAAAACAACTAAACAAGATTTCTATCACAACGTTTTATAACAATGCAACAATCATCAGAGCATAGGTTGAAGAAAACAAGCTGCAAACACGTCCCCCCCAAAGTTAACATTCAGCTGTCTCTTACAATAAAAGATAAACATAATTATGCAGTAGATCTGTTGGGTCACACTATGGAAGAACAAGAAAAAGAAGAAAAAAGATTCGTACAGATGCTGTGTAACTCAGAGATGATGATTTCCTCAGTTATGGGACTCCAACAATGCAAGCTTCCTACCTGTGGGAACTACAAGCACTGTTACATGTTTAGTTTGAAAAATGAGAATTAAAAAAACTGCTAGAAGCCCTTAAGTACTCCATAATTACATACATTAGTAACAATTTATAATAATTCTAGGAAAACTAAAATAACACACAACAGGGTTTAAACTGAAAAATAATTTAAATTCATTCTTCCCCACTTTAATGTTAACGATGAAAACAATGAAAATGGCACAATGCAGTGCACGACAGGCATCAACTAGTAATTTAATGGATGCCAATGCAGTCATGACATTCATAAATCAACTTTTTCTGAAAAGTCCAATTGTAATATGGCACCTACTTTTATAACAATCCAACCTGACAAAATGCCTACATTTTCCAATCAGTTCAGATCTTTATTGAAACTTCGGGTGACACTGGGTTTATAATAATGGTTAAATGACACAAAAACTCAAAGATACAAGATATTGAAAGCAACCTAGGTTCAGCCACAAAAACGTGATGTTTTAAAAAGACATTATAATGTTAATAGTCACGCAACAAACCAATTATTGTAAAGTGCTGCTTAAAATGTAAAAAAAAGGTTTGGTTGATTGATTAAGGTGCATTTATGGCACTTGGAACAAAGGGAAGTTTATATATATTGCACTTTTCCCAAGGTAGTTAAACTTTGACTAGACGGAAGAACAAACTCTTCCCATCAGTGGTGGTCATTGGGGGTAAAAGTTCGCTGGCCCTCTAAACTATTGGTTTGGTTTTTGTTCCCCTCCACTAAATTCCTGACGACAGTTACTTTTTGCCATGTTGGATAAGAAGTGCCAGTTCAGGCATGTGGTGTCCAACGTTCTGTGACCCTTTTAAACTTTGAATGGTGTTTTTACTGTGACATGTCGCTGAGATATAGAAGGGAAAAAGGGAGGGATTTCCTAACTTTATACTAGAGCCCAACCGATATAGAAATTTTTGCTATCACCAATGCCGTTATTGGGAGGGGGAGGCTAATGCCAATAACCAATGGCTGAAATTTTTTGAACTTTGTACGTACCCCCAAGATTGCAAGTAAATAACTACTTTTAAACCTGTTTTATGTCTTGAAACAGTCTTCCTAACATGCGTTCACATTTTCTACCCTCCACTAGTTTTCAAGTGTGTTCCAAAACTATAAATTAAAAAAATAAACACCCTTCCCTGTTCATTGTTTAAACAGTCAGTCACGTATGGTGAATGACTAATTAGCAGGTTAATGACCAAAACAGATTTTTTTTTTTCTTTGCAGATAAGTAAATATTTCAGACAAACAATGCATTTCATTGAGGATGACAAATATAATGTTATTAACACTGATATATTTTACCTCTACGTTAGATTTATTGTTCTGGATAAAGTTTTGTAAGGCAATTGCCTGTGCTAGGTTATCTAAAAGCTTGCTAAATTGAGAGGGTACGTAGCTAATGACAAGTACATAGTATTGCTTGCAGCTTCGGCTGTGCTGAAAGTGAAAGTGAAACCTAATAGCAATGACATGACAGTAGTCTTCATGTGCCCTCTGCTGTATACATTGTACAATTACAGCTGGTTCCAGCATTTTAGGAGTGATAATTAGACGTGTTTATATCGGTGCATAATGGGACAATTATCACAGATACCGAAGATACGTCCCCACACATCTATATCGGGCTAAAATATCAGCCTCCACTGATCTATTGGTTGAGCTCTTCTTTACACACTGGTATAATTTTTACTTTTTGAAGTTTTTTCAAAGCCATTAAGGAGCAGCAAAATCAAGTTCAATGAGAGAAAAAAATTATAACTGAACAGTAATATTTTACAAACTACCTATGTGAATGTACCTGTGCATGTAAACTAGGGGTGTAACAATACATCAATTTACATTGATATATCAATTAAATGATTAATGATTCAATTACATCATGGCAAAACTAAAACATTGATTCATATCGTCATCTTTAAAATACGCTTTTATTTTAAAATTCCCAAGGCACGTCTGTGTCACCATTTCCGTGTGCGGCTGTGCTCTTACGGCCGCCGAGAAACATAGTCCTTCCAGCGTGTCCTGGGTCTTCCTCTGGGTCTCCTCCCGGTGGGACGTGTCCGGAACACCTCACCAGGGAGGCGTCCAGGAGGCATCCTAAACAGACGCCCGAGCCACCTCAACTGGCTCCTCTCGACATGGAGAAGCAGCTGCTTTACTCTGAGTCCCTCTTGGATGATCGAGTTTCTCACCCTATCTCTAAGGGAGAACCCAGACACCCTGCGGAGAAAACTCATTTCGGATGCTTGTATCCAATATCTCGTTCTTTCGGTCACAACACAAAGTGCATGACCATAGATGAGGGTAGGAACGTAGATCGATCGGAAAATTGAGAGCTTTGCCTTTTGACTCGGCTCTCTCTTCACCACGACAGACCTGTACAGCGCCCGCTTCACTGCAGACGCTGCACCTATCCACCTATCGATCTCACATTACATTTTTCCCTCATTGTGAACAAGACCCCAAGATACTTGAACTCCTCTACTTGGGGCAGGACCTCCTCCCTGACCCGGAGAGGGCACTCTACCCCTTTCCGACTCAAGGCCATGGCCTCGGATTTGGAGGAACTGATCTTCATCCCGGCCGTGTCGCACTCGGCTGCGAACCGCTCCAGCGAAAGCTGTAGATCACGATCTGATGAAGCTAACAGGACCACATCATCTGCAAAAAGCAGAGACGCAATCCTAAGGTCACCAAAACAGATCCCCTAAACACCTTGGCTGTGCCTAGAAATTTTGTCCATAAAAGTTATGAACAGAATTGGTGACAAAGAGCAACCTTGGCAGAGTCCAACTCTCACCGGGAACAAGCCCGACTTACTGCCGGCAATGCGGACCAGGCTCTGACACCGGTCATACAGGGACCTAACAGCCCGAATCAAAGGGCCCGGTACCTCTCATACTCATACTCCAAGAGTACCTCCCACAAGGTTCCGCGAGGGATGCGGTCGAACGCCTTCTCCAAGTCCACAAAGCACATGTAGACCGGTTGGGCAAACTCTCACGCACCCTCCAGGACCCTGTTGAGAGTGAAGAGCTGGTCCAGTGTTCCACGACCAGGACGAAAACCGCACTGCTCCTCCTGAATCTGAGGTTCGACTATCCGACGGACCCTCCTCTCCAGAACCCCTGAATAGACCTTACCAGGGAGGCTTAAGAGCGTGATCCCCCTGTAGATGGAACACACTCTACGGTCCCCCTTTTTGAATAGGGGGGCCACCACCTCAGTCTGCCAATCCAGGGGAACTTCTCCCGATGTCCATACAATATTGCAGAGTTGCGTAAGCCAACACAACCCTACAACATCCAGAGCCTTAAGGAACTCCAGGCAAATCTCATCCACCCCTGGGGCCCTGCCACCGAGGAGCTTTTTAACCAGCTCGGCGACTTCAGCACCAGAGATTGGAGGGCCCGACCCAGAGTCCCCAGGCTCCGCTTCCTCAACGGAAGACGTTCCGGTGAGATTCAGGAGGTCTTCAGGTGGTCTTCAAAGTATTCTGCCCACCGACCCATGACATCCCGAGTTGAGGTCAGCAGTACACCACTCCCATTATAAACAGTGTTGATGGTGTACCCC
>NC_056509.1:21565266-21570775 GCF_014905685.2 Nematolebias whitei
CGAAGCCGTGCAGAAGTCATTCTCCATGGCCTCTCCGAACTCCTCCCATGCCTAAGTTTTTACCTCAGTGACCACCCGAGCCGCAGGTCGCTTGGACTGCCGGTATCCATCAGCTGCTTCCGGAGTCACACAGGCCAAAAAGGCCCGATAGGACTCCTTCTTCAGCCTGACAGCATCCCTCACCACCGGTGTCCCCCACAGGGTTCGAGGGTTGCCACCGCGACAGGCACTGACAACCTTGCGGCTGCAGCTCCGGTAAGCCGCCTAGACAATAGAGGCATGGAACATGGCCCACTCGAACTCAATGTCCCCCACCTCCCCCGGAACATGTTCGAAGTTCTCCCGGAGGTGGGAGTTAAAGCTCCGTCTCACAGGAGACTCTGACAGACATTACCAGCAAACCCTCACAATACGTTTGGGTCTGCCAGGTCTGACCGGCATCCTCCCCCACCATCGGAGCCAATTCACCACCAGGTAGTGATCAGTGGACAGCTCCACCCCTCTCTTCACCCGAGTGTCCAAGACATGTGGCCGCAGATCAGATGAGATGACGACAAAGTCGATATTGAACTACGGCCTAGGGTGTCCTGGTGCCAAGAGCACATATGGACACCCTTATGCTTGAACATGGTGTTTGTTATGGACAATCCATGATGAGCACAGAAGCCCAACAACAGAACACCACTCGGGTTCATATCAGGGGGCTGTTCCTCCCATCCGCACCCCTCCAGGTCAAACTGTCATTGCCCACGTGAGCATTGAAGTCCCCCAGCAGAACAAGGGAGTCCCCAGGAGGTGCACGTTCCAGTACCCCCTCCAAGGACACCAAAAAGGGTGGATAATCTGAACTGCCATTTGGTGCATAAGCACAAACGACAGTCAGAACCCGTCTCCCCACACGTAGGCGGAGGGAGGCTACACTCTCATGCACTGGGGTGAACCCCAACACACAGGTACCAAGATGGGGGGCAATAAGTATGCCCACTCCTGCTCGGCACCTCTCACCAGGGGCAACTCCAGAGTGGAAGAGTGTCCAACCCCTCTCAAGGAAACTGGTTCCAGAGCCAGAGCCAGAGCCATGCGTAGAAGTGAGTCTGACTATTTCTAGACGGAACCTCTCAAAATTCACACACCAGCTCAGATTCCTTCCCCACCAGTGAGGTGACATTCCACGTCCCAATAGCCAGCTTCTGTGGCCGTGGATCAGACTGTCAGGGTCCCCGCCCTCGGCCACCACCCATTCCACATTGCACCCGACCCCTTTGGCCCCTCCCACAGGTGGTGAGCCCATGGGAAGGGAGACCCACATCTCCTCTTCGGGCTGTACCCGGTCGAGCTCCATGGGTAAAAGCCCGGCCACCAGGCACTCGCCCACTTGTCCCATCTCCAGGCCTGGCTCCAGAGTGGGGCCCCGGTGACCCACGTCAGGGCGAGGGAACATCAAGTCCATTTCTTTTACTCATCATAGGGGTGTTTTGGTTATGTTCTGTTAAAATGTTTTAAGACACTAAAAAGGGTGAAAGTTTACATTCTGTTTAAATGTCTTTAAAAAGGGACCTAAAATGCTGGCATTTTATTTAATGAGAATGTATTTAAGCTCAATATTTATTTTTATTTCTTTACAAGTGAAAGGTAATCAGGACACATTTAAGTTAACTGGTTAAAAAATTACACTGAAACATGAGACATGTGAGACTATACTGAACAGGTAATTTAGTTTATTTTTTCATTAATTACATTTTTTTATTTATTTAAATGCCTGGTGCCTGTAATAACAAAAACAAAATGGTTAAATCATATTTGAATTGTTTTTATAAATGTATTTATATGTAAATGAAATGGGCATTTGATATCACAATATATCGATCCCAGACTTGTAAATCAAACAGAATTGAAATCAAATTGCGACAGACTTTGATATTGAGAAAAATCATATCGTCGTACAAACAAATCAATATAATATCGCATCGTGGTAAAGCTGTCAATTTACACCCCTAATGTAAACATACAGTACTAATATGATCAATTTCTTCTTAATGGTTAGCGTATGGCTACCTGTGGCTTCAGGGGAAAATCAAGGCATGTTTTTGCTCCCTGATTATTACTGATCTGTTGCTGTTGTTGCCAGTGGTCACGTTTTGCTGAAACCCTGATGTTTTCATGTTGAGTAAAACACCTTGCATTCCATTTTAAGCTGCATGCTTCTCTACTTCTCATGGGCAAGAGAAATGCATGAATATTACATGAAAAGAAACAGCGAGGCTTTAATGCTGCTCATTTGCCACGGAGAACTTCAACAGCACTCTGATGGTCACTGTGCACTTCTGAGATGCACATCCCCTTAAACTCATTCAGAACTGCTCCATGTCTTTGAGTCATCTTAGGTTTTCTCAACGTGGAAGGAATAATTAGGCACAGTGGTTGCCGTACAACACAGAGCTGCTAACAGGATGATCATACACCATCATAACCTTGAGCTTTACTGAGAGCGGAGCATCTTTAATAACACTTTCAGACACGACAGTGTTTCTCTGATACGCACTAATAAACTATTTTATTTCTGTTTGGGGATTATGATTGTATCTGTCCTGCTGCAGGCGGATCAATAAGGCAATCCAAATGAAATGATAAAAAAGGGAAGTGACTACCTCGACAATGTGTGCCACATTTCTTTCTTTGTTATGCCTCTGTTTTGCTGTGCTATCCTTTAGCTTATCAACGGTCTTATGGGGACCATTCATATTGTGCACACAGGAGACCAAAATGACTCCATAAAGCCAAGAACCAGCATTTCTCCTCCAGGATGGGGTATCGATCGGACCGTCGTAAGGCTACAAGGAGATGTAAGAGAAGGGCAGGCGGGTGGAAGTACTAAAGTATGCTCAAGCACACACGTTCTCACACACACACACAGGCAAATGTGCACAGTCTCTGTCCTAATCTACTTCAGATCAGTGCTCATGGCCTTTTGGCCCCAACTGCAGCTGCTTCCAGTTGAAGATTTAGCCCCAGTGTTAATGAAGAGGACACAACACTCTGAAGGTGCTCCTGAAGCCTTGCAAAGGAATTGTTCAAACGTGCAAGTACAAAATATTAACCCTTTAAATGCAAGTACAAAAATTAAAACCACCAGTCCTCGATGGGATGCATATTGCCTACGACACTGCATGCCCATGTGAACAAACGTGATTGCAAACCTTTTGCCATGAGGCGGACAAATGCAGTGATTCAGACAAACATGATATATACAAAGCGTTTTAGCCACTCAAAGTCCTGGATATCTGTCTAGTTCAAAATAAGAAATAAGACTTCCGAAAGAACTGCCGGCAGTTCAAAAAACAACATCCCCGTGACTCACAGGGAGAGTATTTTTATGATTTGGGTGCTATGACCCTTTAATATGACAAAAGAAAGACAGCAGAACTCAGCTCGTCTGGACAGGCAGCTTCAGCTGTGTCACACGGTGCACGATTCACTGCGACATGTTCAATGGCTCTTCAAATACACACACACTGAGTCGTCCCATTCAATCTGTCACATTAACTTGCCCATGAACTCACTGTGAATGCTGCTGAGGCTGCTGCTCTCCAGTTCAAAACAAAACCCTGTGACTGTAGTCCCCCCCACACCCCATCATACACGCCCTTTAGGGTCAATTTTTGTCTGCAGTTTTAGTTTAGCATCTTTAAAACCCGCAGTCACTGGGAAACATAAAATGTCCTGAAATCCTGAATGCATAATCTTTATTATTCTTCAATGCATTTTAAAGATTTTTTTTTTCTTGACACAGTGTCAGTTTCTACCAAACATCTGCTCATTCTGCAGCCCGTCCCCCATATCCTGCCCACCACGCAGCTTCTCTTTGTTGATAAAGTGATTACAGCATTGCAGAGTTGGAACTTTTGGCTTGTGTTTCGAGGAACACTCCCCAGGTGCTTCAAGCACTTGGCTGCTTTTTATTTGTTTTTTCTTTGATTTCCTTCCACACATCAAGTTATTTTTAGGTTTGGATTGAACAAAATCTGCACAACAGAAAAAAAAAAAAAAGTACAGTAGTTCATTAAAATCCTTAATTCTAGATCGGCTTTCAGTTTATTTTAATGTTTCGGGACATGATTTTGATCCTTAAAGACAAAACTAAATTAGTAAATTAGATTTTCCTGATTTTTCTTTTTCTGTGGTTAAAAAAAAATCATAAAATTAAACAATCAGAGCGCAACTGTTTCTTTAGGCAATAGGAAAACCTTAATGTGATAGTTTAGATCTGTTGTAGCTCTGAAATAAAGTTGTGACCAGTAACAATCTTACCTGTTGTAGAGCACTGTGAAATACCACAATTTAGAGTTGACAGATTGAAGACAGCGTCATCAGTTTTACATAATATGTTTATTATGGCAGAAAACTTGAAAATTCCAAAGTGCATACTCAATAAACCAGATAAAAATCCAACAATGTTCAGTCAGGTCATCTGGATGGTTTCCTTTTTTTTTGCCGAGACGTTTTGTCCTTCATCTAAAGGACTTCTTCAAATCTGAGGAGCCATCAAACAAACTGAGTCCCACAAGCAGCACACTCTCATAATGGGAAAAAAAACAGTGCTGGTGATAAGATGGCCTCCGGGGCCCGCCCTCTCCCCCGTCAACTCCTTTGAGGCAGTCTTGCCAAAGTGGAGTTTTTTCCCCACTATGGGAGAGTGCTATTTGTGGGTCTCAGTTTGTTTGGTGGCTCCTCAGATTTGAAGAAGTCCTTTGGACGAAGGACGAAAGGTCTCAGAGAAAAAAAAAAACTTCCAGATGACCTGACTAAACATTGCTAGATTTGTACCTGGATCAATGAGCATGAACTTTGGTGTTTTGAACCACTTTGGCATGGCTGCCTCAAAGGAGTTGATGGGGGAGTGGGCGGGCACCAGCACACTGTTTCTTTCCCCACTATGGGAGTGTGCTGTTTGTGGGACTCCAGTTTGTTGGCGGCTCCTCAGATTGAAGAAGTCCTTTGGATGAAGAATAAAACATCTCAGCAAAAAAAAAAAAAAAAGAAGAAATAATCTAAATGACCTGACTAACGATAATAATTGGTTTTCTAACAGGAAGTTTCTCAAGCTGCACCAGAAGTGCTACAGCTAGCTGCAGCTGCTATTTGTTCTTGAAAATAAATAAATAATTCCATGTTAACTAAGAATGTGATGAAAAGGTTTATAAAATAGTGCTATCATAAACGGCAAGGATTTAAAAAAAAAATACTGGAAATAATTTATGATCATAAGATTCCACTTTAGTCTCGGTCCGGCTCAGATTAGCCTTTAGCAAACTTGCTGTTAGCTTGTTAGTCCAGTCAGAATTAAAAATAATTCCAGTAAATTGAGGACTTTTGAGATCCTTCTACAGCAAGAAATATAATAATTATTAATGACATTTCCAAAAAAACAGTTTTCAAAAATCTGAACGATCACTTTTACGCAATAAGAGTGTGTTCAGTCTCTTTTGCACTTTATTCATATATATACACA
>NC_056509.1:21570875-21578566 GCF_014905685.2 Nematolebias whitei
ATATAGTATGTATGTATATTTTTTAACAACCTTGATTTGAGAATAATGATTTTTATGTAATTTGAGTAGTCTTCATTACTCTAAATATTTTCAAAAATTGAGATATTTATTTATTTATTTTACATCATTTGCACCCCATGTCCACACAGTTCTTGGTGAGAAATTTTGGAGGAAAAAAAAAGAAGAAAAAGAAAAAAAAATTCAAGTTATTCACTTGAAGTATTATCCACATTTTTATTATTTACACTTTTTTTTTTAATTAGCCACATTAAAAAAACATTATTAGTTATGGTGCCTCAGTGTGGGCTGGAAAAATTAAGCTTTTTAATAACTATATAATGGCTGTATATTGTACACAAGCCAAAAAGAACTTGCAATGCTTTATGTTATTATTTATTACTGGAATTAAATTATCAACTGTGGCAAGTCCATATTTTCCTCACTCCTTAAATTCTTGACAGTCATCATCATCATTTACACCAAGTGTGGACATCAACACCTGTGATTTGGTTGGATTGATCTCATATATTATGAGCATGCAGAAATAAATTAATTGGTTCTTGAAATATAATGATCTATGGTTTAGTACAGTTCAATTTGCAGCATTGATATTGCACTCACTGACATTACAGTGACAATAAATATTTAATATATTGTACAGCCTTAGCCCACTAACACTTTGATTTTGAAAACAAAGCAAACACGGAGCCATTCTTACGAGTTTTTGCAGCATCTGTATCGGTTTATTCTTTTTTTATTGCAATCATGACATCTTGATCATGTTTTGAAATAGTTATTAACGGGAAAAAAATGTCATGTCAAGGGAAAGACCGTTTGGAACAATCGTCAATCACAAATGTATTTCGATATGCTGTTGATATGAACGCTCACGCCACCTATGGTATGGCAGTGGTATTTCAGTTTACCACTAACCAACCAGATTAACCACCAACCGCGACCTAACTTTGGAACAAGTGGAAGATAACGGATGGATGGATGTAATAATGTATGGATGTGAGATTAAAAAAATGAAAATGGAGAGCAAAAAGTATTAATTTAAAAATAATTGCAGTAGAGATTTAAAAAAGATTACAAAGAAACATCCAACATTTTTCAGTCAGGTCATCTGGACAGCTTATTTTTTTGTGCTGAAATGTTTCGCCTTTGATCCGGAAGGCTTCATCAGTCAAGGAAACACACAACAAAACAGATTATTCCCATAACAGCTTACTCCAAAGTGGAACAAACCAGTTCTGCTTGTGATAAGATGGTCTCTTTGTCACGCCCCCTCCTCCATTGCCGGCCCTCTTCCTTGTCGACAGTCATGTCAAACTGGTTGAAACAACAAAGTTCATGCTCAATTTTCCAGGTATATTATCCAACATTTTTCAATCAGGTCATCTGGACTGAAAACTGTCCAGATGACCTGACTGAAAAATGTTGGATAATATACCTGGAATATTGAGCATGGACTTTGATATAAAGTAACATGTATATGGAGCACTACAAAACGTTTGAAATTGGAAGTGTTTACAATGATGCCATTCTGCTTCAGTGTTCATATAGGGTTGATGATGGGGGGGGGGGGGGGGGGTGTTGAATATAGATATATGGAGTTTGCTTTAGAAAATAAATGTAGGGTTAATATATATTTCCCTCGCAGTAAACCACTTACAGCTGGAATAATGTTTATTGGGCCCCTAAGAATACTAATCTTTATTATAAGATTCAGATGTGCTTATTACGTTAATTTGCTCTTTTTTTTTTCTGTCTGCTCCCTGTGTTAGGGGTCGCCACATTTTTCTGAAATGCCAAATGTTTGTCTATCCTGTCGCCACAGCGAACTAAGTCGCATGAAGACTTGGCCGTTATTTTTACGCCGGATGTCCTTCCTGACGCAACCACGGACCACCGTGCTACCACAGCCCTCTGTGTGGAGCAGAGAGCTGCTATCTAGGACACCCAAAGGAGCAGATGGTGGGGGTTAAGGGCCTTGCCCAAGGGCCCAGAGTGGGGCAAATGAGGGTGGGGGCAGGTGTGGGTGCTTCAACTTCCCCACCCACATTTTTGATGTTGTCGATACCGGAGCTTGAACCACCGATCTTCCGATCACAGGCCCACCTTCTCTAACCTCTGCACCACCGCTTTCCTCATACGCTGCTAACATTACTAACTTACATACAGACAGAGTTTAACTTTGTTTAGCTTTTAGCACTGTGAGTTTAGAAGGTACAGTAATTGTGTTTGATTAAAATCTTTGTGTTGAACTCATTTATCCCTCTTTAGTCCTCCACAAGGACGATAACAAAAATACATTAATTAAAAGGACAGGATGACATTTACATGTGGTGCTAAAAAAAAAAGAAAACAAGAGCTGCCTGCAACATATTGAGTGACTAACACAAAGCCGATGATGACATTTTTCTGAAATGCCAAATGTTTGTCTATCCTGTCTCACCCTTTCTCCCATCACTCCTTTAATCTCAGTCCTTAATCCGTTTCTGTTCTTATCTGCGAGCAATGATCACACCCGCACCTGAATTCTCAAGCACTCTTCCATCCTCACCATTGTTTCAAGTCCTCACTTTTGCATTCATGCTTCTAACTCATCATCGTCTTGTTGTTGCCCCTCCAGCGCGCAGGTCATCTTATAAGAAAAGCCACCCATTTTTAGTCCGACACATGTTGCCATCCTTAGCCGTTGCAGTGCCAGAAGGAATGATGGAGCTTTAAAGAAGAGGGAGAAGAGTTGCAGAAGGCACGGCGGCAGGCCGACCAGAAAATGAAGCTGCCTGCTGGCGTTATAGTCACGTGACTGCATGAAAACCACGTGGCCAAACACGAGCATGGGTGGGACAAGTGTGTGTGTGGATGCCATCCCATGTAGCCTTCAGGGGAACATGAGTGCAGCGAGGACTGAACAAGAGACAATATCGTAATGGCAGCATGTCTTTTGTGCACATACCTCCACCATCTTCTTTAGCTATTCAGTGTAGTTCTCTACCAGGTTTTAAATCTCAAAATGACCAGATGTTCTTATACAGTATATGTGTTATGAGTACTTCCACTAGTGAGCAGGGCCAAAACCAAATAGTGCTGTTTTACAACAACCCCTATTGCAAAAATTACATAAAAGTAAAAAAAAAATAAATAAAGAATATAATGATCAAGTGTTATTTTATCGAAGGCCTAGCATTCTTTAAAGGAATACATTACACCCATCATCTTTGTTGACAGAATATTAAACTAAGATCATTCTATGAGAAAAGATGGAATTTGGCAGCTTTCTGGATGTGAGTTGACTCCAGAAATTAATGAGGTGTACATGTACACTCAATAATTAATTAGTCCCAGTGGGACTAACCTGAATAAATAAAGGTGGAATGAATTACTTTCTGACAGTTTCAATAAAATATGTAGAGAGAGAGGTTCATGACATATTTCTAACCTACAAAGCTCTCAACAACCTAGCTCCATCTTATCTTACAGATCATATTGCTCCATATTTTCCCAACAGAGCACTTCACTCTCACGGTACAGGTTTATTTGTGGTTCCTAGAGTTTCCAAAAGTAGAATGGGAGGCAGAGCTTTCAGTTATCAGGCTCCTCTCTTGTGGAAACAACTTCCAGTGTCTGTCCATGAGGCTGACACATTGTCCAGTTTTAATATTAGGCTTAAGTCTTTCCTTTTTGTTAAATCCTGTAGTTAGGGTTGACTTGGGTTTCCTGAGCTATCCCTTAGTTGTGCTGCTATAGGCTTAGACTGCTGGAGGACAAATTGACCACATTTCCTCACTCTGCTGCTGTGTTTACTTGATCTACTCTACCTGTTTTGTTTTTGTAATAATTTATATCTTAACATGTGTTTTTATCTTTCCTCCTACAGAAAGTTCACCTGGACCTGTCATTCTGTGTTTGCTTCTCCTTCCTGTCCTCTCAAACCCAGCTGGTTGAAGCAGATGGACGCTCGTCCTGAGCCTGGTTCTGATGGAGGTTTCTTCCTGTTAAGAGGGAGTTTTTTCTTTCCACTGTTTCCATGTGACCGCTCAGGATGGGAGACTGTGACTAAGTGAAGAGTCAACGTAATCTGCTGCTTCCTTAGATAGAGAACTTTACTAATTGGCTTTATGTATGCTTTTGTTCAGTGCCGAGACAACTTGTTGTGACTTGGTGCAATATAAATAAACTGAATTGAATATTTCGCTAACAGACAAACAGGGTTGATTCCATTAATTACGTAATGCCCAAGTTTTAAGCCATATGTTTGCACAATGTGTCGAACTCTGAGTTTGTTGAGGGAGATACTTGGCTACCATACCAGGTTTAGCTCAATATTTATTATATTCGTTAAATTACACTCAATTCTATGTTTTATTGTTAGTTGAGGTGGCCATCTTGATTAGGGTTGACATTCAAATGGTATTCACCTGTAAATGTGCATCTAATAATGACTATATAAAACCTTTAATAAAATCAATCAAATGGTTCATGAGATTTTTTTTTTTATTACAGCAAAGTTTTAAAAACAGATCTAGCATGATCCGTTAGTGCTCAGAGAATGTGTTGAGGATCAGTCTCAGCTACTACCACCAAAAAATTATAGCTCAATAACGATAAAATTGGTTTAAGTATAGCCTTTTTTATTTGCTGAGGTCCCTTATTTGCAGAAGCCATTTTGAATGTGGGTAACTTTAATTGTAGATGTAAATCCTGTTATTACTTTGTTAAGTTTCAGTACAATGCATCAAATGGATCATGAGATATTTTACTAAAACTAGAGACAACTGAACACCAGCATCTAAGAAAAACATCACCCTTTTGCACATTGCTAATAATTTCACATTCCGTGATCACTGACGTGCAGTGGTGGGCACAGTTCCGCTAACAGCTAATAATGGAAATACATCTTTGTTTAGCAGATTAGCATTTTCGCTAACTATAGAAACCATAAGAGGAATTACCTTTCACTAAATTATGTTTCACCCACTTTAAGTCTGAAAACAAAATTCACAAACTTGTTCCTACCTGCTGTATGTTGGTCTCGATTAGACACGCTATCGGCTAGCTATGTGTACATGTGACATGTTTGGTTTATATAGCTTCAACTGGAAGGACGAAGACGTGATACAGACTGAGTGAAAGTTGTCTGAGCAGTTAGTGGGTAAGCTTCTGCTAATATTTTTACCCAATTAGTGGTTTAGCATTAGCGATGTTAACTTTTTAGTTAGCATAATATGGTTTAGCAAAGCTAACTTTTTGTTTAGCTGTGCCACCGCTGCTTACGTAAAACTGCAGGTTTGGTTTAGAAGTGCAATTAGCAGCAGCTAGTTGGTACACTTCCAGTGCGGCCACTTCCAGGAGAAATATTGTCAGGAATAACAATTTAATGCAAAACTTACAAAAACATAATGGCATGGGTAATTTTGTTTTAACAAAATACAACAAAATGCAGAAAGTTAAATTTTTTTGTTGTTTTTTTTTTTTTTAAACATGATGTGTTGCCTTTGCCAACTCCCATTAGCTTGTCGATTCAGTATAATTTAAACTATTTCTCCAACCTGAGATTGCGCAAAAAGTTATCTACAGCAGGTAAGGTATTAACTGCTTATAAACTTTTCAATTAATCCACAGTTCATAAGATCTGAACTGTTATTTATGTTGTATAGGCGGCCAAATATACAGAGTCACTGTACTACTGAACAGTGAACACAGCTCCTCGTTATCCAGGGCTAAAGGATTCAAAGAATGTGGTGTTGAGGTGCAGGAATGAATAAAAATGAGCAAGAGAAGGAGCAACGCACAAAGACAACATGTAGACCAGAGTGTGCATGCAAATAAACGCCTACAGTACAGAACAAGTGCACAACGTGGGCTTAATGAAACAATCTAACAGATGTTATAAATGACTAAAGATACGATCGTATGGATCGTTGTGAACAGTTCGCATGGACGTGGGAAGCAGACGGCATCATGTCAGAGTAACGCTGCAACACATGACAAGCAGCCGAGGATCAAACAAAAGCTGCCACTTCTCTGGCACGCCGTGAATCACGCCCACAAAGTCGAGAGCCAACTCACGCTGAGTCACGGGTAATATTGGAAGCACACGACAGATACAAACCCTCGTGCGACTGCGAGCAACGTTAGCGACGAGCTAATGAACACAGAGCAGCAGCGAGCAGCTAAGGAGCCAGATATTTCCCTAAGGAAGCAGCCGAAGCCAGAACACAGCTCGAAGGAGGGGGGAAATTGAATTTGCAGCGCATGTATCAGGTTGCTAAAGGCAAAACTCTGAATTACTGCTAACATCTGGATGTGTGCACAGACAACGGCTTGCTAAAGTGTATGATTTAAAAAGAAAAGTAAAGCTTGTAATTAAGAGTGACTTGCAGAGCTCTGCCCACGTGTGGCCAAAAATAATCAATCCAGTTGGAGGCATTTTGAAATTAAATCTACGTGTAAAATCACATCCAGTCAAAATGTTTTACATCAAACCCGTTGGCTGTGAGCTTCAGAACCATCATATCAAAGATTCATGAGTCACTCAACATTTTGGTGCAGTTTGTATTTTCAAAATCTGCTACCAAAATATTTCATGAACCACTCGATTCATTTAAAAAAACTCTCAAAAGGTAATGAACACCTTGGAGCCAATCTGATTCAAGATGGCTGCCACAGCCAATTGACATTAAAACACCTGCATGCTTAATAACCCATCCAATTTACAGACAACGGTCTAAAGTTTGGGGTGGTAGTAGCTGAGACTGATTCCCAACATTTAACCTGAACTCAGATTTAACAAGATCCTGGTTTAAATGTTTTGCCTATAACTATTTGGAGTCAACTCTGTCTGTTAGCAAAATATCTCATAAACCACTGAATCAACTTTAATGGAATTTTTTACAAAATAATTACTAGATGCACCCCTGCAACAGATTATCTTCTGAAGCCAGCCTCATTTAAGATGGTTGCCACATACAACTCATCACAGAATAGATCAGTTAGTAGAAAACGGTCCATTTTAAAGAAACTGAGCTAAAGTTCAGAATGGTAGTAGCTGAAAGTTATTCAAAGCACATACTCCAGGTACAACTTTTTGCCTAAAATCTTTGCTTAAAACATTAGCATTAATAATTTGAGTCAACTTTGTTTTGTTAGCAAAATGTCTCATGCCACACTGGACATATTGTATCTAACTTTTAGAAAGTAATCAATGAATATATAACTACAACTGATTACTTTTTGGAGTAAATCCTTTTAAAGATAGCCACCACAGTTAATCAAAATTAGCCAACAAAAAAAAATGACTATAACACAATCAGTTTTAAATTAATTAAATTAAATTAAAAAATACTTTATTAATCCCAGAGGGAAATTGTTTGTTGTTGTAACTCGTTATCCTCATTTCATAAAGAGATATGGGTTATGGGTACTGAGCTACAATCTGATGTGGAGTAGTAGCTGAAAGTCATCCCTAACAAACACTTTGAGAGTGTTGTCTCAGAATTGGACAAAATTGTGCATAACAATATTTCAACATATGAACCAAACAACTACAACTTTGTAATTTCTAAACGCAAAATGGTCTCAGTTTTAAAGTCTGCCATGAAGCATGGTGGATGATGTGCATTTTTTAAGGCTTACTAGGTCTGAAAGCAATATATATATATATATATATATATATATATATA
>NC_056509.1:21578966-21589594 GCF_014905685.2 Nematolebias whitei
ATATATATATATATATATATATATTGACACCTATGTTTGTAAATGCTTTGATATTTAATCACATTTTAGTAAAATTTTCGCTTTATGTGTGTTTTTTCTCTGTTGTTTTTCTTCTTTAAGTTCAGCTATTTTCTATGATCTGTTCTAAGTGTGCTTTAATAACTCTGGTTTTATGAGCAGTAATGTTTGTGTGCTGCAGCCATTCTTGACATGGTCTCTCTTGAAAAAATGGATTTTTAAGTCTCAGCCAGATCTATATGGTTAAATAAAGGTTTAAAAAATATTACCATGCAACCTCCTAACAACAAGTGCCCTGGCTGAACTCAGGACTAGATCCAGGACATTGTTGTTGTGAGTGTTATTGTGTGGAGGTTTAGCAACTAGCATAGCATAGCTAAGCTAACTTAAGTAGAGACCTGCTAAATTATGAGCAGGGCAGTTCCAGCACACATAGTTACATTCTGACATTGTTAAGCAAAATGACCAATATATGATATTTTGTTTACTGGAATAAAAGTGATCAGAGCAGATTTGTGACGTTTCTGAAGGCAGATCCTTGACGTTTATGTTTAAGCCAGACTCAATGACGTTCTGCGCTCAGCTCCTCTGTTTGAGGTCCATTGCATTTCCTGATTGTTGGGACTAATTGAAAACTGTGGTTTGCCAAACTGTCTGCCCAGTTGGAACATCATCTAACTCAACACAAAACAGCCAGTGAGATTTATTTAAAGAAAAACAACACGAACTTGCTCAGCCGTGCCTGCAGCTACTGCGTGACTACAAACATGGTGATTAGCAACAAAGTGTCCAGATGAGTTACGTCACACGAGAACTAGGTATTTGCGTTACTAAAGTATTTGTATATGAAGGCTCTGGTAACAATTAATTACACTTGTTTGTGAGAATTCACTGACCATGAGTAAACAGAAAATTAACGAGAAAACTTCCCCAAACATATTTCATTGTTTTGTTTTTTTTAAATAAAAATCCATTTTAAACCTAGACAACTAAATCCATTATGTTGAGTCCACACTGTGGTGTTTACCTGGATAACACCTCACAGAGCTTTGATGCTAAGCATGTTTTAGCTGCACTTAGAGGACCTGAAAACACTTGCAGCTGTCAGACTGGCTCAGCAGAGCTGGCTTAACAGTTCATTTATGTTTCATGCTTTGTTCAGGGCTCGTCACAGTATCTGTCAAGAACTGAGGACCAACTAATCCTTTCAAGCTGCAGAAAGAAACAAGAGAAAAATACAGATTTCTCACAGAATCAAATAAAAGATGATTTTTCTCCATAGATCTAAGATCATACATTTATTAGATTTGCCTGTCTATATTTCAAAATTGATTTCTGACAATCAAACAGTAGGAGGACGGAGGATAAGACGATGACCAGTTTTAGTCTCTTTGACTATAAGTAAAATATTTGTGTTTAAATGAGTGTAAAGGTTTGCATTAGACACTGTCTGTCTCTGCACTTGTGTTTTAGCAGGGTGAGTTAAAATATAAATGTTTTAAATATATTTTAAAAAGTTACCAGTAAACAAAATTATATAAAAAATGACATAAAATAGCTCGACAGGATTGCACTGTAACAGTTACATCATGGGCTGCTGGATTTTCTTGGTTTATTTTAGTATCTAAAAGGAGATGCTTTACCTTTTCATCAAAACCAACCTGATCGGCCTTAGGAATACATAAATGAATGTGTAAATAAATAAATAAACAATAAATTAATAAAGGCAATAACGCTACTCCTTGCAGGTTTGCCGTTATACCTGTCTCGCTCACTTTAATGTTTTCTGGATTGACTTTCTCTTCAGGGCATATGTCAATCTCTCCAGGCTCTCTTCCACCTGCTCCCTAACTCTCAGTGCACAATGTTGTCCACTGGGACTCCTGCCTGAC
This sequence comes from Nematolebias whitei, assembly GCF_014905685.2. NCBI lineage: Eukaryota > Metazoa > Chordata > Actinopteri > Cyprinodontiformes > Rivulidae > Nematolebias > Nematolebias whitei. The sequence goes on from NC_056509.1 coordinate 21,580,877, forward strand.
CTCATGTGTCGACATGTCCATTATTGATGCCAAAAAAATAAATGCTCTGTATGATTTTAAGTGTTTAATTATTCTCCAAACTTTATAAATGTATGTATGTAATGTACGTAAATGTATGAAAGTCAGTGTTCAATATCAAGAGCTAAAACACAACATGAAAACTTTCAAAAGCAGGCAGAGTCAAATTAAAATGTCTATATCTAAAATTAAGTAAAAACTACAACAATGAAATGTAAGGCACAAACTATATTGGCTGTATTCAGAGATTTGAACATCGGACACAACATGGTTTAATATTTTGTCAAAGAACACTGGAATCAAACTAACACGCCAACTAGCAGACACACTGTCCTCATGAACCACAGACACCCTCTAAGTCAAATCCAGCAACTAAAGCTGCCTCTAAGCTAGCAACACGAGTTTACACAGTCACAAAAGTTAATCCTTCCTTCAGTATTTACTAACAATAAACTTGCGAGTTGGCTTTAATTATTATAAATACTTTACTTTAAACATACTATTTAATTAAATTTATGCCACAATTGTTTGAGTTGGTCAACCACTGGAACATATTCTATATTCTAGCTTTAACGTTTAAAACAGTGGGCACAGTCTACTTGCTGGAACTGATTAGATGTATTAAGCACTTTGAGTTGTCCTTCTTGCTAAAATGTGCTAAAGTTACAGGGACTTGCCTGTAATCATTTTTAATGTTCTGATCATTAGAATGGTGTGAACATGACAGAAACATTAAATATTGATGTTGATAGTACAGAAATGGTGAAAATTTGATAAATTAGTGAAGGTGCTTAAGTTTCCTTTGCATATGAGCTTCCTTTTTTATTCCGTAATGTTTATCTCTATCACTGATGTAAGTTTCTTTGTTCTTACTATTGTGTATTAATAACTTGCATTATGTCTCAAGAAAAAGATGCTGATGGAAGTTTTATCTAACTGCTCTGATAAGTCACAACTCCCAGTTTAAAGAAAAACCAGAAAAACATAAATAACAGGGTATTCATATTTCTACTCACTGGCTGTACATTATACATTTCCCAAAACAACGCTGATTCCCCCCACCCTGTTTCATCGTGGGCAAATATTTCTATCAAATCGCCGCCTGTCGGGAGGTGTTTTTAGCCACACGCTCAAACTGATGCTGCAAATTACATGACAGAAGCAATTTGGGGATATTTCCTCACACAAACTGCAGTGAGGGTTAGGAATTAAATTAAGAAAATGGAATATTGAAAGTCTAATTGCTGCTCTGCCAACTCAGCAGCTTTAATTGTTAATACAATTTCTCTCTTCCTCCGTTGCCTTTTAGGGAAAGTGGGCTGATGATTGTTTTTGTACATTTCAGACAGCTGTGCCACTCAAGCAAAGTCTCTCAGGGAATATATTATATCTGCACTGAATAAGTTACTGCACTGTGCCTCCTATACTAATAATGCACCCGTACATATCTCAGTAACGTATCTCCTACCTCTCTGAGGCAGCCCATGAAATTGTTGCTAACTGGAGATCCTGGCAGGTCCGCAGTGCTGGGGCTCCCACCCACATAGAAGAAATCATCGGAGCCCAACATGGTGTAGTCCTCCTGAGTGTAGCCGGTGGTGGTGAGGATCCCATCGACAGAGATTGTCACCTGTTGGGGTGCAACACATAGCCAAAGCCAAGACATTACACTCTGGGATTTGTTTCTGTGCTGTGTACAAAAACCCAAACTTCTCTTCTTGGTCTGCATTCAAGATAAGTTTTGAGAACTGCTTTTAGATTCTACACTGAGTTTTATTTGATTTTTTTTTGTCTTTTGGTGTCTTGAGGTCAGTGTTTAGATTCTGTTAATGATTTTTTTACCCAAAGGGTTCACAGGACAGGTAAAGAAAATATGGCAGAGGTATATTTTCTTTATCTTTGATGGGGGTAAGAGAATGGATCCTAGGTTTGATTCAGAAACTTCAGGTTGGGGGAGGGTTAGTACAATATTCAAACCAAGGACAAATTGATTCCACTTGTCTTAGGTTTCGGGATTTGTTCGTTAACTGCAGACACACACGCTACATGTTGGAAACTCACACACATACGCACATTTGTACATCATCACTTGTTCCCACATCGACAGTCTCACACTCTCTCTTCTGAAGATCTACATCTGTATATCCACACGCATGCAAAACAAAGGGAGGCTTTTCTTTTACACCACACCAATGTGCAAACGAAGGGTGTTACTCTTAAAAGGCAACTTAAACACACTTAACTTAACATGTGAGGGTGGGTTCATGGTGGCATACAGATCTGAAACATGCACACATGAAGCTCATGCAAGACCAGAGCTTATACTAGAACGATTTCACAGAACGGCAGATGCTGATCTCTGATCAGGTTTAGGTCTAGTGTCATGGCTGTATCGTCAATGTCACTGGACCAGACCACTAATCCCAGATCAGTCTGCTTTGTTCTTTGAAGTGTTACGCGTATGAGCCCAGGGGTTATCAAAACACAGAAACACAACTCTCACCAGCATGCTACAAAAACACACACAGGGAAGGCAGAGTGAGTGACAGGTGGAAGGCGAGTGAATGAATTAGAGTGTTAGTGGTTATTCTTGGTGGCAGAGCCGAGGTTGTATGAGTTTGGTTGATGACAGGTCAATGAGGTGTGGGCATGCCATGCGCCATAGTGAGTTGGAAATAACTGTCAGAGCTCCCGCAATTATTATAGTTAAGGGTTGCCTTGTTTTATTGCCATTTTTTTTTCTTTTTTTGATGGCATCTCTTTTAGGGCTCGGTGTCGAGGTCACCAGCTTGGAGATTGTGGTAAGCTTCTGTCAGTTCTTGACGACAGTCCTCACAAAAAATGGGGACTTTTTGTGTGGAAAAAAGTTTTAAAAAAAAAATTTAAAAAGTAAGTTGCCCTGACAAAGGCAAAAAGTCTATTTTAAAAAAAATTATTATCAAACTTGTTGGAAATCTGCGGTAATGTGGAGGAAACAAAGAGTTAAAGAAAAAAGTAAAAGCCAAAGTGAAAAGAACAGGATGGGGGATTGGTGGGGTAAAGAAGGGGGTTGTTGGCAGGTCAGGGAAGAAAATTGAGAAGAAGCGAAGAAAGAATTGCCTGGTAATACAAACCCATCTCCTCATTTTTTGATAAGAGTGTCTAGGATGGAACTCAAAGAGAACGAATAAAAGAAGAGAGGGGAGGGGACACACGGCAAACCCAAAAAAAAGACAATAAGAATGATATCTACCAGACAATGTAGTTTGTTTACCATAGCGTGTCCAATGCCTGATTGCTTTCCAGAAAAAGGGGAAGAAAGGAAATCAACAGAATAGTGAACAAAAAAGGTTGTTAATAAGGATGGACAGAAAACAAAAACCAAAAGCAACGATGAAGAATTAGGATGTTAGTACATTAGTTGGTTAGATATTGGTTAGTAGTAAATAAAAAATGGTTTTATCATGGATGAGTTAGTGTAGCGGTGAATAAACACTACATGATTTGTCAGAGATTAGCAGTTGTAATTAAACGCCATCCAAGGCAAATTATTTTAGAGTCCTTCATGAACATAAAACGAATCAGAAGTCCGTGAGATCAATATTTGCATAAGATGGCTTAAATTCCAACAAAAACTGCAGCGTTTTCCCACCACTGGTATTAACAACGTGTTCCTTTCAGAGCCAAAAACAAGTGACGGAGAAAAAAATAGAGAGAGAGAACTGTAAAGAGAAAGAACAAAGCTGACAGGAAGTTCTCAGCTTTTAGCCTAAAACCAACCTCCTGTGTGTTTTACTGCAGAGCATTTCTGCTAGGACTATTTACTAACCTGTGGGACAAAGGCTTACTGTCAAAGAGCGTCAGAAAAATGGCACTTGCTTGTTGTTCTGCTCTGACAGCAGCACTAAACGCTGCCGCACCTGACAAACTAAAGGTCAACCGAGACAAAGCACAACTCCACATTCTGTAGCTACCATTACCTTCATGCACCGCTTGGTCTTTTAGAGTTATTTACTACCCTTCTGCTGCTTTGTATAGATGCTACAAAATCATACTCGCTCCACTGAACTGTAAAATAAAGGCTAATTTTAAAGAAGAAGAAGAAAATATGGAACCAAAGTGTTAATGGATGGCTCAAAGGCAAACAATCTCCGACCGACTTTAAAGTACAAGCTGTGGAGGCAGTAACTGCACTCAGTAGCAGGGTCAGCCTAGAAGAGTGTGAAGCAAAATAACAGTCAGACAACTTTGAACTAAACACACAGTACACTTCTGTTCAATAAGCCAATAATCAGGAGAGAAAATAATACCTGGCAATACAGAAATAGAAGCATTAATACCATTCACCTGCTGCAAAACTCATTTGCCCTGTTTTAACAGCTTTTTGAGCGTATGAGGAATAAAAACCAATGAAAATAAATATATGACAAATTGATGTCACTGTGAAAACAACTAAAAATACTTTTAGTGTTTCCAAACTGTAGTGATGGAATGACAACCAATAAAAAAGGTGACTTTCTTCTCTCAAAAAGCTCTTCGAGGCAACTAATCTTTAGGACAGAAAAGAAAAAGTCTCCAAACTCCATCCATCACTGTTACCCCCGATTACCTGTCTCAGGTTGCGTGTCACTTTGATGTCGTGCCAGGCATTGTCATTGAATTTTCCATTGACTGGCTCCACGATGGCCTCAAAGGCCCCAGAGCCCAGATTGATGACGAGGGAAACGGCCCCGTCTTTCAGCGCCAGGTTGACATAGTCTGCGGATTTCCCCGTGTGCAGGAGGAGGCCGTTGCGTTGCCAGGTCTTGAAGGACAGCGTGATCTCGTCGCTGCTGCTCTGAATGGGGTTCTGTGACAGGTCGTAGCAGAAGTACTCCGAACCACGGAAGGTGGCCACGTTCTCCTCCCGCACTGGAATGACAAGAAGAAAAAAAGAACCCTAAATGTAACGTTTTATAACCTCAGACAACCACAAGCATATACAGTATATATAATTTTTACTCTAAGTTCTTAGTGCCAACCCACTACATTAGACTTAAAGCCATCTAAGCAAATGTAAGAAGTGGTTTATGACAAGGAGAAGGGACCATGAAGCCAAGTCACACATGTAAACACACAGGCACTCCCCCACACTGCTCATAATAATTAAAGTTTCCATAAAGCCATCATTCAGTTGAGATCATAAAATCCTATCTGTATGACCATGGGTTTGGGTTTCATAGACAGCCTCCAGACAGACAGACTACTTATGAAGGAACACTATTCCTCACTAATGGCACGCATAAATCAAACTTAGTCTGATTTTACAGTTTTACATCACTGTGTTGTTCCAAAGTGACTTCCTGAGCCTTTCTTTTCTACCCTAATACAGAGTAAGGTGAGACTTGGGGATGAGAGTAAAAATAAAGTTGCTGGGTTGACAAAAAGCAGATGGAGAGTGGGTCAGGAGTACGGTTTCTGTGTGATAAGTGATGAAGTAAATGACAGGTTTTTATGGTGCCTCCTGTGTGGTGATTAGTTCAGTTCAGGTGGATCGATTACAGACAAGGACACGGTGTCCTGTGCTTCTGAAAACTTCAACCATCACAAAATAACCTGATCAACCTGGTGCTCGGTTAGATCACCATTACATTAGATGATGAACTTGATACAACATAGTAAAATTACCCAGAACATTGATGGTCTTTGCGAAGAGGAGTTGTGGCGCAGAGGTGAGAGAAGAAGGTGGGCCTGTGATCGGAAGGTTGCCAGTTCAACTCCCCGGACTAAGAGCAAAATGTGAGTGGTAAAAGTTAAACACCCACACCTGACTCCACCCTCATTTGCCCCACTCTGGGCCCTTGAGCAATACCCTTAACCCCCACCATCTGCTCCCCTGGTCACCCTGGATGGCAGCTCTATGCTCCACACGGAGGGCTGTGGTAGCTCTGTGGTTGCATCAGAAAGAGCATCTGGCATAAAAACAATTGTCAAGTCTTCATGTGAGTTAGTTTGTTGTGGTGACCCCTGAAGAAGGGAGCAGCCAAAAGAGGAAGAAAAACTGGGTGGTCTTTGCAGGTAGCAAGGTCTTTGTTATGAAAACAATGTTGTGAAGCCATGATACCCTTAGTGATAGCGTCAAGGTAACCTGGCACGATCTTCTCTAATGTAGTGGTTGGGGTCAGTACCATATCATTAATGGTGAAACACTAATTGGCATTGTTGAGAAGATCTAGATTACAAAAAAAGTTATTTAGGCCTTGCTGTGACAATGCAATATGAGAGGTGAGATATAATACAATGTTTGATGAAGTTCTGGTAACTGGCAGTGATTTTAGACTTTAATCAAACAATAACCAAAGCAAAGCGTATCTGTGACTTTTGTTAAAAGTTGAAAAGTTTACGAACTCACGTTCGCATCCTGGCATGGGCCACGAGAGATTGATAAGCATATTAGTGGGCAGTGGAAGGGTTCAGTGTCTTGTACATGGGCACTCTGGCCTTCTGCGGGAGCAGGGGATCAACCTCCCTACCCAGTGGGCCAGACTGTGATCTCAGGTGTCTAAAAATGGTATCTGAGGTTTATTTTTGGCTTGGTTTAGTTGTTTTGATACTCCAACACACCTGATTAAATGGTCAAATTTCCTCTTTAGCAGGCTTTCAAGTTCTGCAGAAGCCTGTTAATCACCTATTGATTCCAAGCAGGTGTGTTGAAGCAGAGAAAGACCTAAAAACATTGTTTCTAATGCAGGAAACTTTTTCAGAAAAATTTAGTTTTTTTGTTTGTTTGTTTTACCTGCTTTATCCATGGCAAGAACCCGGACCAAAGCAGCAGGGTAGAAATCTAGAAATATTAATGTAATACTTTGAAAATGATCTGGAATTTCCAGGAAGGTAGGGGAACACTAAACATTTCTGATTGGTACAGTCCCCAGAATTCTGGGAATTCTGGGGACTGTAGAAATTAGAAATTTGCACATAAAAACCTGAGGTAGCTACACTGAATGCACCTGCTGTCTCACCCATTGATCAAATGTAAACCGAGGACCAGTACCTGGAAGCTGGGAGCCAGAACAAGGCCTTACAGTTACTGTCATTACCTTACAAGAAAAAAGTAACAATTCAATGTGTCACTTCTTTTCTCTTGAGTCCTGCATTTTTGTTCAAGCAGTCAGAGATAAGTCATGACAGAAAAAAAAAAAACAATAGAAAGGGGAAATGAAAAATCAGAAGGACCGAGAACACGAGGCCTGTGAGCCATACAACCCCCTTTGTTGTGCTGGATCAGGCAATATGTAAACATGAGGGAGCTGTGTTTGTTGAGCTGGCAAAGATACAGACGGATGAAAAACTGTGACTGTAAACACTGCAAAGAAAACAAATACTAAGTGGAGTGAGGCTGCGGGATGATGGGACGCCTATTCCAGTCGTGGAGAAATTCTCCCCTCTGTATGCCTTCACACAACAAAGAGACAAAAGGAAAAGGTACAGGAGGCAACAAAAGGCAAAGTGAAAGCCTTATTTCCTGTGCCAGGAGAATAAATAGAAACCAGTTATTAGAGCTGAGGCAGTGCAACATGAAGAGACAGAGGGATTTGCATTAAAAAATGCAAAAACCCTCCTTTTTACACATTGAGTTCCTGGAAATGAACAGGCATTGAGTGCATGAAGAAGTTAGTTGATTGGCTTGAAATGATGGTGCTGAAGAAGTTAGTCAATTTGTGACATGTCAGTTCCATCATCTCTGCCAGAGCCATCCTTCCTAACCTCTTTCAGATGATTAATGAAATATTGATGCATAGCTTGAGAATGTGGATCTACTCTCCATTGCTCTGACTGGCATCACGGTACAACTGGACTAGTTTGCCTATAACCAAATGCAACAATTGTCTAACAATTTTCAGCATTTACACAGTAAACACAGACGATTAGGGATTGTTGTTTAGAGACATAGAACATAATTTTAATGAACTTTTAGTCAAAAGGGTATGTCTTTGATTCTGGTTGATCAGTTGGTACAATTTTACGTTCACAAAAAAATGACCTATGTTTTAGAAGAAGTGCAGCAGTGAAATCCTCCCAATCTACTCCAGGAACCTTATCCTGCCCGCTCTCACCTGACCCAAGATAGAGTGGTCATTGTCATGGCAACTGCACTCATCTACCCTCCTCGCTTTAATTAGGTTGTCTGAGGATTACTGCTCAAATTGCAAAACAGGTTTACAGAGTTCAGAGGCATTCTCTGTGACAAAGACCTAAATTAACAGTGTATTTTTTTTTATACTTTTTATAACTTAGTGGTAGGAAGAAAAAAAAAAAGGCCAAAGCAGAAAAAAACCAAACATGTTAATTCCAACAGACATCCCACGATAAAATGAACATTAAAACAAACGATCGGCGTCCCCGGTCATTGAAGGATTTGAAGCGTTGATGTTTGTAGTTCTTGAGAGAAGTGTTTTTCTGGACTGGAATTGAACAGTGAAGACAAGAAAACCTTATGATATTCAAGTGGGTAGGCATTACACTGTGTAACAATGTAGTTTTGACAAAAGTAGTTTTTTTTTTCCTTGTCTGGGGCAGCACAAAGTGATAGATCCTGGCAAGCAGAGGATGAAATTGTATCCACCACCTGGTGCAATGGGGGTGGTCAGTGGTGGCCTTGACCTTGATTAATCTTTGTCCACTCCACCAGCCACCCAAATCATTAGAGGAAACCATACTTTTAAGCAAAATAAAATAAAA
>NC_056509.1:21589994-21657333 GCF_014905685.2 Nematolebias whitei
TATATATATATATATATATATATAAAATGGTAGCCATCTTCTTATGCTTAAGTGCAGCCACAGACCAAAATGCAAATTGGTACCGCACCTATTTTTCAAGTTATTATGCTCATAACATGAATGGATAGACAGATGCAGATGAATGGACAGACTGAGGATATTTCCAGTTCTCCCTTTTTGCTCTGTGACCAGTGACAATTAAATTCATCTGACCATTTTCTTTACTCGCTTTGTCTTTCGGGGTCGTGTGGAGCTGGTATCTATTTGCAGCGGTTATTATGTAGAGGCATACTGGGGGATACCCTGGACAAGTGGAAAGTTTATCACAGGGATGAGTTAATTCATGCATGGATGAGATATGAGGAAAAACTGCTGGCACCAATGTTCTGTTTGAAAACAACATTCCCTTGGTTTTATCAGCAATTGGCACCAGTTTGAGATGAAACAAGTCTGACTGAATGAAGTCAAATGCAGACTGTAGAAGCAAAAAAACCTTTGCAACTGTGTTAGCTCGACAATAAACAGTTGTATCATCAGCATAGAGATGCAAGGATGTGTCAGGAATGTTTTGACATTCATTCAACCTTTATACAGGTTAATCCCATTGAACCTCGGGGACTCATTTACAAGAGGCACCCGATTTAAAAAAAAGAGTGATGATAACATCGTCAGTCAAGACAACAGTAGTCATTCATAAAAGAAAGCATACAAATTGAGAAGAACAAGCGAAAGAAAATGGTATTAAAAACAATGAAACAAAAACAGCTAGGTTGTAAGGCGATGTAGAATACTAAAAACAGGAACGTGTCTGCATTCGTTTTTAACACATTACTTACTTAAATTGTAATAAAAGTGGGACGTAAAACTGAGCCTTGTGGCACACCTTTAGTGACTAGATGGACGGACTGACAGACAGACACTTTATTAATTCCTTGGGATATATATATATATATATATATATATACTGTATTTGTACAGTTTACTAGAGTGATGCATGAGGTGAGAGGACCAGGATTAAGCTCAGTCCAAGACAACAATGAAAGCATCACAAAAAAAAAAAAAATCCAGGTGTTATTTGTTGCAGAAACATAGATGCAGGAATTGATATTGTAGCACTTTGTCTCCATAGTTATGTTTCGATAAGATGTATTTAAAGAGAGACTGATATTTAGAACCCAAAAGTAATGACGTTGGTATTGAAGGACAAGTTTAGTGCAGCAACATGGTTTAACCATCCATAATATCCAGAACAAGAATTTCCTTGAGTAGATGTTGCAGAACTTGTTAATATCTGTGGGTGAATACAGTCTATAGTCCCAACACAATATCTAATATCTATCTAATACACTAAGAAATCATAATATACCAGTAATAAGCCAGAAAAACACAAGTAGTGTCACATTCAATACAGAGTAAAATGACATCTTAGCTGAGAATTTATCCACCCTCTGCTGCCTCAACCTAGACACTCAAAACTAGTAGCATTAATGATGTTAACAGTGCAGTTCAAGCTTAGGCTTGGGCTGCTGACGAACAGCTCCAGCACTAACAGATACATTAACCTGGTAGCTAATGGTGGAGAACTTCAATGCCATTGTCCATCCATGATGGCTGACAAAAGTCTTGGCTTGGTGGTAGGCCTTGGGAGCCTGGCTTTGGCCTTGAGACAAAGTCTAATGACTAGGCTTTGTGACAGGTAAGGAGCCTGGGCTAGACCAGGTAGCTTGGCCTGGTGGCTGATGGAGAAACCAAAGGAGGTCCAGGCACCTTACTGCTGCTGCTCAGCTCTCATTCTTCCCTTATACTGTACATGTTTGCACTTTCAAACCACAGATGATCCTGTGACCTTTTTGCAGTGAGGCAACACCACTGACCACTGCTCCAACCACCAAGCCTCCAAAACAAAATAATCACATAAATACAAAATAGAAAAACTCATTTTAGGCAAATAATTGAATTTGTCCCTAAATATTTGAACAGAAATAGATATTTACTGCAATGTTTACACTTTTTTTTAAAACCAGATAAAATGTTTGAGAACCAGTTCTCATTTACAAACATGGCCTAAATGCCATAAAGTGTCAGGTTTATTATTTTTACAAAGAAGGAAAAAATGTCTGCAATATATAACTGATTTTAAAAAATATGTTATGTGATTATTTTTTATTGAGCAGCACCTACTTCCTTCCATTTTCTTATTGCTTACAATTTGGGTCTACCATAACCAATGAATGAAAACAAAAGGCAAATAAATAACCATTTATGATATGTTTACCATAACTACATTAATTATTGCAATAAATTCAAACCAATCAAACATTTACAAAGTAATTGTAAACCATCAATAAAACATTGTTGCTATGAATAAACAAGAGCAAATTGATACAAGGTAATATTTGTGCACCTCAGCGATCTCAAATCTGTTGTAAGAGTATACTGATCCATAAAAACCAGGGGAAATGTATTGCCTGTTGAGACACATTCTGCACAGATCTGTGGCTTTCATATTGATCATATACCGAGGTCATTTTCCCTTATTTTCGCCGTGGTCATCAATATTCCATTTGTGTGCTGCCTTGGCCAAGCGCTGGGGCCTGGAGTTCGATTTCAAAATCCACTGGAAGCAATTAGCTCCTTCATTACCATCTCCCATTCTCTCTTCCGCTCCCCCCTTGCCACCCACAGCCACGCAGTGTGAGTTCTCCCCAATCTGACCTCGAGGGCTTGCAAGCGCAGAGGCTTGCCACCTCGAGGGGTTATGGCTCGCAGACATCTGCCTCAGTAAAAACATGGCATGTTTTTATCAGGCAAGTTCAATAGCGTGATAAAAGAAAGATACTACTGATGCATCGACTTGCTGAGCTATGAATTCAGTTTTGTTCTAGTTTTGTTATATTCCTGTTCTGTGCCTTTTCTTTCCGTTTTGTTTTGCTTGATGAGAACTCCTTGATTATAATTAAGATAGTTTAATAAGGCTTTTGTTTTCCATCAACTCACTTGTAGTCTACTTAGTGTTTATTCTCATCAATATTTATTAGAGAAGTCCCAATCAAGATGTTATCATTGATACCAATTTGAGTAATTCAATATTGAGCATCTGCCCACTTAAGAGTTTCATTCTAATAGTTGTGTTATTTTCTATTTTAGGCAAATTATATATCATAGGGGGCGGCACGGTATGTCATTTCTTACCTGAACCTGGAGCCCAGCCCTGCTCGACCGGGATTCGGACCGGGCCGGGCCATTATAATGTGCTTAATGTGTGGTCCAGGTCAGTGTCAGGCTTTTTATTGTGTCAGGGAGGCATGTGGCTGACGATCCACTATATGTAAACATGGCTTGCCATACTGCACCTGCCACACGTGGCAATTTGACCGCGCGGTGACCGGCTGGTTGAAAGAGATAAAAACTTCATTTAAGCTTCAGATGGACTACTGCCAGGGATCCATCAGCCCAACCATTAATAATAGTCAGTGGTATAAGCAGTCAAAGCTTAATTAAAAATGTCAAGAGTTTTTTTCGGGTTCGGACCTGTAATTACTATTAATTCGTCAGATCGGGTGGGGTTCGGAGATGATGCAGGCTAGGGCCGGGTCGATTCGGATTACTTGGACCCAAGTGCAACTTTACGACACACTGGTGCAGTTGGTAGAGCAGGTCACCCCAGTTCAAATCCCGGCCGGTGGTCTTTTATGGTGGAGTTTGCATGTTCTTTCTGTGCATGTGTGGGTTTTCTCCGGGTACTCTGGTTTACAACCACAAACCAAAAACATGCACGTTAGGCTGATTGGTAACTCTATATTGTCCCCACGTGTGTGACAGAAACTGAATGGTTGTTTGTCTCATTTGTCTCTCTGTGTCCCTAAGATGGACAGGAAACCTGTCCAGGGTGTCCCCTGCCTCTCGCACAGTGATGGCTGGACATGGGCACCAATGACCCCCGTGACCCAAAAAGGAAGAAGTGGGTAAAGTGGATGGATGGATATATCATGAGTTCTAGAATTGCGCCGCTCAAGGTGGCTGCATGTTGGAGCAGCTCTGTTACTTTCATTCTGAGATTTTGCTTTTGGAAACTATAATTCCTGGTTTTCTGGATGTAAATCATATATTTGGATTATTGTTTCCTCTGGTATCGGACGCTGTGCAGCCGGAAGGATTTTTATTGAAACTTTTTTAAGTTTTGGACATTTGTTATGATGCGTAACCATGGCAACAAGGCTGTTTTCTACAACAACAGCAGCTGATTAACATCTCAAAAGCTCAAATAATATCTCAACTATGGCCCCAACCCTCAAATGAGTTGAAAAGGATGTTATGTGGACGCATTCTCATCTACCTGCCAGCTGTGCTCGAGTGCCTGACCACTGAGATCCTGGAACTAGCAGGAAACACGGCTCACGACAGCAGAAGGACAGGATAGTCCCTCAGCACCTACAATTGACTGTCCACAGCTATGAGGAGCTCGGCAGACTGCTGGGAGGAGTGGCAATCGCTCTGGGAGGAGTTCTGCCCAGCATTCAGGCGGTCCTACAGTCCAGGGGAACTGAGAGGTCAGCCGAGTCTGGGTGGATGGATCGGACGGCATCTGCAGCCAGTTCTTTGGATCCACTGTGGGATGGACCTTTACAAGAGATCCTTACTGTCTACAGCCATCAGCATCTACAACATCTCTTAATGAAATGAGGATAACGAGTTACAACAACAAAATAATTTCCCTTTGGTATTAATAAAGTATTTTTGAATCGAATTGAATTGAATTGAATCATAGGTGTATTAAGTTGTTAAAATATTTGTCATTATGTTTGTAACACTACTAAGTTGCTCTTTGCTTCATTAAAAGACAACTTGCATTCATGTTGATCTTGAGACTTTCTTTTTAACATAAAAAAACAAACAAACAAATGCCAGGTGATGGAAAACTATTTTATGCAGCACTGGTAGCACAAGTGCAGAGTGGCATGGATGGCTTCAACAGCTCCTAAAGGTAACAAACCCTTCACAACCGTGATGGCCTGGTCATCCCGAGTGAAATATTCAGTGTTCTGTAATCATTTTGATTTAATCTAAAAAAGTTTAACCTGGCCCTCTGGACATTCAAAAAAACAAAACAAAGCAAAACAACAAAAAAATGTAGAAACGTTTCGTCTCTCATCCGAAAGACTTCCTCAGTCTGAGGTGCTGTATTCAGCTCAGTCTCTTAAATAGCACCTTCTCAGAGTGGATCAACCAGTTTTGCTGCTGACAACCAAAACCAGCTGCTCACATGCTCAAGAAGGACCATCGGCCTAACAATGGATCATTAGCACACTGATGGCTATTTACTATTCACAGAGGGCTGAGTGATACTAGCAATAACAGCAGTGTAAGAGGGGGACAGTTGAACACGGAGGCCTCCACCCCTGTTTAATTATGGACGATATCTTTTCACAAAGATGGCCTCCTTTACTCCTCTCTCAAACCTGGAAATGAGTGTAGACCGCAGAGTCCTGGCCTGATGATGTTGATCTTCTGTGCTGGGCCATCCTTTTGGCCAGTGGCTGTTTAGTTTCCCCGATGTAAGACTGATCACCCTCCTGACACTGAACAGCATACACAACATTACTCTGTTTGTGCCGGGGGACTGGATCTTTGGGATGAACCAGTCTTTGCCGTAATGTATTTTTGGGTTTAAAAGCCACTGGGACGTTGTGTTTAGAAAATAAACGTCTCAGTTTCTCTGATACTCCCTCAACATACGGAATGACCACTGGTCTGGGTCTGGGTTCCTCCTTTTCACCTGTTGGCTGACTGGAGTCCTGTTTGGGTTTCTTCTCTGCTTTCAGGAAGGCCCAGTTAGGATATCCACATTGCTCTAGAGCCTGTCTTGTGTAGGATTTCTCCTTCTGCCTGGCTCCTGAGTTAGTGGGGACGCTGTCTGCTCTGTGATACAGAGTCCTGATGACTCCTAACTTGTGCTCCAATGGGTGATGGGAGTCAAACTGCAAATACTGGTCTGTGTGGGTGGGTTTGCGGTACACCTCAGTTTGCAAATGTCCTCTATCAGAGACTGAGACCTCACAGTCCATGAAAGCCAACCTGCCATTTTTTTACATCTTCTCATGTGAACTTGATGTATTTATCCACAGAGTTGATGTGGTCAGTAAAATGTTGGACTTCCTGAGATTTAATTTTAACCTAGTTGTCGTCAACATACCTGAACCAATGACTTGGTGGTGTCCCTGAAAAGGACGTCAAGGCTCTCTTTTCTACCTCCTCCATGTACAGGTTGGCAACAATAGGAGAAACTGGAGACCCCATAGCACACCCATGTTTCTGCCTATAATATTGCTCCCCATATGTGAAGTAGGTTGACTGCAGGCACAGTTTCAAGAGTCGACACAGTTGTTCTGTGGAAAGCGTGGTCCTGCTGCTCAGAGTGGTGTCTGATTTTAATTTTAAACTGACCACCTCTACAGCATCATCAACAGGAATGTACGTAAAGAGTGATGTGACATCAAAAGAGACCATTGTTTCATCAGTCTCCATGATGACATCCCTCACCTTATCCACAAAGTCCATGGTGTTCTGTATGTGGTGTTCTGAGCTGCCGACTAAAGGGATGAGGACCAGAGAACCAGATTTAACTTTTTTAGATATTTCTACCTGGATTATTGAGCATGCATCAGGACATTTTGATTTAAACGTGTCCTGTAGAAACTTGACTCTTCTTTTTACAATTTCCTCCAGTCTGTTGCTTAGTCATGCTAGATTTAAAAGTGTGCTTGGGCTTTAAATGTTGGATGAAATTAGTGGTATTGAATTTAGCTCTATCACATGTGCCACAAGGAAAACCAAAACTACAAACAAGTAGCTACTGAACTACTCTCATTACACACAACGGACACGTTGTACACTGCATCACAATGTTTCACAACAGCTATATTACGGCACAACTGTCATAAACTATGGACAATAGGTCAACAACAAGTAGCATCAACGTGCAATCAGCTACTCTGATACTGATTAATGAAAAACCATTGATCGGGGCACCAATCTGACCCTTAAGATTGGCTTGGGACATGTACATGTAGTATTTTAGAGTTATTGAGTCCCTCTACAGTAAAGGGAGTGCAGGAAATATTTGACAGAAAAATCTTAAATTTCACTCCTGATTTTTATTAAATACTTAATTTTGTTAACAGGATACAAATTGGTTTGAGAAGTTTGAAAAGTGTATTTCTTATTAATAAATGTATAGTAGTATACTATATATCTAAAGAAATGTCGATAATTTATTGATTATATTTTTGATTAAATATAACAAAATGATGCGTACATATTATCTTAAAAATCTTTTTTTATTTATGTGTTTGTTTACCTTAATTATTAGTATATCTTATAGCGTAACTACTTTCATTTATTTAAATACATGAATAGGATGCACTCTCTTATCAAAACAAATTATATCTGTCTGTCTTACTCCATAAGAATTCACTTGACACTGATATTTTACAAATTTTAAAATTGTAGTATCTAAAATTCATAGTTTATTTTTGTTGTTGCCATTTTATATTCGTAATAAAAGACTAGAACAAGTTTTTTTATTGCTAGAGTAGAACAAATCAATAGTTTTTCATTAACAGTGGATTAAGTTTCTATGAAAACCATAATATGCATGATGTGCTATGAGGGATTTTTCTTTCCATTTTCAAGAAAATGGACGTGCTGGTACTTTGTAGGCTCTTTTAAGAATGACATGAAACTCTTTGGAAATATGACAAGAAAACAGCAGGGGGGTGAGAGTTGTTGAGATGCTATGAAGCCTTTGCCTCCAGTGGCATGCCAAGCACGATAATGTGAAGCTTTTCACCGTAAACAGCAAAAAATGAGTCAGAAAGCCTTGGACAGGTAAAAGTAATTTTCTAAATCATCAGCGTTGGCATGAGCCTGGCTGGAGGCATCCCTCTGGCTAATAGCCAGGACAAGCAAGTCTCTGTCACTTTCAGTGTGTGTGTGTGTGTGTGTTTGAGTGTGTATGGGATGTGTGTCACTGAAGCTCCTTATTTGCTGCTGATGGTGAAGTCTCTTCAAGTAAGCAATGAGGTTTGGATTGACAACATGGGGAAGAGGCAGAGGAGGCGGGGGATTGGAGTGAACTGTTGGAGAGAAAGATGGAGGGATGGAGGTGTGGGAGGGGGTCTGAAGAATGAGGGCGGGCGCCTGAGGTCCAATCCCATCAACTGAGGAAATTGTGCGAAGCGAATGCTGGAATGAGGTGGAGGATGGGGCTGAGGATGAGTTTACGGGGGAGGGGGGTCTGGGCTCTGCAGACACCTATTGCCAACACTATACAGTCAGTGGTGGTGGCTGTGCTTGGAAAAAAATCATCCCCTTTATGCTAAATATAAGGCATGATTAACATTCAATGTTTTTTTTTATCTGTTGAAAATAGAGAAAAACTTGAGGGTATATCAAGTTTTTCCGACCATTCTATTGTTAAGAGGATTTAGTTAATTTCAGATTTCTCTCAGCGTCCAAAATGCCTTTGGTTGTTCACTTCAGCCGTATGTGAAGCTGTAATAGATGAAATTTAACAGTGTTTAAAAGCGGAAGCTTTTATAGTGCACAACTTCCGAGATTCACGCTGGCAGTTATTGGCTGAATCACTGTAAATGTTTGAATGGGTTTTGTAGTGGAAAACAAAGACTTTATCGGTGGTCTGTGTTACTTCCCTCTACAATCTCTGACAGTATGTCTTCCAAATGCCGACAATTGCATCAGCCTGACAGCAGCCATCCTCAGCCGAAATGGGAAGTGACGGCGGTGAGGATTGCATTGGTTTCATATTCTCCAGGACTCTGCAGAACCCCGTCTTTGATAGACGTGCATCTCTGCATCAGTGTGGGGTGGTATTCATTACCTGCCTGACTGCTTTTCTTTGGATTATAGAAATAATTACTTTAGTCTACGAAAAATGGATATCTTTGTTGTGCCTAGTGTTGGTCTACCTGTATTTTTCTAGGTACATTTACGTAACAGTAAAGAAATATGCCAATCATGGGAAAAGTTTGGACTGTATATCTGAGTAGAGATTTGTTTGAACAGAGGTTTGCAACAGGAAACGGGCTTTCCATGGAGCCTGCCGATCATCCAGAATGACTTAATGGCTAATATGTATTCAGTCATGAGGTACAGGTTGTAGCTCCACCTTAACACATTTGTATGTAAGTTCTTATGCTGCTGTTGCAAAAGCCATGGCGCATGAAGCCACATGCTACTGTGTCATGACAGCTGCTTCACAGTGAACTGGGGAGACTTGTTTGATTAACTTCAAGGATATTATTCTATATAAAAATGCAGATTTATGATATTGAGCTAGCAAAGCATTCAGGTCTTCTTTGCACTGTAGTGAGACCCCTCCATGCCCTTTGTGACCTCCTTGACCTGTTACAACATGGCTAGACTGTGGTACAGTTGGTAAATCTCTTTCAGTGAGGCAGTCAATGCTGCTTTGATCTTGATTCAACAAATTTTTCCTTCTTTTTCATGCTCTGCTGCAGTCTCACCACAGTCTATGCCCTCCATGACATGACGTTTTGCTAACATGACTCTACTGTCATGGGAGCAGGCCCCAGGTCATTGTTAGTTGTTATCATGCTCCCCCACAATCCTTCCAGAGTGAGATTTGCTGTTATACCAAAGGAAAACCATTACAACCTCAGTAATGAGGATGGGCATTTCAAGTATAAAAAAAAATTGAATTTGTCTACAATTATTTAATTTACCATTGTACCGTCCCATCCACTTACCACTTCTGTATACCTACTAGCCCCTGCTTCAAACAAATAGTAATAACAACTTTTTTGAAATGCTGTACAGTCGTTTGCAGAAGAAATTTTGAAATAAAAGTTTGTTTTGGCTTGATTTACTGACAATACGCCCTGTTTTTGGTTATCTTAGTTCATAAGTCTGAGTCTTAATGTGAATGTTAATCCAGTAACATCACAGATTCAGTATATTTACTGCTGATGGAGACAGTTTCCACATTTGTAATGCCTCATGGGAAACAGAGGCAACATAAAATAACTTGCAATTACCATTGGATGTAATGGTTTTTATTCACACAACAGTCAATGTGTTTTAAGTCTATGTGTTTATAAAGTAATTGCTAGTTAAATTTGCAAAATAAACAGTTAAGTTAGTTAAGTACATTTGGGTTTAACTGCTATTTTGCAAAAAAACAAACAAATAAATAAATAAAGAACCAAATAATGTATTAAAGCTTAAACAAACAATTAACTTCCAGCAGATCAACTTTACAGAAAACTAAATCCAGTTAAACGTTTAGCATTTTAATGGCTTTTAGAGAAAAGGAATGAGCTGGTTTTGGAATGTTATAACACGAAAACCTTTCTCACAGTCTTACAGAAGTATGGTTAGGAATGTGCGATATGGCATAAAATTCATATCACGATATGTACTGTGAAGGGTGGCGATAACGATATATATCGTGATATGTTTTTGGTATAAAACTTGCTAAAAAAAAAAGCATAGAATGTCCTTTTGCATACATATATTTTGAATTAAGAAAATTCCACTACTAGGTCCAGACCAGAGAGTTTTTAAATAATAAACAAATCAAGTATTAGGCTTCTTTCTTGTAGTGCAAAACAGTGCAAAAGATATCAAATGTAGTTTTTACCATATGTTTTAAACAAAAAATATGTTGTCAACTCTTAACAGTTTCCAGTCTTACAAAGTCTTATAAATGAACAGCAACAGAGCAGCATTTTACACTGAAACACTTCACCCTCCAACCCTCTAGTGGGCACCTCCTTCTGCTTTAATGGAGAGCTGACACAAAATGAGTCTGTGGCCTTGACCAGAGGGTCTCGCAGTAAAATCACACAACACAGCGTTCTTTTCACCGATCAGAGAGCAGGTTTCTCTAAAGCTGACCAACGTTTACTTTAACTTTGTAAGGATCCCACTGCCTGCAGCCTGCCTTGCTGATGGCCGCTGATTACCAACACCTGGCGGCCATCAGCCTGATGAGCCTCTCCATCTACTTAAGGCTGCAGTCCGGTGTGATTCAACGCTGGAGCATATCACCTCTTATGGTATTGTACTGTTGTGAGGCAAATGCCTTGGTGAAAGGAATTTGTTCACCTTCTGCTCTTTTTTCCAGTTTCCTGGTTCCTCGTGCTCTTTGGATTTCCCTCGTGACCTGATTTGGATCCTAGGCCTCTCAGGTGTTCCTCGTGCCTCTTTGCCTCCAGTGCCAGCCTTCCTCGTTCCCCTTTGGACTTTGTTGGATTCCCCTCTGCTGCTCGCTCGCCTTGGACTGAAGGACCAGCTCTCCCTTCGGGTTGGACTGTAAGGATAAAACACATTCCTTAAGATCAACTTGAGCCTCCCCCGTTGGACAGCCATTAACCTGTCGTCCCTCTTTCCAGGAGCCTCAGACCAGCAGCCAGTGGATGTGATTTAATCTCACTGTAAATAATAAACACTGTTATTTTGTATTCCCCTTGTGTCTGCCTCGTTCTGGGTCTCATATCATCTGGGTTCCCCGCGCACTCCTAACAAACTTTCGATGGGAAAAAAAAAAAGTGTCAATGGAACGCAGCGTTTTGCGCATGCGTCAGAAGACGGCAACACTACGGCAAGCCGGCTGTAGTTAGCTTGTAGCTTCGCTACTTAGCTCTTGAAGAAAAGACTTTAATGCCACTTGCGCATAGTTTTCAGCTCAAAAAAAGTTACGATTAAATCTGACAGCTCTGATTTTACACTTGAACACAACTTATGCACAGTTTTCAACAAACAAAAGTAACGATTAAACTGACAACTCTGATTTTACTTCAGACACAGCATTACTGAGGTTAGCCGGTAGAAGACAGATCTATATCGTAGGCTAAATTTCTATCGTTTCTACTGTATACCGTTTATATCGCGCATTCCTAAGTATGGTATTAAATTTTAAATGTAAAGGTGTATCAAAAGTGTGTTAATGAGGTTGAAATAAAAACCAACAGTGTTTCCAAAACAGACGGTGTTGACTGTTGTTAATGATATATAATTGACGAGGTGTATCATATGCAGAAATAACATTTGGTCTGTGTGACCACTCATGCTTGGAATTAAACAACAAACAGGTTTCTTACTGAATCTGAATATTTGAAGCTGTCCACTTTGATCTCTTTAAGGGATTTTAAATAACTGATAAGTTCAGTAGAAAAATCAAAGCAAACATTCTTATTTTTAGTATTTTATGTTGTTTGATAAGGCACATTGATTTTATTGTTCTATAACACAATTTATTTGCATTTTATTGTTGTTTATTGTTGTCTGTGCCTTATCTGTTGTTTGTCTAAAACAGGTCTCTCTTGAAAATGAGTTGTTGTGACTCAGTGAGATTAACCTGGATAAATAAATGTTGAATTAAAAAAAATTCTGACGTGTTGTGCTCCAAGTCAACCCAGCTGAAGTGGGTTCTTCTCCATGCCTCAACGCTCGCTTCACTTCTAAAAGCTCACGCTGATTTTGTTGAGACAATAAGATGTCAGGGGAGCGCGTCACAGCTTATTTGACAGAATATTTTTGCTAGATATCAATCTATTATTATGTTATTAAGTTACGGTTTACTAATTTTATTTTGTTGTCACTCTGATTTTTTAAAAGCAAAATTCGAAGCCTGAAAAACTGATGCTAGCTAGTTGCTTAACCACTTAATGAGCCAGTGTTTATTTCACATGCTAACTTTGTAGCTTGTTGCAAACATTTGATTCATAACCATATTTATTTTTAAACAAAGAGGTCTCATTCATTTACATGAAATTGTGGAGCTTAAAAAAGTGATATTAGATAGAGAAACTAGGGAGCACTCCAGTGTTTCCCCTACCATTATACAAGTGGGGCGCCCTGCCCTGTCAACAGAACCAAGCGCCCCGTCTACTGAACCAAACTGTGTGCAACCCCCCAAACACTTGTCAGCACATAGCGAAAAGCTAGCGGTGCGCAATACAGGCATGCTAGCTAAAAAGTTAAAGACAGCGCTCACTCTGCCTTTTCTCTCACGCTGAACCCCCCCACCCCCACCCCCCATTCGAAAACTGTCAGCACAAACAGCACGCAGCTCAGTCAGGCCCTCTGGACGGTTTCTTTGTTTGTTGAAACATTAATTTCATCCTTCATCCAAAGGACTTCATCAGTCCAAGCAGACACAACAAACTCAGTCCCACAAGCAGCATACTCACATAGTGGGCCAACAAGTTTGATTTTGATAAGATGGTTCTGGGGCCCACCCTCTCCCCCATAAAAAAAACAAACAAAAAGAAACCAGCAGAGGAACTGACTTAACTTTGTTGGATTTTCTACCTGGATTATTGCGCATGAACTTTGATGTTTTGAACCACTTTGGCCATGGCTGCCTCAGAGGAGTCGAGAGAGGAGAGGGCGGACTCCAGAAACCATCTTATCACCATCAAACAGGTTGGTCCACTATGTGCGTGTGCTGCTTGTGGGACTGAGTTTGTGTTGGCTCCTTGGACTGATGAAGTCCTTTGGATGAAGGACGAAATATTTCAACAAAGAAAGACTTTGTTTACTTTGTTGGATTTTTAAACACCCTTTTCAAAGTGGATTTCTAAGAAAGCGATGATGCAGCAGCATGGATTGATTAGTCCCACTATTAATTTGTGCCTTAGAAACAAACGGATATGAAGCAGTTTTTACCTGATGCTCTCATGCTTCATGTGCTGAAATTATTATTGCGTGTAAAATGGTATTATTATAATGGTATTTTGAGAGTCACGCCAAGTCATGTTTATTTTCATTACTTTGCACCCCAGTAGTGTGACATGAGTATGTCAGCTTTTTATTTGTTAGAATGCTTGGACAGAAACAATATCACAAAGGGAAATAAAAAATCAGTAGTAAAAACTGTCCTGAGAAGATGAGACATTGAACCTCAGAAATGGCAAAATTGAAGAAGAAAAAACGTAGCAGCTTCACCACCATGTCTCCTAAAATCTATGCACACCATGAAACTGGAAACTTGCTTGAATTCAATGACAAGGTCAGATTTTAACACCCTTTATATAGTTTGTTCCACAGTATTCCATATTTTTTTAAGTGTATTTGATGATGAAACAACTAGCTAATGAATGGGAACAAAATAAGCAACTGAAAAAAGATTAGCACACATTTGTAGTCAAAGCCGAGCCCATCTAATATTTATTACCTCTATAAGGGAGTCCCCTGTGTACCGCAAGGAACATTTAGCTTCACGCAGGGAGGTGAGGGGTTAAAGGGGGAACAGCCGTACCATAAAAGAGACAATGAAATAAACATGACTCATGGTGAAAGAGCCCCCGTAGCCGACATAATCTAGACGAGGATGAGTAGGGGTGCCAGAGGCCATTAACGACAAGCACTCCTCTCAGACTCCAACTCTGACCTCAGCCCAGACAATCTGATGACTGTGGTTTTAAGGAGGACTACTGTAACTTGGCTACATCAGGACTGATCCAGACAGTCCGAAGTCCCTTTAAGGTGCACTGTCAGGAACAGAAATATAAATTGGATGGAAAGAATTTTCATTTCTTTACAGATTTGTATCAAGGCAGATTAGAGCTCAGATTTCTTCAACAGCGGAACCGAGTCAGGGATGAACCAGAAGCGTACATTCAACATTAAGCCTAACAAAATAAAAGGGTGAAAATAAAACATTTGCAGCTGTAAATCCAGCTAGAACCAGTTGTGGCCTGTAGCCAAAACAATGTGCGACTCACAATGTGTGTGTAAGAGTGTGTGTGTTGCTGCTGAGTGCAACCACTCGCAGCAATGTGCTCCATCAAAAGATAAGAAGAACGATGGATTACGCTCGCCTTTCTTTAAACCTTGAACTGTGGAGCTGAATGCACACAGGGAAGTACAGAAGATATAATTATATGAGGGTAAAGAGTAAATGAGGAAGTTATGTGACACAGTACAAGGTTATACGCAAAGACGCCACTTAATAGTGTTTTGGTCAGATCGTCAAAATAAATGTGATGTGCGATCCCATGCAATTTCACAAGATGTCACACTCAAGTCATGTGTTGAGGATAACTTTCATTTACAAATACATACAATTTTATCCTTATATTTGTAAAACTGACTAAATTAGAGTCAATTGTGTGTTGAATAAAGTCAGTTGGCTTGGGTGACTATATTCAATTGGCTAATAAAGGCAATCAGTTATAGAACTATATCTAATGGATTATACTCAAAAGTTTTATTCAGTTCTGTGCAGTGGTTCATGAGATATTTTGCTAACAGACAAACCGAGTTGACTACAAGAAGATGACAGAAAATTGTCAGTCAAATTTGTTTTGCGACTTAGCACTCCCTGTGTTGGGGATCAGTCTCAGCTACTGCTGCTACAGCTCAGTCTTTAAAGTTTGTCAAGTCAATACGCTATTTATTCTTTTTAAAGTTAGTTGTCTGTGGCAGCCATCTTGAACTGGCTTGACTCCAGAGTTGTAGATGTGAATCCAGAGATTACTTTCTGCAAGTTTTATTAACATTTGTCCAGTAGTTCACAAGATATTTTGCCAAGAGACAAAGAAATACTCACAGTAGCTGATAAATGATAATGTTTTATTCGTGTTTTATTGAGTCTCTAACTTTAACCTTCATGTGCTGCTTTGTATTTTTGATGTGCAAAAACTGGAACAAACTCTAGGGAATTGTAAGGATGTGCAGCAAAACAGCTGGCATAGCCCTACAGAGCCTGACTGACCTACACAAGGCGAGGTCAGTGAACAAGGCCAGGCTGATTCTGGCAGATCCTGATCATCCCGTCCATGGTAAGTTCAGGTTGCTTCCATCTGGACGCAGGTATCTGCTGCCCAGATGTAGAATGAACAGACTGAAAATCTCATTCATCCCTGTAGTGATAAGGCTTCTCAACAAACAGTGATGGTTTCTGTACTGTTATTTTAATGTCTTAATATCTTGTCTAGTATGGAAGTTTCATGTGCCCACTGACTGTGAACCTAATTGCCCCTTGGGGATAATAAAGATTCTTGAACTTGAAATATCTAAAAAAAAACTCAGTCAAGTTGTGTTCTTTAATCAAACACAGAGTCATACTCACTTTATTTAACATAAAGATGCAGCCCTGATACTGCCTGCCTATCACATTATCCCTCTTGTTCCTTTCTGGATGCTTTCCACGAATCTTCCTTTTCCCAAAACTACTACATTTTTTTCTACCCAAAAATATGAGCTTTTATGGAATATGAAGAGTTTAAACCCTTTCTTTCCTTCCCAAACTCAGCTTGGCCAATCCAAAGTACGGTATATAACTGTACCGAGAGAGAGAGAGAGAGAGAGAGAGAGAGAGAGCTGCTGCCCACACTTACGATAACTAAACTAATCCAGAATGTTAATACAGATGCAGTGTTTGTTTTTGTTTAGCCTCGTTAACCGACATATCACTAAAAGTCAACGGTTGGCGATAATATGTTTGACCGTTTGTGTTTTGGGCAGCACGTCCCCTTCACATATACCGTATTTTCACCATATAAGTCACACCTTTATGCACATATTTGCAAGTATTGCGACTTATACACAGAAGCGACTAATATACGATTTCTTCCCCATATTTATAACCCATTTTTTGGCTGAGATCTGATGATTTCATTCATTCTGACGTGAAAAAAATATTAAACACTACCATTTGCAGCTGCTAGAGGGCCCTCAAGCAATATGGCAAGCCAAGTGTCTCATTAATAGGTAAAAGTGGCTATTAATGAGACATTTGGCTTGCCATAGATCAACGTCGTCTCGCTCCAGAACTCCTGGAGCAAACGTCAAATCAGCTGCATTTTGCCGTGCCAAACAGGCGAAATGCAGCTGATTTGACTGTTAAAGTGCATTTATTAAGGAAAAGTTCAACTGAGACACAAATTTACTATAATGTCGAGAAAACAAATAATTGTTAAGTGTTAATCTTGTTAAATTCTTGTTAAAGTCCTCCCATACACACTCCCGCAGCTGCCATTTGGCAGCCAATTGATTTATGGCACAACACGGCCCACGTTTCCGGGTGGTCAGCGGTGGCGCGAAACAAACGCGACGCATCAGCGATGACACATAATATATGTGACTTATGTTTTTTCTCCACTTTATTAGACATATTTGGACTTATGCAACTTATAGGGCGGTGCGATGTGTACGACAAAAAGTACAGTAATTAAAGCGACACCTATGATCTTGTGAACCACCAGATCAGTTCTAATGAAAACTTGCATGAAGTTATCATTAGATGTAGATCTAGATTTGATACATTTTTCAAGTTAACCCAATTCAAAAATGGCTGCCACAGTCAACTGACCATAACAACACAGAAATCGCAAAATCTCAGTCATTTTTTTGTAAAACTGACCTAATATCCAGTGTGGTAGTAGCTGAGACTTAGCCACAGTACATGATATAAGCTCTAACAGTTTGAACAAATGTTTTGTTTGGAATTTTGCCATTAACTATTTAGAGTTGTCGTCTGTCTGTTAGCAAAATATCTCATGAGCCCCTTGAAAGATTTTAATGAAACTTTGAAACAATATTTGTATTGGCATCTACAAGACATTATTTTTTGGAGCCAATCTAGTTGAAGATGGCTGACACAGCTAAACAACCACAAAAATACAAAACAAAACAAAAAAAAAAAGCTTAATTCTGTCAATTTTTACAAATATTGAGCTAAAATTGTCTGTCGTAGTAGATAATAGTAATTTATAACATACTCATAAAGCAACTCGTGCAAGATATTTGCATAAAACTTTAGAATGAACTGCTTGAGTCAATCCTGTCCTCCTGTTAGCAAAATAATTCAAGAACCACTGGATGAGTTTCAACAAGCCTTGCATAATCTAATCTTTCGAATAACTACAACTGATCAACATTTGGAGTTAATCCAATAATAAACTTTGCTAATCAACATTTTCCAACATGAAAATGGCCATAACTCAGTTAGTTTTAAGGAGGTGGAGCTAAAATCTGATGTGGTAGTAGCTAAGAGTCATCCTCAGCACTAGCTCCGAGCATGATTTCACACAATGTCACATTAGATTTGCATATTGTTTTTAAGATCTGAGCCAAGCAGATACAAGTCTGTCACTTCTCATTGTTGACTAATCACTTGTGCCAACTGAAAATGTTTGTTTTTGCGCTGCAGCTGAAACAACAAGCCTGTGCACACGAGTACAGTTCGGGTAAAGTGACAGATGACCATAAATCAGCTATCTCCACTCAGAGATGATGGTGCGCCTCTCGTGGAACCCCACGCTGCAGTGTAGCTGTGAAGTCGACAGCATCAGCCCCTCGTCCATCTCTGACAGTAATCATTATGAAGGACCGAACGTCTCTCTTCAATAAAACAAAGAGGCGATGGGATAAATCACCGCATTGACATGTTGGCTGTGCGAAGGAGAGTGGGGCAGAATGAAAATAAGCATCACAAAAAGAGGATGAGAGGAAAATCACTCTCGGGCTCAGACAGTTAAGACAGGGGTAGTTCAGCTTCAGAAGATGTGAAGATGAGCCTTTCTGAATGCACAGACTGACGTTCAGTCGCACAAATCTCCCTCCTTTTGGAGCTTCGTACCCCTGAGTCCTACTCCTTCCTTCTGTTTCTCTCCATCCAGCTCCCTTTTTGCTTTATCAAATAAGGAATAAAGGTGCTTTATGTGGCCTGGTACTCTAAAAGCATCCCCTTTGTCTCTTTCACCAGCTCCCCTCACCACTTCACCCTGCTCCACCTCCCATGGGACCCTTTATGAAACACAAGGGAAGGGGAACAAACGCCTGAGGGACCACTGAAGTTTGGAGAACGCACAAGCAAAACACACCTCATGGACTTCTATGCCTCAATTCTATTGTGCTAAAGATGTTTTATTTTTAATCACATTTATAACAACTTGAGAAATAATTGAATAAAGTTTTTAATTTCTGTATACAAATGTTAGCAAGTATGATTTCATGTATAGATGTAACCTTTATGTTACAACCTCAAGTGAAGCATTACAAAGTATATCATTAGGTTAATATGATATTGATACATTAGTACTTTACCTAAATATGCAGCATATGTTACTGATGGATTATCCCCATATTGTGCAAGATGCTTTGGTAGTTAATCATCGTCCTATGCTATGAAAGGCAAGCAATCAAATGATTGCTTGTGTCTGAGTGAATGTGGGTTTGTCTGTCTTTGTTAGCAAAAATATCTCATGACAGACAGATTGTACTGAAACAGAGCTAATTGGCTAGTCTAAAAATGGCAATAACAGTAAAATTTACAGATATTGAGTTAAACATGGGCGGTACGGTGGCACAGCCGGAAGAGCTGTTGTCTCTCATCGAGAAGGTCACCGGTTAAAATCTCGGCCACGGAAGCTTTCTGGGGGGAGTTTACATGTTCTCTCCGTGCATGTGTGGGTTTTCTCCAGGTACTCCGGATTCCTCCCACAGACTAAAACCATGCATGTTAGGCTGATTGGTAACTTTAAATTGACCCTAGGTGTGAGTGAAAGAGTGAATGGTTTTTTGTCTCGTTTGTCTCTTATGTGTCCCTGTGATGGACTGAAGACCTGTCCAGTGTCCCCCGCCTCTCATACAGTGATAGCTGGACATGGGCACCAGTGACACCCACAATCTGAAAAGTAAGAAGAGGGTAAAGATAATGGATGGATGGATGGATGGATGGATGAGTTAAACATTTGGTATGGTGGTAGTCGACAGTCATACCCAATACAAACTCTGATGCAAATGAACAACATAAGATCATTTTATTACAACTTTGGCGTTATGCTGTATCTTGGGACCATCCCTGTTTGTGTTAGCAAAGTGAATAAGCAAACTAATGCCCCCAGTATACTCCCGCATACATCCGTCCACGCGTACGTACGTGCATACTGTATGCAGAGGGTTCAGATTCATACTCCAGCGTACACCCTGAGCAGCTGCAGAGCAGCTTCACAGACAAGGGGCGTTTACCTTTGGGACAAATTGAGGTCGCCGATTGGTCATTTACTGATACGCCTACTGGATTGATTGACAGGTCGGAAAAAAAAACGAGTGCTGGCAGTCTCAGCTGCAGCAGTGTTCTGTGTTTATATGTTGTTAATAAAAAGATTTTAAAAATAATAAAAAACAGGGAGCACTGGTCCTGCAGCCCACACATCAGACCAGCCCACCAAAAAATCTCCAGACCCTCCCGCAGCCACGCTGAACCTGATTTTAATTTGCTTGTGACAAATTCCTTCATTTCTCACCATTTCAGTCATGGCATCAATGGAGGATGAAGAGATCGCTTACCTCTTGAAAACAAAAAACAAAGAAAAAGCCAGATCAGGGAAGAAGGGGAATAAAACAATCCGTCGCCAGGTAGTTTATTGAGCGACGCCGCGTACCCGTACGCGGTCGTAAAAATTGAGCTTTGCATGGACATGCCCTGGGGGGTACGCTCGTACCTTTGCGTATTGACGTACGCAGGAGTATACTGGGGGCTTAATTTTATTGAAGTTACTAAAAAGTAAGCACTGGAGGAACATCTAACTGATTACCTCCTAGAGTCAATCTGACTCAAGGTTGCAGTTGAAGCTAATCGACCATTTAAAACAAAAAATATTTCAATTATTCAATCTGCTTTACAGATTTCAAGCTAAATGTTTTGTAAAAGGTAGCTTGGGATATGCATCCCTTCATAGAACAAAAGTTTTATTTATTTTCGAGATAGAACTGAAATTAAAGCCAAACAGAAAGGTAACAAAGTATATTGTATCATATTGTACCACCCCCACCCTCATTTTCCCCTTTCTGGGCCATTAAGCAAGTCCCTTAACACCCCCAGCTGCTCCCCGGGCACCTTGGATGGTAGCCCTCTGCTCTATATGTTGCTTGTGGAAGCTTGAGAGTCAGTGGTTGCATCAGGACGGGCATTCATCACAAAAACAATTGCCAAATCTTCGTGAGAGTTCATTGGTTGTAATAAACCCTTAAGAAGGAAGCAGCCAAAAGAAGAAAAAAGTATCATATTCAGTTTTGTTCAGTTTTAAAATGTTTCATCCTATTTTACTGTACTGGCTTCCTTTGACTTTGTTATATAGACTGTCAAAATAACAAAAGTTTAGCACATTAACTAACAGCAGCATTTATTCATACCTTCATATATATTTTTTACTGTAAAGAGCAGCTTCCAAAGATCACAATTTAAATATGTACAGTAGTTGAGATTAAGGAGCCCTGGTTTACATTTCCCAGCGGTGGCGGAGTATCTTTGATGTGGGGCCCACGTGCACTAATGCAGCATGTCCATAGAGAAAATGAAGCAGGACAGGCCCTGATTAGGCTGCTGTGATCATGACAAGGTCATGGAAACAACGTAATGTAGACATGATACCAGTGGTGGTAGTATCGAACTATCTATCCATCCATCTTTACTCACTTCTTCCTTTTTGGGTCACAGGGGTCACTGGTGCCTATGTCCAACCTTCCTGTGCAAGGGGCGGGGGACACCCTGGTCAGGTCTCAAGTCCATCACATGGACACATAGACAGGTATCATTCATTACAAAACAAATGAGACAAACAACCTTTCACTCTCTAACTCTCACCTAGGGACAATTTACAGTTACCAATCAGTCTAGCATGCATGTTTTTGGTATGTGGGAGGAAACCTGAGTACCTGGAGAAAACCCCGGCATGCACGGACAGAACATGCAAACTCCACGCAGAAAGACCCCCGGCCAGGATTTGAACAAGCGCCCTGCTTGCTGGGAGGCAGCAGCTCTACCAACTGTGCAACCGTGCCGCCCAGCATGAAAACAGCATGGTATATTCTTCCAATCTTCCAGAGCTTAGCTGTTTCCTGACGGGGTCCAGGAGAATCATGCCAGTGCGGGGTCTAGAATGGGTTCACTCATGGGTGTATGTGGTTGTTTTGGCAAGGAAACATCTGCTGAAGTATAGAACAAGAGGAAAAGTGTAAGAGTATAGAAAGACTGAAAAGGGACTTTGTTCAGTGAATGAACAATGATAAAAGTAGTGCTTCCTATGGAATGTTCCTGATGGATTGTTTAAATACTACTATACAATGGTTAGCCAGCATAAAAAAAGAACCAAGCACACAAGGGTGGGTCTCACAACAATTTCATAAATTTCCCACTTCTATAAGAACTTCCTTGGCATTTTAAGGCACTGTGTCTAGAAATATCTGATTGATCTTTGGTATTTTGTCAAACAAGTTACCCAACATGTGCTGGATGTAAAACATTAATCAGCTGTTTAGATCTCAGGAGAGATTTTGCTGGAGTACCATGATGAACATATTTGACGTGTAATTATTCATGGTGACAAATTGAGTTGGGGGTTTGAGGATCATGAGGATGCGGTTTCCCTTTGAAAGGTATCATCACGCAAACTGACTGGTTATTTCAGGCCAATGGCAACCAGATGAACTGAAACATCACACTGTTAAACACTGCAGTGTTTACTTCTCTGTTGCACACCAAAATCAAGTAACAGCCAGAAAAAAGTCGGAACACAAACTGGCAGACAGGAAACAGATAAACCACAACAAGATAACCTCAAGTCTATAAAAGCTGCCAAATTTAATCATTTTTGAAAACTTTTCACAAAGGAGGACATGCAGGATAGAAGATCACATAAATGTCCCCAAACGTTTGGACCACGAATGAATTAGTAATTTATAAAAGATGACCTCAAACCAGGCGATGGCTGAGCATAATGAATGAGGAACATCGAGGTCGGAGGCTTTGAACAAAATCTCAAGGCGAGCAGTGTGTATCAGCGTGTGTGCTTTTGTAGTAAGTGTGAATGAATGAAGCTATTTCATTGAACTTTCAGCTTCAATTTATGATCCATTAACTTGTAACAGGGCCATACGTTCCCTCCTGCCCTAAGAATCAACAGCCAGGAGGGAATAAGGAGAAAAGGATGGGCATTTAAGTCGGCCATGCAGATGCACAACGCAGCATTTAGAGTGCTCTTAGTTGAAAATGTGGCATTTAACACCCACCTAAAGTAAGTACAGAGCCAAGGAGGTTTTTTTTAGAAGTCACATCATAATGGAATCAAAGTCAACCTCCTCTTGATTTATAGCTTTACTCCCACTGTTCATTCAGCTCCTGCTTCCAGTTTCTGGCCCTAAGACCAGTGAGAGTGATGCTCTACAATAAAGGGGATTCGATCTGTATCCATCCTCTTTATTGTTGAGGTTTTCACTGACTCAAGGGACTGCAGAGGAACATGGTTTTCAAGATGAAAGACAAGTGTTCCTACAATGTCCCTCCAGCTCCATCTGCTCTTGGCTCATCAGTCAGTCTACCTGTGAAAAGTTCTTCCAGGTTGTCTGTATTGGTCCTACTTGGCCATAAAGATGCTTGCCTGTCAGCAGCCTCTTGGTTTGATCTGCTATTCTAGAAGTTTTTTTCTTTTTAGGGATGAGTAGGGCACAGCTTGATGTTTGACAAGTAATTTGTTATGTCTAAAACAAAAGGGTGGATATTTTTCTTGATGTCTGACCACCCGCATATAAGACTCATTAGTGCAACGCCTCAATTGTAAAAAAGTGTTGGGGTTTTTTGGGTGGGGGGTGGGGGGCGTAATCTTTGAACTCACTGTGCTGGGAATCACAACTAAAGCTAGTATGCTACTGGACTGTGACTGTTTATGACTAAATCTGAGACAGAAAATAGAAAGAAAATTGGCTCAGATTGTAGCGTAAAGTGCTTTGAGTATCGTGACTAGACAGAAAAGTACTATATAAGTGCAGTCCATTTACCATTTACCATATATAAATATTGAGAAAGAGGCCTCTTTAACTACTATTATCCAAAAGTGAACTTAAAACATCTGTGTTTCAGGTGCTGCCATGTTGTATTTTTGGAGCCAGAGTCTACAAGGGATGTAGACCCATGCCCTTCATCCAAAAGTGCCCCCACTCACGTTGTTCACCATAGTGTAGAGTCATACTGTTTTAGTGTAGTGAACTAAGCCTCAGGTCAAATCTGGCCCTGAGGGCCTTCCTGGGACAAGAACTGTTACTTCATTGATTTGAGTCCAGAAACACAAAATTAAGTTCATCCAGAGACTTTTTAAGTGTGTCCTGCACTGATCAATTGAAAGAACACTCTCTTTTTTATTATCATTACTATTTTACAAATGTCTTGATAATCAAAAGTGTGTTTAGTTCAAACCATTTTAAATGTTGAAGTGAACTACTCATTTTAAATCAACTGTGAAACAGTATTAATGCTTTTTAATCCTCATTCAAAGTAGAAATCTAGTTAATGTCTGTTACAGAGTAATTATTCATTTTCTTGATCTTCTGTCTGAAATGAGCAGGTTGTAAGTGGGTCAAAAGTCAAGTTTCGGTCAACAACATGTTTACTGGAAAGAAATGTCATGTTTAACTTTTTCAGATAGATAAAAGAGGACTGGCACCTAAAAGTCTCGGTTCTTCAAAACATCTTTCTGTCTGTTCTTAAACAACCTAATCTTTCTCCTTGACTTTTAATAACCTCTTACATCACTAAGACCACACCCTGTTGGTTCGTTTCGACCAATCAGGAAGTTCTCAGAGGAACCGGAAGTGACCTCTTTAAAAGGTTCAACACTTCCTAGTTCCATATGAGAATGCTGGAATGTAGAACGGAAAATGCAGTTCGGAACGCAGAACGCAGAACAAAGTTCCGAGTCTCGTGGGGATTATGGAATCTTCCACATCTGAGTGGAACCTCTGACGGACTCACAGCTCATACGAGCCCACTCAGAGGTGAGCTGCTGTCGAACGAAGTACCGTCACTACTCCGAACGGTTCTCTGCTATCCTTACGGAGACGCTGGAAAGCGTTGAAAGAGAACTCTACACCGAGGCCGAACTATCGTCTGCAAGGTAAAGAGTCGATCTTCAACTGCGAAGTGTACCGTGGGATAAGCTGGGTCCAAAGGAGCGTGTTGTTCTGGTTATAACAGACAAATTCC
Organism: Nematolebias whitei; assembly: GCF_014905685.2. Classification (NCBI taxonomy): domain Eukaryota; kingdom Metazoa; phylum Chordata; class Actinopteri; order Cyprinodontiformes; family Rivulidae; genus Nematolebias; species Nematolebias whitei. The sequence goes on from NC_056509.1 coordinate 21,615,025, forward strand.
CTCACCCATCTCTCTCCATTTAAACTTCATTTTCCCATCTTTCAAACTCTTCTATCTGCCAGTAATCATTCAGATATTTTCAGAAATGTCTGTTGGTTTAAAAGCTGCAAGTGGAAATCATGGCCGTATGGTTTCTAATTGTAAAGCTAGCTAATTAAGCTATGTGTTATTGTAATCACTTTGCCAAATTAATGTAAATGTTTGATGTTAAACTTTGATTCTGTTAATAAATGACCGCATTCATTTTGATGGGTCAAAGAAAATTAACGTCTCACGTCACATTTAATTATTCAATGCACGATATTACTCAGTCCAGAAAAATGAAAGAATCCGTTTAATTTATGAATAAGATCAACAGATATATGTTCATTTACATTAGTATCCTGATGCATGCTCAATAATCCAGGTAGAAAAATCCAAAAAAGTTCAATCTGCCTGCCTCAGCAATGCCAAACCACCACCTTCCAACATCAGTAGAGAGGAGAGGGATGCACTCACCACTCTTAGCAAGGACAAAAACATCATCATTCTCCCAGCAGACAAAGGAAGGTGCACAGTGATTTTGAACCAGAAAGACTATCATGAGAAAGTTATGACACTCCTTAGTGACTTAAACACTTATGAACCTCTGAAAATAGATCCAGGAAGTGGTTACAATAAATTGATAGATTGCCTGAAAATTTTGGAGCAGGACAAGGCTATTGACCGTTTTCTGTACCACAGACTGTACCCAGGGGAGGCCACACCTAGTCTGTATGGTTTACCTAAAATCCACAAACAAGGTGTACCTTTAAGACCAATCGTTACCATGATTAACTCTGTCACTTACAATGTTTCCAAATATCTGGCGTCTGTACTCATCCCTTTAGTCGGCAGCTCAGAACACCACATACAGAACACCATGGACTTTGTGGATAAGGTGAGGGATGTCATCATGGAGACTGATGAAACAATGGTCTCTTTTGATGTCACATCACTATTTATGTGCATTCCTGTTGATGATGCAGTAGAGGTGGTCAGTTTAAAATTAAAATCAGACACCACTCTGAGCAGCAGGACCACGCTTTCCACAGAACAACTGTGTCAACTCTTGAAACTGTGCCTGCAGTCAACCTACTTCACATATGGGGAGCAATATTATAGGCAGAAACATGGGTGTGCTATGGGGTCTCCAGTTTCTCCTATTGTTGCCAACCGGTACATGGAGGAGGTAGAAAAGAGAGCCTTGACGTCCTTTTCAGGGACACCACCAAGTCATTGGTTCAGGTATGTTGACGACACCTGGGTTAAAATTAAATCTCAGGAAGTCCAACATTTTACTGACCACATCAACTCTGTGGATAAATACATCAAGTTCACACGAGAAGATGAACAAAATGGCAAGTTGGCTTTCTTGGACTGTGAGGTCTCAGTCTCTGATAGAGGACATTTGCAAACTGAGGTGTACCGCAAACCCACCCACACAGACCAGTATTTGCAGTTTGACTCCCATCACCCTTTGGAGCACAAGTTAGGAGTCATCAGGACTCTATCACAGAGCAGACAGCGTCCCCACTAGCTCAGGAGCCAGGCAGAAGGAGAAATCCCACACAAGACAGGCTCTAGAGCAATGTGGATATCCTAACTGGGCCTTCCTAAAAGCAGAGAAGAAACCTAAACAGGACTCCAGTCAGCCATCAGGTGAAAAGGAGGAACCCAGACCCAGACCAGTGGTCATTCCATATGTTGAGGGAGTATCAGAGAAACTGAGACGTTTATTTTCTAAACATAACGTCCCAGTGGCTTTTAAACCCCAAAATACATTACGGCAAAGACTGGTTCATCCCAAAGATCCAGTCCCCCGGCACAAACAGAGTAATGTTGTGTATGCTGTTCAGTGTCAGGAGGGCTGTGATCAGTCTTACATCGGGGGAAACTAAACAGCCACTGGCCAAAAGGATGGCCCAGCACAGAAGAGCAACATCATCAGGCCAGGACTCTGCGGTCTACACTCATCTCCAGGCCAGCGGTCACTCTTTCAGGGATGAAGATGTGCACATCCTGGATAGAGAGGAACGATGGTTTGAGAGAGGAGTAAAGGAGGCCATCTTTGTGAAAAGAAACTGTCCATCATTAAACAGGGGTGGAGGCCTACGTGTTCAATTGTCCCCCTCTTACAACGCTGTGATTGCTAGTATCACTCAGCCCTCTGTGAATAGTAAACAGCCATCAGTGTGCTAATGATCCATTGTTAGGCTGATGGTCCTTCTTGAGCATGTGATCAGCTGGTTTTGGTTGTCAGCAGCAAAACTGGTTGATCCACTCTGAGAAGGTGCTATTTAAGAGACTGAGCTGAATACAGCACCTCAGACTGAGGAAGTCTCTCGGATGAGAGACGAAACGTTTCTACATTTTTTTGTTGTTTTGCTTTGTTTTTTTTGTTTTTTAATGTCCAGAGGACCAGATTGAACTTTTTTGGATACTGTTTAAGTGTTTCACTAAGCTGCTACAGTTGGCTTTAAGTTGGTGACAAAAATATGCAAGAAAATACACATATCTTCACTTGGAATCACACTGATGACTTGTTTATGTCTGTTGCAGAAATGTTGCCAAAACCCAGCAAAATTCATGCCATAATTCTCTGAGTATGTACTGTTGCATAAATCTCATAAATTTCTTGTGACAAAATTGCAGACTTTTGACATTAGGAAATGTCGCGCGACAGTCAATAATCTCATTCACCATTGGCACAATAGTTATGAATGGCAACTGAGAAATCTAGACCATATAAATGTGGTGTCTCTCTCCAGTCCAGCAACCACAGACCTCAAGCATTATGGACCTCTGAGAAGAAGAACTGAAGCTTCTGATTGTTATCTCTTATCAGTTACAGTTTACTCTCATTGAGCGCAACTGTTGGATAACAATTTCCTCAATTCATTTTACTTACTCCAAGAAGCCACACTCATGACAGAATATTTTTAACCAGTTTTACTTGCCAGGGCAGATTTTCACAACAGGTTACACAGATATACAGAAGTTTACATGCATGGAGTCCAGTCACGAGAATCTGCCACGGCCAGCGTGCGAGGTATGTTTTTAAACGCTTATCAGCTCACAGGCAGACCTGTGTCCTTGGAATGCCGGCGGTGCATGCAGTATCAAATCAGCTCCTCATTCAGCCCTCTTTGAGAGAGAAAGTAACTCTCTACTAACGCAAACACATGGTTACCATAGTAGTTAAAAACATTCATAAACCTTGACCAAAATAACCTGACAAACACTTCACAAAGTTGTCTCATTTCTCTCACTTTCTGACTAGCAGGAACTAACTACACTGGCATGGGTTTCAGACAGGTTGTAGATCCCAGCAATGTGTATTGTAATCAGCTGTGCCTGCCTAAAAGCAAATGATCTCATGAACCTCAAAAATATGAATTAAACTTTCAGAAAGTAATACCTGGATAAAAACATCTACAACTGATAAACTTTTGGAGTCAACCCAATTCAGGACTGTTGCTGCAGCTAATCAGCATTAGCCAATATAATTAGCTTAGTCTGAAACTCTGGCATCAAAGATGCATACAGACTATGTAAATGAAACAGATATTGAGCTAAAATCTGATGTGATAATAGCTGAGAGGTTTTCACGATCATTCACATTCATACTCTGTGACATCCAGTGATATATATATATATATATATATATATATAAACTTTCCCAAATATTCCAAAACCTTTTGTGAAAGTGATTTGCAGTTTATCAGTGAGATAGAATAAATGGGGATGTGACAATTATAAGTTGTGTACAGTCCCACCTTTCTCTCAGGACAACACAACAAAACCTGATTAAGCGCTCATCTCTTCCGTGATTTATTTTTTATTTCTTTATGTGGGGGGGCACACATCTGTGTTGCGCACTGGGGAGGGTGAAGGAAACGGCTAGGTTGCTAGCGCATCTGTACTGTGTGCCACTACGTCAGTGCCGGCAGTTGTCAACGAGGGGGGTGGGGCAGTTTGGTAGGCAGGGTACTCAGTTCTGTTGACAGGGTGGGAAACCCTCCTTGTATAATGGTCCATAACAAATCTAACCATTTAGGGGAGTGGTGGCACAGAGGTTAGAGAAGGTGGGTATGTGATCGGAACGTCGTCGGTTCAACTCCCTGTACCGACAACATCAAAAATGTTGGTGGTAAAGGTGAAACATCCACACCTGTCTCCACCCTCATTTGCCCCACCCTGGGCCCCTGAGCAAGGCACCCAATCTCCACCATCTGCTCCTCAGGGTGCCATAGATAGCATCTCTCTGCTTCACACCGAGGGCTTTGGTAGCTCGGTTGTCTGTGGTTGAGTCAGGAAGGACATCCGGCATAAAAACAAACTCCAAGTCTTCATGTGAGTTAGCTCACTGTGGAGACCCCTGAAGAAGGGAGCAGCCGAAAGAAGAAGAAGAAGAAATCTAACCATTTCAATTTTCATGCATCAAACTGAAGAAAAACGTTGAACAAACCTGAACTCAGCATGTTTCTGTGACACAAACATATTTTGTTTTAAAATTAGTCAAACATGACTTTTGGTTATTTGTTTTTAAGTGTATTGTCTCTACTATTTTACTAAAAAGCTGGTTTTCTACAGAAAAGCAAACACTAAGGTCAAGATGCTGCCTTTCTCACTTTGAAATTGTTGTCTGTCTAAAACAGGTCTCTCTTGAAAACGAGTCCTCGTGACTCAATGAGACTAACTGTGCAAATAAAGGTTGAAATAAATAAATAAATAAAAGGGAACGGTAACAATCCAGGACAATATTTTTGTAATTTTGGAGATGCTTCAAAAGCCAAGTGAAAGTTTTACTTTTCATGTTGAATGCCTTTGTTTTTTGCAAGTTCATTAACTTTAATGGAACAAGTTGCCCCCCACCCCCACTCCACCACCACCTTATTAAAGTGTGCAAATCAAGTGCAAAGTGTGTAAGTGTCAAGCCTCAATAATTTAATAAGATGAAACTTGTATCCCAGGGTTGTTAATACCTGAACATTTCAGCTTGCGTGACAGATGTGAGAGTGCCGAGGTAAAGCCAAGCAGTGAGCAGAATATTCAATGTACACCAGGCTGAAATCCTGCAACACATTATCATCTAAAGTGGGTCAGAATCACCCCATTGTTCAGCTCAATATTCAAACATGAAATTACAGTTCAGTGTGTGCAAAGCTTTGTGGGCTTCACCAATCTGAACAGAGGATTATCTGTTTCTAAACTGTTCACTAAATGAAAGTCAGGATGCTTTCAAAGGAATTCCATCAGAAGTTTTCTTCTAATCAGGTAAATCCCCCAAAATCTGTAATAGAAAAACAAAAAAAGAGCAAAATCTGTGGATTTAAAGAAATCGTTCATATCTTTTGAAGTGTGGGTTCTGTGGTAAGGTTATAAACAATATAACCTGTTGTAGAGAGCTCTTTGAACGACCTCATTCTGACCAAACTGATGAGTTATAGTCTAAGCTGAACTCAAATGAAAACTGTTGACTTTTTAAAACTCACATCTCTAAAATTACCCAAATGACCCTGATCAAAAATGTGCATACCCTGAAAGTTTTGACATGATAACACACACAGGTGTAAATGGCTACTAAAAGTACCCATCCTCACATGTGATGGGTTTCAACTTGAAGTTCAAATTCAAGAATGTTTATTATCCCCAAAGGGCATTTTGTTTTACAGTCAGTAGGCACATGAAACATCAATAAGACAAGACATTAAGACGTTAAAATAACAGAACAGAAATCATCACTGTTTGTTGAGAAGCCTGATCACTGCAAGGATGAATGAGTTTTTCAGTCTGTTCGTCCATTACAATTACAATGTAATTGTAACTATTATTGGGAGTGTATGAAAAGTCAGTGAGTTGATAAGACTCCTGACGGGTTTCATCCAGTGTTGAATTGATTTTGCTGGATTACAAGCACAAAACCCAAACACAAGGCCATGTCAACAGGTCAATGGCTACAGCACAAAAAAGAGGAGGTTCTGGAATGGCCATCTCAGTCTAAAGACCTCAAGCCGCTCAGATGTATAGTTCATTAAAGACAGCCCAAGAATTTACAGTAACTGGAGACATTTTGCTAAAAAGAATAGATTTATCATGTGAGAAAATAAAGTGTCTCATCCGCAACTATCACAAAAGACTTCAAGCTGTCATGATGCTAAAAGAGGCAATACATGGTATTAAGAACAAGGGTATGTAAAGTTTTGATCAGGATAGTTTGGGTATTCTCTGTTGACATCATGAAGTAAAAAGAGACACACACAATTGTTTGATACTACTGTAATGGCTTCACCCAACCATTCACCATGAGTGAACAAAAACATCTTGTATTATCATTCATGTTCTCTGAAAAATGACCAAAAACTCACAAACTCTGCCAGAATATGCAAACTTTTGAGAACAACTGTATAATGGAGTAGGTTTTAGAGCCATCAAGATTCAAGATGGCCACCGCAGTTGTTCAAATTTGCAAAAAGAAAGCTACTTACCTACTGTCCATCTCAAAATAAGAAACAAAAAAAATATGTGAAACACTTCTGTTCTCCCATAGTGTATACGTGTAAGACATCCATCTGTACTCACTTTTTTCTTTTTGGGTCAAGGGGGTCACTGGTGCCCATATCCAGCAGTCACTGTGTAAGAGGTGGGGGACACCCTGGACAGGTCTCCAGTCCATCACAGAGACACATAGAGACAAACGAGACAAACAACCATTCACCCTCTCACTCACACCTAGGGACAATTTAGAGTTACCAATCAGTCTAACATGCATGTTTTTGATCTGTAGGAGGAAACTGGAGTACTCAGAGAAACCCACGCATGCACGGAGAGAACATGCAAACTCCACCCAGAAAGGCCCCAGACGACCTGAAGCGGCAACCTTCTTGCTGAGAGGCAACTGCTCTACCAACTGAGCCATCGTTCCGCCCCACATGTAAGACAGCACGGTAAATAAAACAACTGGTATTTAAAACGTTTAAAACTATTGAAGGTGAAACAGAAGCTCGAGTAGTAGGGCGATGTTGATGACAATGGTTTTACTCAGAGCTAAAGAGGAAATTGCTGCATTTTCTTGAGCAAACACTTGCTTTGTAAAACCACTTTCAGAAAAAATAGGATGAAAATCAAATAGTGGTTAAATCAACATACTTGAATTCAAGCAGTGCGGTGAATATTACCCCGTTAGCCCTGGAGGGCAGCGCTGCATTCGTTTTCTCCTGCTCGCCTCTTTTCCTCGCCACCATTTCACTTCAAAGGCTTTTTCACAATTCAAGTCAGGTGGGGGCAGGTGGGAGCAGCACCCGAAACGCTCAGTGCATGCCGTATCGCACATCTCACCCCCTTTTCAAGTGTTAATCACCATTGGCTCTGTAGCCCGTGGATGACGAGTGAGAATTTAATGAAGATTTAGGTCGTGAGAAGTGACTGGTGCAGCACCTGCTGCTCTCGCCTCCCCACCAGGCCTCCCCGACATCTGCTCGCTCCATGTTTTGAAGACACTCATGCTACAAGCTGTGACATCTGGCTTGTGTAAAGGAAAACACCTTGACCTAACAGGCTTGATCATAAACTGAGCTGCGCCGCTTACTGACACCACGACGAGGCTTTAGAACAGTTAGGAGGAGCAGCTGAATATGTTCATCCCTGGAATGTGTCACCTACGAGACGGGAGGAAGAGACTGCTTAGAAAGAGCAGGGTTTTTACTCTACAGCGTGGAGAAGGACTGATTATTTTATGAGGGTTTCATTAAAAGGCATTCAGTGGTTCAAGAGACATTTTGCCAACAGACAAACACGGTTAACTCTGACAGTAAGTGCCAAGTTTTTGGCAAAGATCTCATGCAACTTTTAGGACTCAAGAGTATGTGTTGTGTAGAGGCGGCACGGTAGCTCAGTTGGTAGAGCTGTTGCCTCCCAGTAAGAAGGTTGCCAGATTGAATCCCGGCTGGTGGACCTTTCTGGGTGGAGTTTGCATGTTATCTCTGTGCATGTGCGGGTTTTCTCTGGGTACACCAGTTTCCTCCCACAGACCAAAAACATGCATGTTAGACTGATTGGTAACTCTAAATTGTCCCTAGGTGTGAGTGAGAGAGTGAATGGTTGTTTGTCTCATTTGTCTCTATGTGTTCCTGTGATGGACTGGAGACCTGTCCAGGGTGTCCCCCACCTCTTACTCAGTGACAGCTGGGTATGGGCACCAGTGACCACCATGACTCGAAAAGGAAGAACCGGGTAAAAGATAATGGATGGATGTTGTGAGTAGCTCTCAGCAACAATACTACATTTTAATATTGTATCTATAAAATATATGAATTCTAGGTCAAGGTCAAGGTTATTTATAGTCTTTCACATCACATGTGAAACTAGAATTGCTCAAGGTGGCTGAATGTTGGAGCAGCTCTTTTACTTTCATTATGACATTTTGCTTTTGGAAACTTTTATTACTCTTTTTCTGGATGTAAATCACATTTTTTTGGATGATTGTTTCCTCTGGTCTCAGATGCTGAGCAGCTGGAAGGATTTTTACAGAAACTTTTTTTAGATTTGGACATTTTTTATGATGCGTAACCATGGCAACAAGGCAGTTTTCTACACCCAACAGCAGCTGATTAACATCTCAAAAGCTCAAATAATATCTCAACTACAGCCCAAAATCTCAAATGAGTTGAAAAGGATGTTCTGTGGACGCATTCTCATCTACCTGCCAGCTGTGCTCGAGTGTCTGACCACTGAGATCCTGGAACTGGTGGGAAACATGACTCATGACAGGACAGGACAAGGACAGGATTGTCCCTTGGCACCTACAGTTGGCTGTCCACAGCGACGAGGAGCTCGGCAGACTGCTGGGAGGAGTGGCCATCGTGCTGGGAGGAGTTCTGCCCGGCACTCAGATGGTCCTACAGCCCGGGGGAACCGACCAAAGAACCCCTTCCCGAACCGAGAGGCCAGCCAAGTCTGGGTGGACAGATCGGACGGCATTTGCAGCCAGTTTCTTGGGATCCACTGTGGGATGGACCTTTACAAGAGATCCTTACTGCCTACAGCCATCAGTATCTATAACATCTCTTAATGAAATGAGGATAACAAGCTACAACAACAAATACTTTCCCTTTGGGATTAATAAAGTATTTTGAAATTGAAATTTGAAATTGAAATGTGGTGCATGAGGTGGAGCAAAATTGTGTACACACAATCTCAGTTACATCCAACAATAGCAAAAATATAAAGTGTAAAAATAAACTGTAAATAAGGATTTAAGATATAAACTAAGATATATGCTAAAACGAACACCAAACGGTACGTTAAAAGATCTAAGATATACGCTAGCCACTGATAGTGCAAAGCAATACACCGAACAACAGCAGCACAAACTTGAGTCTATATGGGTGGATGTGTACGAATGAATAAATACAGCAGCATGAAATAATCAGCAAAATGAGATCAGCAGCATGGATAATCAGCAGCACATATCAACGATCAAAGCCATATAGTCATTTGTGTTCTCTAATGTCAGGTGGCTGTGGCAGCCATTTTACATCTGATTGGCTCCAAAGATTATTCATGAATATAGGTCTTTTTAATGATTATTTATGAAAGCTTTCCTTATAATCCATCTATTAGGTCATAAGATATGTGACCAGTTACTTCAATAGTTAAAGCTTAAGTTTTATATGAAGATTTTATACAATCAATTAGTACTTGAAGTATGTGTTGAAGTTGCCTCTCAGCTACCCCAATGCCAAGCTTTTACGGTACCCACTTTCTTTAAATTTAACAGTAGTATAGACATTTTTTTCCTAAGGTAAGTTGTCTGTATCTTCCATCTTTAATTGTGTTGCCTTCAAAAGTTTATCACGTTTAGATCTCCATGTACTTGATAATATCTAAAAGTTTTCTTAAAATCCAGCCAGTGGTTCATGAGATTTTTTTTGCTAACAGACGGATAAAAGTTCACTTTCTATTGGATAGTTTTAAATGAAGATCTCACACAATCAATTAGTGCTCAGAGTACGTGTTGAGGATCGGACTCCATAACTACCATACCACTTGTTGGCTGAATTTCCATAAAACCAACGGAGTTCTACCCATTTTTGCCCTTTTTAATGAACAGTTGGTTTTGTTGGCCATGTTGAATTGGCTTTGTTCCCAACATTGATTACATGATGTACATCTAATGATCACTTTATGAAAGTTTTGTAAAAAATGTCAGGTGATTAATGACAACAGTGACATTTTGCTAATAGACAGAAATTCATAAGAAGGGCCGTTATCTGCCCTGCAGGCTTCATGTTTGACACATGTGGCTTAAGAGGAGTAGCTGAATCTGTTCATCTCTGGAATGTGTCACCTGAGAGAGGCAGAGTGTCATTCCCCGATCTGTTACGGAAGCACGATCTATAGTGAACTTCTGGGTCGCACGGAGCGCCGTTGTTAATGAATAAAAACTTAATTTAATAATAATTAATTATAATAATTAAATAATTAATTTCTTAATTTACTTAGAAAAGTATGTGCTCTATCTCCACCAATCTTCATGTAGCTAATTTACGCCACTCGTATTTCTGTTACAAATCATTGGTTAAGATGATATGCGACTCATTAGACCTGACCCCCAGCCTGGGCTGAATAAGAAAAACCCTGCAAGATACAGAATTATTTATTTCCATACTGAAATAGCGCCGCTCAGTGGTGAAGCTGCATATCATTTTAACCATGACGTAAATATGTCAATGATTTTAATGGAAATACGAGTGGCGTAAATTAGCAACATGAAAATTGACGGAAATAGAGCACATACTTTTCTAAGTAAATTAAGACAGTTTTTATTCATAAATGGAATTATACCAGTGCATTTTCCTTAATCTAGCATATTCAACGGCGATCCGTGCGACCCTGAAGTATTACTTTTAACGCATGCGCAAATGAGCTAAACTACAGATCGTGCTTCCGTAACAGATCGGGGAAAGACAGAGGAAGAAACTAAGAAAGACCATTTAGAAAGAGCGGTATTTTTCTTCCCTACAGCTTGAGGAAAGGCCTCTCTCTTTAAAAACATGAAGTAAAAAAAAAGTCAAGCCTGAAGCTGGCAGGCAGAAAGCTCTATCAGAGCTGTGGCACACATCTATCAGGAAACGGCACTAAGGCTGCTGGGGATAAAGCACGGAGGCATGAAGAGAGGCTATTTCCATGGGGAGTCCTTGGAGGGGCCAGACCCAAACTACTACTGAAGACTAGCAATGAGAGGTCTCTGTAGGGGGGAGGAGGTGCGTGTGCAGAGGATAAGAGGCCCTGGCGGAAGAACTCTCACGTCAGCACTTCAATCATGCCTAATCCCTGCTTAGTACACCCACTGCTTTGGCAAGGAGAGAGGGAGCGAGAAGGGGGGTGGTGGTGGTGGTGGTGGTGGGGGGGGGGGGGTTGGGTGATGATGATGATGATGAGAGGGAAGGCCAGGAGAAAGATAGATCAAGTGAAAAACAGTGGGGAGATTGAAGAGAGGAGGAGGATGGAAGGAGGGTGAGGAGACAATGGGGGTAAAATTGTCAATGGCACCATCAAAGGTGAACAAGAGAGGTAGTCCTTTTTGTTTTGTTTTGAAAGTGAGAAAAGCAGTCGTGAATTGAAAAAAGGAAGGCATCCTCACATACTCCTGACTTCAATTTAGATCAAAAGGAAACAGAGCAAACAGAAGTGATTGATGAAATATTTATGACCACAAGTGTTTGCAACGTTTCCTCAACGTGACGGCAGCTCAGACATTTTGGGGGGAAAAAAAAACAACTACATTTACAGGTTTTAAAAAATAAAATAAAATCCTGGAACCATGTAAAATGTGGCTCCTAGTTAATATTTATTCCTGCTAAACACAAGAAAGAACAAAAAGGAGTTTTGTTGGTTTTGCCCAGGGGGACAGAGAACACTAGAAACAGAAACAGATCAATGGTCAAGCATTCCTTCAAGGAATGTATTTGTGTTAAGAATGTTGATTGGATTGGGCAGCCATCTTAAAATGGGGTGACTTATGAAAAGGTTCATTAAAATATTATTAAAGGTTCATGAGATATTCTGCTAACAGACAAATAGACTAAACTTAATGACAAAAGTCTTTTAGGAAAGATCTCAAGCAAGCAAAGTAGCACTTGTAATATACAGTAGGTACTGAATGACTCAGCTTTGCTTCATCACATTTTAGCAAAATATCTGTAAAATTGACTGTTACAACTATTTATTTGTCTTTTAGAGTCAGTTGGATGTGGTGGCCATCTTGAATTCAGTTGGCTCAAAATGCTCAAGGATTGTAGAGGTACATCCAATGATTATTATCTGAAAGTTTCGATAAAAATTGTCCAGTGGGTCATGAGATATACTGCTAAGAGACATAAACATGCACACAGACATAGGCATCTTTGTCCACATCTTCTTTTACGGTGATGATGAGGTGCCCTCATGTCCACTTTGTGAAGCTCTTATGACAGAGCTGATGTTGCTCAGCAGTTTCTATTTCATGCTGTCATCCACTCTTTGTACGGAAATTGTGACTATCAAATCTACCTTCAAGTGGCAGCTGGGTTTGTTATCTTGTAAGTTTGACTGGGCAATGGAGGCGAAACGTCAGAAAACAAGAGAGTCATCAGCAAACGTTGGGTGGAAAAATGCCGAAAACTAATCTGCTGAATGCTTTGCGTGTGAACACTGAACATGACGCCACTCTTACTCGTGTGTTTCTATGTGTGCTTTGAATCGGATGGCAGGATGGTGAGGGACGAGAGAGAGGGGGGTGGGGGAAAACAAAAACGAAGGGATGGAGATGAAGCAGATGGACGAGGGGAGATCAGTGAAAGCGGATTACGGCACGTCAACCCATCATCGCACTCACAAAATCAGTCCACCCACATCGCCTGAGAGGGTTCAGAGCCAAATGTAGAGCAGGGATAATTTAAGGCCCAGAGTCAGTCATCCCCACCCTCCCCCCACTCCCCACCCCCATGTAGTAAACGAATGCTGCAAGGGACAGCACAGGGGAGGCAGTTTAAATGAAGTGCAGTGATTCTACAAGAGAAGACAACTATTTAGTTAAATGTAAACCATGATTGGGGGGAAAGTTGTGAGGATTTTAGCTCAACAGGGCAAAGGCAGAACATGAGTTACCACGGTTCAGATATAAATATATAAATGCAGCGATATCTGAAGCTAAATTTTGACAATTCATTAGAAAGTTTTGCTGTTTTCCTTTAAGGTGCAAAAATTCTGCAGGTGTCACGACAGCGAGCGAACTCGCATGACAGATTTGGCAATTGTTTTACGCAGGACGCCCTTCATGATTCAATCGGGACTCAAACCTGCAACCTCATGATTATCAAACCGTGGCACTGACCGCCGAGCTACCACAGCCCCTGACATACAGAAGAAATCATAAATACAAAAGCAATAGAAGGAAAGGTGAGTCAACGTTCACACAACTACATCAAATACATACATTTGAATGCAACTCGTCCGAGTATGTGTTCAGGCAAAGCTTCTTATTTATCCAGCTGTATGAAACAAGATGATTTAACATGTACAAGTGACAATGAGTGTAATCAACACAGGCAGGAAACACAGCCATTTAAACTGACATGCACTATCCCTGGCTCATAAATATGAGGACAAATTGAGGCATTTCCTGGCAGCGTCTGAGGTTTTAAAGGGTTAGGACTGGCAGTTTTTATAGCCCCACAGAGAAGGTCTCTTTACTTTGAAGGGCTGCCAACAAGTGAGTGCTCCTGGCTCACTGGACAATAATGTAAACATGATGTTCACGTTGCACAGGCCAACCTCTCACCCGCCTGTGAAAGAAAAACCTGCAGGTTGAACGACAGCGCCAACAAAAGTCCTTTGGGAGGGTTTTATTCTGGTTTCCCACCTCCTGCTTAAGTCGTGTGCCATGTTCTGTTGTGTCATTCACGATCCAGACACCGTCTCTACCCCCATGGCTCTGGCTTCCTTTCGCTTATTGACTTTCACACATCTACACCCTTCACACAAAACAGTCAATGATTAATACGATCTGTGGTGGGCAGAGACCATAACACCCTGGAACTGAGCGCTTGGTGCGATCCAGGTCCAGCTCTATTTTATACACATATTTGTATATGGGGAAGCTGTGGCTGAGTGGTTAGAGCGGTCGTCCTCCAATAGGAGAGTTAGGGGTTTGATTCCACCAGCAGTCACATGCCAAGTGTCCCTGGGCAAGACACTGAACACTCATTGCCTCCGATGTGTGTCCCATCAGTGTATGGATGTGATAAAGCACTGATTATTCTTGTAGAGATCAAGTAGAGTGCTGTATGAAGGAGTAAATGAAGCACAGACTGTAAAGAGCTTTATCTTGATAAGATAGAAAGATGCTGTACCTGTATACAGACCATTAACCATTTACCATACAAGGGAGGAATACAGATGTGCCTGTGTATTTAAATGTAGCACAGGTGAATCTCAAAAAGTTAGAATATTGGAAAAAGTTCTTTTTTTTTGTCAATCATTTCAGAAAGGTGAACTCATATATCTTAGAAAATGTGAATATTGTGAAGAGGTGTAAACTCATGGTGTCAAAAATAACTTTTTCACAATATGCTAACTTTTTGAGCTGTACCTGTACACAAACACAAATAAACTGGTTTTGGTAAGATAGAGCATAATCAGGCCAATGGAGAACAAGTGAGGAAGATGAGACAACAGCCAAATGCTGCTGAAAGCCAAGTAGCTTGGACTGTTTTTAGTTTTCTAATAAACCAACACCTCATGTCCCTGGCCGACTTTCTCAGCAGACACTCTTTGCAGCCTGCCCAAAGCAGCAAGAAAGCAGAAGGATATTAATTAGCACAGTCCCAGTTAGTAACCATTTCTGCACATGATCAGAATCAGAATAAAGAGAAAAAGATGCATAAAAATATTAAAAACAGCCTAATTTTTATGGCCTGATACCAAAATGTGAAGAATATTATTTTTGACTGTGCATGTGTGTCCATCTTTTATAAAATATTGAATAAAAACTGGGTGTGGCAGCAGCTGACACTGCTCACCAACATACAGTTCATTCTGAGTGTGAACAAACTGCAGCTGATTTTTTATTATTATTTTCATTTCAATTCAATTCAGTTTATTTATATAGCTTAAATTTTCCCACTACCTTTTTAGAATTTACTGTCTTTTATCAAAATCACTCATCAGCCACTGGACAGATGTCTATGAAACTCCCAGAACATCACTGTTGAATACACATTTACAAAATGATTACTTTTAGAGTCATGACAATGTAAGATGGCCGTCACAGCTAATCCACACAAACAAACACAAAGATAACTTGGCCAAATTTACAAATGTCGAAAATTTAATGTGGTGGTACCTGATAGACATTACCAACACATAATCTGAGCAGAGCATGAGATTAATAAATAACATATCCATTTGAAAAATTGTTTTTTGTGTAGATTAAAATTTTAACTTTTTTTCTAGATTTCTAATTTCTTTTCATATTCTTTGAAAATAGGGCACACCAATATGACCTGAGTGGCAAATTGGACCAAATGTAAAAAAAACCCATCTTATTCACTCATTTACTTACTGTACAATTTCTTAATAATCTTTAGTTTTATCACAGCAGAGATGTCAGATATGAAATGAGGAAGTACTTTATTGTTACTTTTTAATTATCTTATTTGGCCCCCAAACAATTGAATTTGCTGATTAAATGGATGGGAGAGTGGGTGGACTGGGATGAGGTTCATGTTGTATTTGGTTTATACAAACCTAGTGGGGGGGGGGGGTGCACAACTGGTGATAAGACGGTCTGATGGGTTGGATCAGACTGTCCAATGAAATGTGGGTGTTAATGTCAATACAAATAAAAAATTGGGGTTGCCACAACTTTTATTAATATAACAATTGTACATTTGGTCTTTAAAAAAATATATATTTATCATGAGTCGTATAGACCAGACGTGGGTTAATAGGGAGCGTGTGACAAAAGTGGTTCTTGGACACTCTCCATCCAGCCCTCATGTCTTAAACGGAAAAGGAAACAACGTTTACAAAAGTTGAAAATTGATGAAAACCTGCATTTTGTCAATGAAACATAAGAAAATGTAAACTAATCATTATAGACAAATACATCTGAAACCTTTGGACTAAAATAAGCTGAAACTCTTTTTATTAAGTTATGTATCCAGAACAAGACTGAACCATAAAGACTCCAAAGAAAAAACATGTTTTTTTTTTGTTTTTTTTTTACTTTTGCATAGTTAAGCTAACAAAGAACCAGCATAAAGAAAGTATGTCTTATACTCCTGCAGGGTACTGGATATTTTTATTAATAAGCGTGCTAACTGTGCTACAACAAGAAAAAGGTAAAACTTGTTCAGATTATCGGTCTTAAAGTAAATTTACTGTCTAATTCTTAATGCAGCCCTTCCACTGCTTTAAATATCTTGATTTGGTCCTCTAGAAAAAAATATATATTACCCACCCCGGTATAAACCCTATAACTGTGGTATAAATATTATAATTAGCATGTATCTGGCAAGCGGGTAAAGATAATGAATGAATTAATTGATAGGTGGATGTATCTGGCAACACAGTCACAGCTCGTCTCCTGTAATGTGGGAAAAATCTGAAGTAACCAATTAAAATCCAGAGTTTTCAAACAGTGCATGAGACGACATGTAATTTTAAAATCTGAGGTTTGTTTTTAGAACAACAATAGTCTAGACTACAATCAGACAAACTATTTTTTCATAAATCCACATTTGATGGAAATGAATTATTTTTATGAACTGCGGTTTCTTAAAAAGCTGCCTACAGCAGTTAACATGTTAATTATTCATCACATTTTCACTGAACCTGACTTCGTAACATTTAACCTATACATTAAAATAAATAAAGCACATTTGGTCAGAAAATTGTGCAAACATGAGTAGAAAGTGTGATATAACGCATTTGGACTCGCAATGATAACCATCTCAGGTAGAGACAGGAGCAGAGCTCAAAGACGCTTTACAAAGGGACAACTGGGAGGCGAGGCTGAGATTGGAGGGGGGACTGTGGGCTGCTGGGAGCTCGTTTCTCCCCTTAGCATCTGGGTGAAGTTCATTAAGAGTGAATCTGTGGCGGAGAGACACCAGATCGAGAGAAAATGGAGACAGCTGAAGCTAACGCTGCTCTCAGCCCGGGTCCGTTTTAAACATGGGAAGATGATAATGATGAAGCTCATGGTGATGATAATGATAGATGGTGGGGGGAAAAAAAATTAAAAAAAATAAAAAAATTACACACACACACACACACACACACATAGTTTTTGTTTTACATTTTTTAAATGTCAATAAAAAAATGTAATGTTTTATATCTCATTACCCACCCACAAAACTTCCACACAGCACCCATGAGTGATAATAAATACTACTGTATTGGCCTCATACTTCATGTGGTATATGTAATTCATGTACTTTTAAAGTTGTTTGCTCATCATGCTAAATTATACCTATAGTATAATGTTTTTACCATGTCTCTGTGTGTGTGTAAGTACAGTATGTGCCTGTTTATTAGTCTGTATATTAGCAAAGTCTCATAAATCAGTGGATGTTTTTAATATTACCTTCAGAAAATAATCACTTGTTACAGCTAGAACTGATTAGTTGTTTGAATCAACTTTTTTAAAGATGGCCGCCACAGTCAACAAAGTTTTGAAAAAAAACAAAAAACTGAAATGGTTATAATTTAGCCTATTTTACAGATATTGAGGCACAATTCGGTGTGGTAGTAGCTGGGAATTACCAACACATCCTCAGTGCGCTGCACAGAACTTTCCAACTAACTGTCAGCAAAATATCTCATGAGCTACTGGACAGAATTTAATGAAGCTTTTTAAAAAGTAATCGCTGGATGAAAATCTACAAGTAATTAAATACTGGAGGCCCTTCAACTTAAGATGGTTGCCACAGCTTAGTCAAGAAATGGTTTTAAGTCTGTCAGTTTTACAGATATTAATCTCAAATTTGGTTTGTTAGTAGCTGAAATTTATCCTCGACACAGACTCCAAATAATAACACATGTTGAGAAATCTTGCAATATTACGTGCGAGCACACATAACTACAATTCAAAAAATGAAATGTAAAAAAGACTAAAAAAACTGGGAGCATGTGACATCAATAGAAATATATTTAAAAAAATATCAAAGTTCATACTCAATAATCCAGGTATAAAATCCAACAATGTTCAGTCAGGTCATCTGGATGGTTTCTTTTTTTGCTGAGATGTTTCATCCTTCATCCAAAGGACTTCTTCAAAACTGAGGAGCCACCAAACAAACTGACTCCCACAAACATAACACTCCCACAGTGGAAAAAATAAAACAGTTTGCTGGTGCTAAGACGGCCTCTGGGGCCCGCCCTCTCCCCTTCAACTCCTCTGACACAGTCATGCCAAAATGGTTCAAAACACCAAAGTCCTTTGAATAAAGGACAAAACGTCTCAGCTAAAAAAAAGAAACTGTCAAGATGACCTGAATGAACATGGTTGGATTTAAAAATATATATTTCTTACACTTAAAGAAACAAGCTTTATTCAAATGTAGCAATGAGGAACTCATTCTCTTGAAGAACTGAGATATTTTGCAGATTGGTGATGAAAATTAAGACATTGATTAAGTCAATAAAATCAGCTCAGTCTGACAGTCATGAAATCTTTGGTCTCATTTGCTCCCGCCGTCTCTTCGTTGACTCCTGTGCCTCACGCTGTGATCCACGCTTGTCAAAGCTGATTTAGACAAACTCACGAGGACTGATGTCCTTCCGCAGCGTTCATCTTTGGTTTTTAACAAACAGCAATTTGAAGGGAAAGTGAGAGGCATAGGGGACGATAATGCAGTGTGACAGCGGTCCTACACCAATAAAACCCTCCATAAAGGCTTGTCAGATTAAGTGTGCCAAATCCTCCGTCTGAGTTTATGATAATTATTATGGACCGTGCGGCACCGGTGAGTCCTGGCTGCATGCAAATGAGTGGCCCAACGCCGAGGTGTTAGATCCCGTCACACTCCATTAGGTTTCACTCTGAAGAGTGAGCGCATGTGTAGAAACAGTCATGTCTTCACTTGTACATGGAGGAACACTGGACGTGTGTGGAGAGTACGGCGCGTTCTTCCGTGACTGGAAGATAAAATGCGTCTCCGTTCTATGTTTACACCAAAAGTACACACATTTCAAATATAAGGCGCAGAGACACTTCTGACGCTCTGCCCGCTCCGGGACCCGGCAGAGGACAGCAGAGATCATTTGCATGCAAGCCTCGTCTTTAGCCGAAATGCTGGCACAAGACGTTCTGAAGCTATCTGTTCTAAGTGTTTGATCTCCAGCAAATTCATACTTATTCGCACTTTACCTATCTGCATGACCTTGAAGACTATTATGGCATATATGAGCATCTAAATGGAAAAATAAACCTGCAGATGCAGAAATATCACCTTTAATCCACTCTTGCTTGTTGCTGCCTTTCTTCTCGTTAGTCTTGTGGATTTTATTTTTCTTTCCCAGCTTAGTTTATCTCTCTCCTCTTCACCTTCTTCTTCTGCATTCCTTATTTATGCAGTATACCATTTCAAAAGATACATGAGGTGACTGCGTGAGCATTCTGCACATTTATTGGATTTCTAAAAGTCAAAGCAACTCGGTTAAAGTGCACAGAGGAAGAAAATACACTAGAAAC
Source organism: Nematolebias whitei (assembly GCF_014905685.2). Taxonomy (NCBI): domain Eukaryota; kingdom Metazoa; phylum Chordata; class Actinopteri; order Cyprinodontiformes; family Rivulidae; genus Nematolebias; species Nematolebias whitei. The sequence continues at coordinate 21,634,787 of NC_056509.1, forward strand.
TCTGAAAGTTGTAATTCAGACTTGGAGACATTCAGGTGTCCTGAAGAAAGTCCCGCTGTTTAAATGAGGGCTCCAGTGTAGTAGTATTTAATACTTCAAACAAATACACAGGAGGATAACTTTTTTATAACTTGCTGTGTCCAGAAATAGACACTTACGGTTCCATATGTTCGTATTTTTGACAAGTAATTATAGTTTGATATAATATGAATATAAAGTGCTTCAACTGAAATAAATGAGTAGGGTGTACATGTATACACAACAATACAACATATGACATATTTGACAGAAGGTGTGAAAACGTTCACACGAAGAAAATCCCGCATAGCTGAACAAACACAAACACATATATAATAATAATAATAATAATAATAATAATAATAATAATAATAATAATATAATAATAATAATATCTTGTCATCGTTGTGTGTTCCCATACAATGGTGAAATTGGCTCTATGCATTTGACCCAGCTACCCCCAGGTGGGGTGGTGGGTGGCTGTTGGGGGTGCCCAGGGGGCGATTGGGGATAGGGCATCCTGCTCAGAGACACCATGAGATGTGAAATGACTGGGGATTGAACCTGGGACTTTCGGGTCCAGAATCGGCCGCCCTGAACATTTCCCCTACAATATACATGTAGGGCACTTCACCCTGTCAATGGAACCGAGCGCCCTGTCTACCGGGGCGGGTGTGGCTGAGAGGTTAGAGCAGTCGTCTTCCAATGCAAGAGTTGGAGGTTTGAATCCACCAGCAGTCACATGCCGACGTGTCCCTGGGCAAGACACAGAAACCCCTCATTTCCTCCGATGTGTGTCCCATCGGTGCATGAATGTGCTAAAGCACTGATTAGTCTCTTTAGAATGATTTGTTCAATTAGCTTTGTATAGATCTATTAGAGTGCTGTATGAATGGGTAAATAAGGACATAGATTGTAGTGTAAAGCGCTTTGAGTATCTTGAAATAAGATAGAAAGGAACTATATAAGTACAGTCCTTATTTTTTTAACAACCACTCCCACCCTGTCGGTACTGATGTAGCGTGGGGTGCAATACAAACATGCTAGCAAAAATGCTACTAACGTGCCGCTCCGTTGCCCCCCACACCCTTGACATAAAAAAAATAACACGAGCATCCCACCAACGGAGCTGATCTAGGGAAAACAGTGTATATATACATATATACATATAAATATACATATACATACATACATATACATATATATTCATACATATACATATATACATACATATACATACATACATATATACACATATACATATACATATACATATATATACATATACATATATTTATACATATATACATATACATACATATACATACATATATACATATATACATATACATATATATATACATATGCATATATACATATACATGCATATATATTATATATATTACATATATATTATATATATTACATATATATTATATATATTGCAGGTTAAAGCAATAAAACCACAAACATTAAAGAACCTGAAACATTTGAATTTAAATTCACCAATTTTTACTGTGCATAATTTCCTTATACTAGAAAAACTAGAGCAATTTAAGTCAATAGGAATGGGCATTGTTAAGAAAAACAACTTGTTTTTTGTTATTGTTTGCTTGTTTTGTTTGTTTGATTTCAGATATTCATCTTCACCTGAAGTCCTGTGCTGAGAAACCCATCAAAGGCTTCTGGTATAGAGACATGTGCTGTTTGTGCTGCTTACCAAGGAATTTTACATTCCTTCAATTTCACCAGTCCAATGGATCAACATGGAAAAGGATGCACGTAATCTGTCAGTAAAGCTGAGCTCACCTATGACTGTAGTTTCCACTTTATTACCCTTTCAAAATAAAATAAGACAGCAGAAACAAACACTGGGACTTTTGTGGTTGATTTTTTTTTCCTTAAGGGGAGCCAGTGCTGTTTTGTTAAAAAAAAAAAAAAAAAAAAAAAAAAGCACACAAACTGGAAAACACAGTTAGGGAAGGATTGGCATGTCAATACCAGGTGTAGGTGAAGTAGTTGTGACGACTGCATTAATTCTTCAAAATTTAACCTTTTGACTATTTTTTGAATATTCAAAAATCCTATCCTATCCTCATTATCATTTTATGACAGCAAAATTAAAAGTATGGATCTCTGTGGTTTTCGTAGCTAAATATAATGAAAATATTTCCAGTATTTCTGCCAATCACCCTCCACACACAGACTGTAGCATGCTGTGTTCATGTTACTACAGTATGTCAGGTAGGACAAATTGAACAGTCTATGAAGTATTTTTAATGATTAACAGAACATTTTTACTTGTTGACCACATTGCACTGAGCAAGAAGTTTTATATTTATGCTAAAAATGGCACCACATTCATAATGTTAATCTGTACAAAGAAACAAAATAAAAATTAGAACAGCTTAGATATTTTTATTTTAAAATGTATTATTGATTGTATTTGTCTATAACAGTGACAAGTTAATGATTAGTAGTGCTATTTTTAATATTATTATTTAATAAGGTCAATCATATCCGATAAGTAAAATAACCACAGCAGTAACTGTACTGTACAATTAGCAGGTGATTTGTTTTCTGTGCTGCTGACTGCATTTGGTCTTATATTACTTTAAATAAAATAGTTTCCAGAAATCATCTCAAAGCTCAACACAAAGCTAAAATGCTAATTAAAAAAAAAAATTTTTTTCTTATTTTTTCCACATGTAATTTGAACAATTTAACAACGATGTACTATGCTTTGGGGCAGACAAAATATATACATTTTAGAAGCTCAAAAAATGTTGTCAATTAGGAGCTATAAAGTTTTACAACAAAGTAATGTTAGGAAAGCTAAGATCAAAGTTCCAGAATTCCAGTTCAGTTCCAGATTTGGGCTGCTAAAGGTGGCTGCATGTTGGAGCAGCTCTGTTACTTTCATTCTGGGATGTTGCTTTTGAAAACTTCCATTCCTCTTTTTTTTGGATGTAAATCACATTTTTTTGGATGATTATTTCCTCTGATATCAGATGCTGAGCAGCTTGAAGGATTTTTACTAAAACTGTTTTGCTTTTGGACATTTGTTATGTGTAACCATGACAAGGTGGTTTTTACAATTGGGAGCAGCTGATTAACATCTCAAAAGCTCAAATAATACCTCAGCTACAACTCAAAATCACAAATTAGTTAAAAAGGAGGTGCCATGGACGCATCCCCATCTACCTGGCGGAGATCCTGGAGCTGCTGGGAGATGCAGCTCGTGACTACAAAAAGACCAGGATCATCCCCTGACACCTGCAGCTGTCTGCAATGATGAGAAGCTCAACGAGCTGCTGGGAGGAGTGGCCATTGCTTAGGGAGGAGCTCTGCCCAAGATTCAGATGGTCCTCCTGCCCAAGAAGACCGAGAAATCCATCAAGTCCAAGTAGGCAGATCAACATCTGAAGCCAGTTTCCCCAGATCTGCTCTAAGACGGATCACTACAAGAGAGCCTTTCTGCCCACAGCCATCAGCATCTAGAACAACTCTTTAATGAAACCAGGATGATGAGTTGCAACAACATTTAATTTCCCTTTGGGATTAATAAAGTATTTTTGAATTGAACTGAATCAAAATGACTTCAGGTAAAATAAACTTAAGGATAAAAACTGTTAAAAGGTTTTATTTTGTATGAAGTTAGGCAAAAGTATCCTTCAGTTTTGATGATAAATGTGGAAAACAATGACCTCTTTACCACAGGCCACTTTTATTTATTGTTGACAAAAGCACATTTTGTCTGCAGGTGGTACGAGTGTCAAAACCATCAATGTTAAAAGAGTTCAGCCCTGCAGACGACACAGAACAGCATGTCTACATCCACATGTCTGAAGAGCTGAAGCAGGTCAAAATCAACTGATTTATTTCACCATAGCAAATGGAGTTAGGGGGTCACTTTGGTCACATCTACAGTAAATGTGGATTTTAATAGGTAACATCTCTTGTTTGTGGCTTAGACAATACAAAACTAATGAAAGAACACATCAGGGCTCTTTTTGCTGTAGAAGAGCTTCAGCTAAATTTGGTAAATTAAAATAAATGGCACTGGCTGGTCCTTAAGAACAAACACGTGTTTGAAGTAGCTAAGATTATGGCTCAGGGATATTTGTTAGCTGAGTCATGCAGACTGCAGCTCTGAGTAAAGCGTCTCCTTAAATATACCGTTCCCTCCAGGAGAATTGTGGCACAACAAATCTGACCATTTTTGACTAATTGGAAAAAAGCATGTTATTTTTTTTGTTTGTTTGTTTGTTTTATTTGTACCATTTTGCAATCAAATTTAGAAAAATAAAGTGAAGTTTTGGCTTGACAATAGTCCCTATCACATCTGGAGGAGGGAAGATGAATGGCGGTCGCTGAATGAAACGCCACTCTGGGTAATGGGAAAGAGGCAGCATCAGGAAAGCAGGTCACTTGAAACGCAGGGGGTGTTCTTGAGTGTCTTAGGCCTCGGGCGACTCGTGCATTCATGCTTCTTCCTCTGCAGTCAATAATATCAACCCTAACAAGCACAAACATACAGGCAGAGCTTTTGGCCTCCGGAGGTTACACAGATCCACATCTGCACAGAATTTAGAGGCGACAAATTGCTTCCCGAATCATTTGGTGTCATTTCCCCCTCTTCTTGGGATAGTTAAATTGTCAACAGCAGCTTCTGTGTTGGTAATCATGACTGTTCTGTTCCATAGGTCTACAGGTCTCTCTTGTAAATGAGTCCTCGTGACTCAGTGAGACTAACCTGTATAAATAAAGGTTGAATGAACAGGATTTTTTTGATCATCTTCTTATGTTTTTGACTCTTAATGCCTCGTTTTTTGACCTTTGCTTTGTTCTGTGGTCTGCACTTGTTCTGGTTTTCTAATGAACCCCAACCCCCCCCCCCCCCCCCCCATCCCTTTGACCTTGATTATACATTAGTTTATCAGCTCCCTAAGCTAAACAGTGGGCTGCAGCATATTAGCACACTTTGACTCCTCCTCCAAGTGACTGTGCCTTATCCCCTCACAAGACCATCATCTGACTTATCCTCAGATTTTGTTTCCCAACCCCTGTGTTGGGTTCCCATTCTCTAACCCCGTTTCATCTCTGTTCGGCTCCCTGCCACATCTGTCTCCATTGCTGCCCGTCCTTTACTTTTCTCCCCCATTAGCTTTCTGCTCCTTCCTCTTCCCCTCACCGCTGACCACACTTCGTTAACCCTGCCGCTGAAGAATGAGAGAGAGAGGGAGAGAGAGGAGCAGCACGCTTCATTTAATGACAATAATTAATTCTCCTTCTCCAGATCTTAATGAGCCAAATCAGTCACATGCCAAAAGAAGATACAGAGCGAGGGTAAGGGAGAGAGAGTGAGGGGGATGGAATAAGGAAGCAGAGGAAGGAGACGAGTGCTTCTCATACTATATAAACTGTCAGCCACTTATGTTTCTACTTCACTTCTAGAGCTTCCCTCACAGCCTTTCAGCCAGCAGCTTTACCTGCTGATCATATATCACACTCTGGTGGCAAATCCTAAATGATAGTACTTCAGCGAAGATGGCTTAAAACATTCTCGGCCTGCAATTCTAGTTGTTCAGGTGATGAAAGATCTGTGTCTTTTCAAGCCTTTTACAGCCAGCACTCTAACATCAGTGGCAACAAAACACAGTTCCATCTTGTCCCGATGCTGCTCAGTAACCCAGGTAGATAAATCTAACAAGGTTGGGTCAGGCCCTCTGGACGGATTCTTCTTTACTGAAACGTTTCGTCAGTTACATCTTGCACGTGTTTTTCCTTACAAAATTTCAGACAGGAAGGGGCTAGGTACACCCTAAATTATATGAAGGAATTTCAAACTACTTACTGTACCTCTTTAAAAATGCCTTGAAGCTGGGCTGATGTGATGATTACGCGGTACACTGTCTATTGATGGGACAAATTAGTATGACGTTTTGTTAAATTATCAAACGTATCAGAAGTTATTTTTCAGACAAGCAAAGACCTTGTTTAAACTTTGACCTTGATTTTTTACCTTGACCTTAGAGATTGGGTGATGAAAAGATTGCATGGCACATGTCTAGTGATGATGCCCATGTGTATCAAGTTTCATTAAATTATCTAGAGTAGATCAGAAGTTGTGGCCTGGACAAGAGAAAGTTAACGGATATGGATGAATGTACAGATGGATGGAGACTATTCCATAATACGTTCATCTTTCACAGGCAAATAATAACAATAATAATAATAATAATAATAATAATAATAATAAATGAAAGAAAGAATACATGTATGCTGCAGACTAGTGGAGTTAATGAGCATTCCAAGTCTATAAATTACCAGATGAACAACTTGTCAGACATGAACCTATCAATGGTTCAGAATAAAGCCCCCATTATACTGCCGCATACTTCCATACGCAGAGGTACGCACGTACCCCCCAAGGCATGTCCATGCAAAGCTCAAATTTTTACGACCGCATACGCGTACGCGGTGTCGCACAATAAACTGCCCAGCGACGGACTGTTTTGTATGCGACACCAAATTATTAAATTCCCCTTCTTCATCTCTGATCTGGCCTTTTCTTTTGTTTTTTTGCCAAGAGGAAAGTGATCACTTCCTCCTCCGTTGATGCCATGACTGAAATGGTGATAAATGAAGGAAATTGTCATGAGCGAATTAAACTCAGGTCCAGCGTGGCTGCGGGAGGGTCTGGAGATTTCCTGGTGGGCTGGTCTGATGTGTGGGCTGTAGAGCCAGCACTCCCTGTTTTTTTTTTAATTTTTTAGATCTTTTTATTAACAACATATAAACACAGAACACCGCTGCGGCGGAGGCTGCCAGCGCTTGTTGTTTTTTTCTTTTTTCCGACCTGTCAATCAATCCAGTAGGCGTGTCAGCAAATGACCAATCGGCGACCTCAATTTGTCCCGAAGGTAAACGCCCCTTGTCTGTGAAGCTGCTCTGCAGCTGCTCGGAGTGTACGCTGGAGTATGAAATCTGAACCCTCTGCGTACAGAGCACACGTATGCACGCGTGAACAGACGTACGCGGCAGTATACAGAAAGCTTAAACCAGGAGGAGGAAGAAACTAATGTGACAATTAGCAATTTTCCTTAAAATTTGCATAGCTTCTATGATTTTATGACACCTGACATGTCCTCCACTGCTAAACAATTTTTTTTTTCAAAACCCAAGAGTTCCACAAGTCAACTGACAGCAATGAAATTGTAAAACAACGGTAACATGAAGCCCCCTTCATACCAGATACAACATAAAAATCAACCAGATCATAGCTGGCTTTTGCAGTGTCTTAGTGAGGTCTTCAGGTGTGCAATATAAACTCAGGCCACTGCTAACTATGTAGTACAAAGACTGTTGGTTCCAAAATAGTTTTATGTATGCACAAAGGTTCCTTAGCAATGTCATGTATGATTGTGCAGCTACCCATCCAGGCTGTCACATTGTAAAGTTTGCAGATGATACAGCGGTGGTGGGATGCATCACAAACAATGAAGAGTCCAGCTACAGGCAGGAGGTGGAACACCTGGAGAGCTGGTGCAAAGAGAATAACCTTCACATCAATGTGAAGAAGACAAAGGAGATGATTGTGGACTTCAGAAGGAACAAAAACATCTACAACCCCCTGAACATAAGAGGATCTGCGGTGGAAGTGGTCTCCAGCTACAAGTACTTGGGTGTAACACATGAATGACAACCTCAGCTGGAGCAGCAACACTACCAGCCTGATCAAGAAAGCTCATCAGAGACTCTACTTCCTCAGACGGCTGAGGTGAGCTGGTCTGGGAAGCTCAGTCCTCACCTCCTTCTACAGGTGTGCAGTGGAGAGCATCCTGTGCTCCAGCATCAACGTGTGGCATGGAGGCTGCACAGCTGCAGAAAGAAAAGCTTTGCAGAGAGTGGTGAAGGCTGCACAAAAGTCTGTTGGAGTCAGTCTCCCCACCATCACAGACATCTACACCTCCAGATGCAGGAAGAGGGCCACCTGAATCATGAAGGACCCCACTCACCCAGCACACACACTTTTTGCCCCACTCCCCTCAGGAAGGAGGTTGAGGAGCATTAAGTGTAGAACCACTAGACTGAGGAACAGCTTCTACCCTGAGGCTGTTAGACTCATGAATCTCTAACCAGAATAATCACTGTGAAAAAAATCACATAATGTTGCTGCTGATCTGTTTCAATGTTGCTGCTGATCTGTTTCAATGTTGCTGCTGATCTGTTTCAATGTTGCTGCTGATCTGTTTCAATGTTGCTGTGTTCATAGGTGCTCATATGCTTACACGGACTCGTGTTCAGGTTTGTGCTGATGTTCGACGTGATGTGTTTATGCTATTAGTGCTTAGTGTGTATTTAGTTGATGATTTTCTTGGTTCATATCTTAGATGTTATCATTGTTTTTCTTTTACAGTTTATTGTTGGATGTAACTGGGACCCTGCGTACATAATTTCGCTCCACCACATGTACCACATGAGGTGCGAATGACAATAAAGAATCTCTGACTCTGTGACTCTGATGGTGGTTTAACATTGGAGTGGCAGCATATCAAGTCAAGTTTATTGTCATTCACATCACATGTGGTACATGAGGTAGAATAAAATGATGTACTCAGGGTCCCAGTTACACCCAAAATTAGCAACAATATAAAGTATAAAAATAAACAGTATACAAGGATCTAAGATATACATTAAAATATAAGCTAAACAAATGCCAAACAATACGCTAAAATATCTACGATATGCGCTAAACACTAATAATATAAAACAATATGGCGTATCAACAGCAGCCCGAACATGAGTCTGTGGTGATCAGATGGGTATGAATGAATACAGCAGCATGAGATAATCAGCAGGATGAGATCAGCAGCATGAGATCAGCAGCATTGATAAACAGCAGCACAGATAAGTCACATATCACCAATTAAACTGGAATTACAGTGATTTTTCTTTCTTTCTTTATTTTATTTTTTTGCCTTACAGTGATTTTTCCTGGTAAGGGTGCAAGGAAAAGGAAATAGCAGGAAAAATGTTTGTTGAGCAACAAGATGGGCCTTCAAGATAACTTTCTGAACAGAAGGTTCTTCATATTTGACACCATACAGCCATGTTTTAATAAGTTATTAAGAGCTAGCACGTATGTCTAATCATTACATCATGAAAAAAGAGGTAAAAAGCTAAAAAAAAAAAATTACAGTAACCAAATATACTGACAAAGATATGTGCCCAGTTATTATAACTAGACTCACTTGCTCATTTGCATATTTTTATTTTTTCTAGAGTCTGTCTTCTTCTTTCAGCTTTTCCCTCTTCAGGGGTCACCACAGTGAATCATCCTCCTCCATCTCACTCTGTCCTCACTCCAACTACCTCCATGTCCTCTCTAACTGCATCCATCCATATATTTCCTCTTTGGCCTTTCTCTTTGTCTTTTTCCTGGCAGCTGCATTTCTAACGTCCTCCTACCAGTATACCCACTGTCCCTCCTCTGGACATGTCCAAACCATCTCAGTCTGGTCTCTCTAACTTTATCTCCCAGTTGTTCAACCTGTGCTGTACCTCTGATGATCTCATTCCTAATCTTATCCATCCTTGTCACTCCTAAGGAGAACCTCAACATCTTCATTTCTGGCACTTCCAGTTCTTTCTCCTGTCTTTGTGTCATTGCCACTGTCTCCAGGCCATACAACATAACTCATTTCACCACTGTCTTGTAAACTTTTCATTTGACTTTTGCTGCCACTCTTTTATTGCAAATCACTCCTGAAACACTCCATCCTGCCTGGACTCTCTTTTTCACCTCTTTACCACACACCCCCATTTTCTTGGACAGTGGACCCCAAGTACTTGAAGTCCTGCACCTTTGTGACCTCTGCTCCTTGTAGCCTCACTGTTCCACTGACCTCCCTCTTATTCACACACGTACTCTGTCTTACTTACGGCTGACTTTCATTCCTCTTCTTTCAAGTGCATACTGCCACCTCTCCAAGTTTTCTTCCACCTGTTCCCTGTTCTCACCAGAGATTACAATGTCTTCTGCAAACATCATAGTCCACAAGGATTCCTGCCTGACCTCATTGGTTAGTCAGTCCATCACCAGAGCAAAAAAGAAGGGGCTCAGAGCTGATCCTTGATGCAATCCCACTTCCACTTTGAAGCTATCTGTCACTCCTACAGCACATCTCACCACTGTCCTGCTGTCCTCATACATGTCCTGTACCAGTCTAACATACATCAGGTCTCTCTTGTAAATGAGTCCCTGAGATTCGATGCAATGAAGTTCTTTCTGACCCTCAATATTTATTCCAGAGAAGACACTATTGTTGTGAATTTTAATAGAAGAATTGTACACAGAACAATACCAGTGATGTTATGGTCACTGTTTTGTGGTATTACGATATCACAAATTTCTGCCTCTTTGGTTTTCACACACCATTTTCTTTTAATTAGTTTTACTGGTTTGTTGTTACAAACACAGTTAAGCAGAAAAGTCACACATTAATGTACTGTATATGGTTAGTGCCCTTTTAGCTTTTCCCTGTTGCATGTTCATTTTTGCATTTAATAGTGATTTCAGCTGATTTTGAAATTTGCATATGTATTATAGCAAAGGCAGTAAATAATGAAATGTAAATTTTTAGGTCATGTTTTCTGCTGGAAATATAAACTAGACCATCTCAAACATCATGAGACATCCTGCCTTCATGCTGCTGTATGGAGATAAGCTTCACCACCGACCCACGGTACGTTAAGTGACTGGTCAGTGATGAGACATTTTGTATATTTGACCATCAGTGGGGGACATGTGACTGATCGTAAAGAAGCATGCAGCCCTGCCTCCTCACCGCTGCCTCGAAGCATCCAGTTCAAATATAGCTTCTGCTACTCCTAACCTGAAAGCCGGGAGCTATAAATGACTTTTCAGGTCAACACCAAGCTCATATAACCAGAGGGAGAATGGTGTCTCTGTCGTCTAACGCACACACACACACTCACATGGTTTTACCACTGTTAATTTGAAGTACTAAACAACTTCTAATGGAAACTGTTCAATTTCTCATCAGCACACAAGTACGACTGCAGGTCAGGACTCCATTTTGCTAATAGCATCTTGCGGCTGGGATAACTGTAAAATCCATTTTACAGGCGTTCTTAGTTTAAGAGGCGTTTCCCCAAAAGCATACTAACTAAAGCTGTTAAATTTTACAAGTTTCAAAGCCAATAGTGTGCTTTTTATTTTTTATGTTTGCCTGTTTTTATGTCAGTAGAATCAAAACCAAACTACCAAGACTGATTTTATTAAGCCTGAAGGAGTACTAGATCAGAGGAAAGAAAGAATTCATCACATATCTTTAATATTTTTTCATAAAATACAAGATGTAGACACATTCCAAAGACAATATCCTTCCTTTTTGGCAACGTTAAGTCATTTAACCTTTGTCAATCAATATTTTTAACAAAAGAAACTGACTTCTGATTAAAAAAAAAAGTTTATAATTTAATTAAGACTAACAGCAACAAAAAGACAATAAAACAAATTAGCAACACTGAGATGTCATTTATGTCTTTTTTTTTTCTTGTCTCCAACACTCAGGGCAACAAACTGAGTACGAGTCAACCAAACAGATCAGACAGTCAAACATTTCCTTTCTCATCAGCATCACTGGCAGACAAACATAAGAAGCTCTTTGAGTGACATTTCAGCAAATACAGGAAGAAGTTTAAAAGATTCTGCAGAAATTCAAGAAAACTCTCTTCACTTTTTTTTTTGGTATTAAAAAATCTGAGCCATGGTCAAAGTTTGAAAGGTACACTAATGTGAAGTCACAAAGGCAAGTATTTAAAACAGGCTTCGAATGTTGAAAATAATTCTCAATGTTCCGAAGCTTTTTGCACCTGCAGCTGGTCATTTGGCAAAATATTGCATTAAAACAAAAAAAGAGACATATAAATTCTTAATATTAACATATTGTTGTCTGTCAAAGAGATGAGCAATTATGCAATTGCTCAATTCTGTACATTTAATTACCGTAATTGCCGATCTGTGAAGCACACCTGAATATAAGATGAGCACACTAAATAAATTTTTTTTTAAAAACACAATTTTGTACATAAGTAAGCTGCGCTTGTGTATACGCTGCAGGTGTTCATGTTATAACATGAGGCCACACGCAGCTGCTGAGAGAAACGTACAGCTCTCGTTTTACTTCAAGAATTAACCAGCAGATGATGTTTTGTGGACTTTAATTTGCTTTCAATCCACAAAGAGTGAATCACATACGTCAACGTGTCAACTAGCTCTCTCACTCATGATTACTGTACAGAACGACTGAACACAAACTAACACAAAATGAGCACATAAACTAGGCTAAGAACAGACTAGTACTGATAACTAAAAGAACAGTGCTAAACAGCTAAGGAAATTATAAAAAATGAACATAAATTTTACCCATAATTCCTCCCTGAGGCCATGTGGCGAACAGTCAGTGGACCACAGAATACTACAATAGGTACTGGTAACATTCACAAATGTACAGTAAATGTTTTTCTTAACAGTGCCAGTAAAGCTGGTAAAGACAAAACTGTATATAGCCTACCAGGAAGTCATTGATCACTAACTTCATCTTTCTTCCTGCAATCTGCTGCGGAGCATAGAGGGGGGATTCTCCCTACTCATTCTCTTCTTTCCTCCCCTCCCCTCCCTGTTTCATTGGTTCAACTGTGAGGGGAGGAGAGAAGGGGAGTGGGGATTGCCTGCATGCGATGAGCATGTGAGTGTCACATGCTCACAGAGCAGCTCTGCAGTAGGACAGCTTCCAGGATAGTCGTGTACTGGGCAGCTATGTCAGCGTCCGGGAAGAAGCTAAATGTTTTTGGTGGCAGGAAGCTCATTAGCCAGTCATAAATAAGCCACAGCGCCGAGTAAGCCGCAGGGTTTAAAGTCTGAGAAAAAAGTAGCGGCTTATAGACCGGAAGGTACGGTAGTCTGTTAGCAAAGTATTTCAGGAATCACTGAAATTATTTTGATGGAAAACCTCAGATATCATTTGACATCCACCTACCACTCGTTAAGGTGTCAGCCAGATTCAAGATGGCTTCCACAGCTAATCAACCTTAGCAAACAGAAAAAATAGCTTTAAGCAAGTCAGTGTTACAGATATTGAGCTAAAATTTGGTGTGGTATTCACCAAAAGTCATCCCTATTACAAACAGTGGATGCCTGTCCATAATCTTAGCCTAAAATATTGGTATTAGTCAACCTTGTTTGGCTGTTACAAAAATATCACTACAACTTTTACTATGAAAATGTAATCATAATACTAAGATATATTCTAACATCCATTAACAGCAGGAAAGCGACTCTCAGCAGCTCCTCTGTGTAAAACACCACATCACAACACAAGCACAATATGCCTTTATAAATGCCGTGCTTCACCATTTAAATGTCACTAAAACCTGGTGTGACAACGGCAGTCGCTGCTTCTGGCAAACTATAACAAGCTGTAATATGGAGTGCACACATTTGTTGGATACACAGTTTACTGGCTATATCAAAATCAGCTTTATTTCGGCTGTTTTTCTCGGTTGCGCTGCTCTCCCAGGAGGTCAATAATGTAAATGGTATCACAGATTCATACCCATCTTCTCCTTTGGATCGGCCTTTCAGCTGTTCTCACAGCTTTACAGCTTCTGATATGACAGCGACCGACTCCTTTTCCAAAAAGATCAAAGCATTTATTTGTCAGCCAACCCGTATACATGTGCAGCGAGTGTTGGAGCAGTGTTCCTCTGAAGCAACACTGGAGAAATTTAAACAAAGCAAGATGTACAACGGTCAAGAAGAGAAATGTGCAAAAAAAGACAAAGTGGGCAGTGTTGTAAAAAACCAAGAGGTGGCTAAAAGTTTTAATTAACTATTTATCAAAGTTTCTCTCACCAAATCTGTTTGTTTTGACAGGATTTTATTAATCAGAGTGAATTGCAGGATGTGTGGGGAGCTTTTCTTTAGTTTAATGTTTGTTCTGATTGTTTTTTAGCTGGTTGGGCCTTCTGTGGCTGCCGTAAGCTAAAACGTGCTGTTTCAATCAGAGGAGAACAGTAGGAACAGAATGATGTTCCTTTTTATTTACCTAAACAAACACTCAAAGGGAAACTGTTGAAGCCTGTTTTACCTTTGTTGAATTGTATGGATTAAAATCATCAGTCTTTGTTCTGATACTGAGCTCTGTGACGTTAAAAACCACTGAATGCTCCTTTATTTCTCCCACATCACATTTGTTACGTAATTAGGCATACTACGAGTTGTCTATTAAATTACAGCATAAGTATGACTGTTGCTCACTGACAAGGTAACAGCATGTAGAGAAGGTTTTTGACATCCAATCACAAAAACAGTTTGAGCTACACCACCAGGTGTGAATGCTCTCAATCAACCTGTGTTACAGTTACTAATGCCAATTCGCCAAGGCAGTATTTTGTATTGCATCGTGGTCTACATCAACATCCTACATTGCTGCTGCCAGAGTTTTAATAAGAGTTGAAAGGACAGATCATATCTCTCCAGTTTTAGCTTCTCTCCATTGGCTCCTGTCAAATTCAGAATTGAATTCAAAATCCTACTTCTAACCTACAAAGCCTCCAACAACCTAGCTCCATCTTATATTACAGATCTTATTGTTCCATATTTTCCTACCAGAGCCCTTCGCTCTCAGATTGCAGGTTCACTTATGGTTCCTAGAGTTTCCAAAAGCAGAATGGGAGAAATATATTTCAGTTATCAGGCTCCTCTCTTGTGGAACCAACTTCCAGATTCTATCTGTGAGGCTGGCACATTGTCCAGTTTTAAGATCGGGTTTCTTTCCTTTTTGATAAATCCTATAGTTATGGTCAGCATGGGTTTCCTGAGCTATCCCTTAGTTATGCTGCTATATGCTTAGACTGCTGGAGGACAAACTGACCACATTTCCTCACTCTGCTGCTGTGTTTACTTGCTCTACTCTACTTGTTAGTATTTGTAAATATGTCTATCTTAACATGTGTTTTTCCTCCTATAGAAAGTTCACCTGGACCTGCCATTCTATGTCTGTTCCTCCTTCCTGTCCTTTCAAACCCAGCCAGTAGAACTGCTCGTCCTGAGCCTGGTTCTGCTGGAGGTTTCTTCCTGTTAAAAGGAAGTTTTTCCTTTCCACTGTTGCCTTTGTGCTTGTTCAGGATGGGAAACTGCGACAAAGTGAAGATTCAATGCAATCTGCTGCTTCCATAGATGGAGAACTTTTACTAATCGGCTTTTCATGTATGTGAATGTTTCTGTAAAGTGCCCTGAGACTATGGAGGACGGAATGTGACAAAATTAAATAAAGAAATGCATAATAATAAAATGTATAATTTAAATATTAAATACATTATTAAATCATTAAATACACAAATAATTAAATACACAATTAAATTATTTATTTCATGATTTATTTATTTAATTTTGTTTTGTCACCTTCTACCCTCCAGTGGCATCATGAAATTGAGATAACTGTCAGTCTCACTCATCAAACTCAGTGGGCGGGACTAGGGCAGCTCATGAACAAACGTCTGATTGGCTGCTCCTCACAGCAAATGAAGACAAATCGAGCACAGATAATGGATTGCTCCAATAACTTCAATAAACTGTTCCAATTTATTTTTCCACAAACTCTTGGGGGGGGGTGTGTGTGTGCTCCAGCTTGTTTATTCCTAGCTTGGCTTAAAATATCTCTAACCAGTTCACGAGAGAGCAAATGAAGGTCCTGCATGGAGGGAGCTGCCATGTTTGAACTGACGTCACCAAAGCACAGACCGAAGCAATGGATTTCACATGCTCAGCGTTAGTCCCGCCCTCTGAGTTTGATGAGTGAGACTGACAGTTAACATCATTTCACGGTGACCACACGTGGGTGGAATGTGACAAAATTAAATAATTGAATAAATAAAATAATTATATCATGAAATAAATCATTTAATTGTGTATTTAATAATTTAATTGTGTATTTAATGATTTAATGATGTATTTAATATTTAAGTGATACATTTCATTATTATGTATTTATTTATTTCATCTTATCACATTCCGTCCTCATATGAGACAACTGTTGTGAATTGGTGCTATATAAATAAACTGAATTGAACTGAAGTGATCATCCGGTTTGTTGAAATAAGTCTAAACAATGTTCATATCTATCGCTGTTTCAGCTGTGCTCTGCAGTCATTCGGACATCCTGCAACATTGCACGTTGACAACATTTCACTATTGTAACTGGGACCAGTACAGTAGAGTTGACAGTGGGCCTTGGAATACCAGAAATAATTATGAAGCTTTTTGAGCACATGGTGCCCGATTGAGCACAACAGTAACTGTAAAAATGTCAGTTAAAGCTGTCCTTTGGCAATCAAATCACCCAAGATGGATGTTGGTGCAAGGTCTGATCAAAGCCTTTGTCAAAGTATATGAATTTGTGTCCCTGTTTAGGAAAATATATGCAGCCTTCAAACCAATATAGGGTGAATTAGGTTTCAAAGGCACCACAATAAATCTGCTATGCAGTTGAGAGAGGTGTTGCCAAAGTTAAATACTGTATCTAATTAATGTACTGCTTAGAAAACGTTACTTACAATTAGAAACATGCCGGCAGTATTAGTTGTCAACAAACACTGTTCCTATAAGCAATGTTTCTTCCAAATACTGAACAGGAGAAACATCAAACTCTTAACAAATCCACATTTTCCCTTACGGCTGCATTGAGGGAGCAAAAATCAGTCCAGAACCAAGCATAGCGAGCGCTCTGAAAGAGCGAGGCACAGAAAAAAAAGGGAAGGTTTGACTGCAGCATTACATCATTACATGCATTGTCGTAACTCCTTGCATCCTCGCTGACATTTCAGATGGCGTAGCGCGGTATCCAGGGTCAGAAATGATGTCTCGCTGCCACAGCTGACCCGTTACATTGCTTGGAAGGCAGTGATTACGTTGGCGAGCTAGCGGGACAAAAACACAGAGACCCAAACAATAGCAGGAGGTCACCTTGATACAGCTGCCTGCCAGAAACAGCTCGAATGAGGAGAAAATGACTCAATTACAGACAGGCGCACAGTGGAGACAGAAGAAAAGGAAGGACAGAGGAAGATAGAGGGAAAGGAAAGTGTAGTATTTTTAATGTTTGCACATTATTCTGAAGATACTTATTTAAATACTTTGAACCAGCAAAAGTTTGTTGTTTATTAATAAAACCCCTTTTTTTTTTTTTTTCACCCAGCAAACCCCATTAGGATCAGGGAGGCCTGGGTCTGAACGCTGCCTAACATAAATGTTTCGGATTGTGGGAAGAAACCGGAGTACGTGAAGAAAACCCACCAAACACAAGGAGAACATGCAAACTCCACACAGAAAGTCCACAGGTTCAAACTGGGGATAGAACCAAGGAAAGAAGCAATAGTGCAAACCACTAAACCATCGCGTTTTATTTAAAACTAATTCTTAGCTGGATTTTAAACAGATCTGAAAAGGGTAAGACCTAAAAGTTTGATGGTTGAAGGATGCAAAGGGCAATAAAAGGATATGTTATGGGAAAATGCACTGAACACTTGAGCTATAAATATTTGTTATATTCTAATGTATATTGAGACAGATGTTGAATTAACCTTTACTTAAAAATGACCTTAAACTTACTGGTTTGGTCATCTTCGAGCTCTAAATGAGTGATATCTGAAATATATGGAGCTCATTTGACAGTTTCATTGTCTAAACTGGCAAGAAGTCTCCTATTTCTACACAAAGTAGAAAACAAGAAGAAGTTTACAAGAACAAAGAAGTTTTAGTAAACAAGAGTCTATTTTTAAAAAATGGAACCATGAACTGACAGCACGGTGGCGCAGTTGGTGGAGCTGCCGCCTCTCAACAAGCAGGTCGCCCCAGTTCAAATCCTGGCCTGGGGTCTTTCTGGGTGGAGTTTACATGTTCTCTCCGTGCATGCATGTCTCCAGTAGAAAGAGAGAGACACGAAGAAACAGTAAAGCCGACAAATGAAAATGAGGTAGATAATTTTAATATATCATGCGATTAATTGATTTATCGCGAGAGGCCTAAGAACAGAAATTAACAAAAATTATTGTTGCAGGCTAAACAAGAATATGTTTAATAGAAATCTAACATGATATTTCTAAGTTGGAGAGCCTTGTGTTTTAGTGCTTTTTACTATGATTTTAATATTTTTAGTATTTTATTTTAACCATGACCTACTAGTTTAGGATCACTGCCCTAAGATAATAACATGTTTTAAAGTGAGGTTCTGTGGAAACATTTACAATTACTGTTGAAGACAGTGCTTTGAAAGATTTTCATAAGGTTAAATAAACGCTTCCAACGTACTTCCAGCAGGAAAATCTGAATATTTCTGATAGAACAAGATGTAAGTGTAAAGCTTTATAAAACAGAATTCTGATAAACTGCTGCTTCAAAACTTTGGATATAATTGTTTTAAGTTGGCAGCAGTCAACTTTGGCCCTGTTTGAACAAACTATTAGTTCATAAATCCATTCAGATTTAAACTTTCTTTCTCCTGGATAAGGTTGTCCAAACAGCAATGTATTAATTGACGATTATCTTTCCACAGAACTGAACTTCCAAACATCTGAGCTATCATTTTAATGGGACATAATAGGAAAATATAATCATTTATGTGCCTCGGGATACTTATTTTAAGGTATTAAGTAATTAAAACCAACAAGCTACACAATCTTTCCGTTTTGTTTGGAGCTGCCTCAGTCATTCAGTTATCAGTGAGTCCTTCAGATAATCAGGATCCTGATAAGAAACAGACCCTGAGCAGATTCATCCAGTCTCCTCATCGATACCTCTGGTCCTCTACAACTTCTAATCAGGACAAATTTGATGTTACTCCAAACTCTTATTTTTCTTTTTTTTGACTATTTACAGCCAACTCCAAACAACTGCTTCAGAGGGCTTCTGACAGCTCCCCCATCAACAAGGCACAGCTGAAAGTCATGAACCTGAAGCTTCTGGCACCATTTAGAGAAGAGTCTACAGTGCAAAACACTTGAAGGAAGCACGAACATTACGCTCTGCTGGTGCTGGAGGTCACAGAGGTCACGTCTCTCGACTTGTTTCCCTGTCCAGGATCTGAAGGTGACGTGTAACTGACTTTCTCTGTTTTGAATACCAATGCACAAACAAATGTGCATTGTTTAAATTTTAAACAACCTTAAAACCAATTTCAGCTGGTATAAATTAAAGTTAATTACAACAAATAATATAATTCTTATTCCTAAAATTTAAACTTCCAGCAGTTAAAGTGGCCACTTTTAACTGATTTAACCAATTACGTATTATGTGAATATATTATTGTCTAAAATAAACATGTATTTGTGCAATTAAAGGTGAAGCAATCCTCTAAGCTGAGTTTTAGACTAAGATCTACTGATGAGAAGGGAGAACGTTAGAGCTGTTTTGATCAAATCTTTGGTCAGATCTTGGGAGATGTATTTGTCCTTACAGTTTGTGTTTAGAAAGACTTTTAGCTACAACTACATATAGTTTTTGTTTAATATCTGAAAAAAATGACTGTCATTTTTACGTTTCATAATTTCAGGTGGATGAATATGCTTTCTTGACCTGGACTACTTCCAAAATTGTATCAGTCTATACATAAATAGATTCATAGGCGTCGCAACCATTATATGTGAAGGGGACAAGTCCCCCCCCACATAAAAAAAAAATTTTCATTTGGACCCCCCCACACTTTTACTATGAAACATTAGTTCAGCCGGCGCAGTTTCTCTTTCTTCATGAACAAATCCATTCCACTTGATTAACTGGAGAATACTCAAGCCACTAAAACTCCACTCCAGGTTTTCCTGGTTACCTACAACTCTAAACACAGCAGCCTGTTGCCACGGTCACAATATACAGTGGTCACAGAATATGGTGTAACACATGCAGTGTTTCTGTGCATCTCCTCCTGCTTCGGCAGAAAACGCGCACAGGTGGAGGAGATGGAGACACCTCTGTGTTACTCGCTCGCCAGTTTAGCAAGCTTTGTGCAGGCAGTTGTTGACCGGGGGGGGGGGGGGGGGGGGGAGCATAAACATATATTCATGTTAGGAGGAGAGAAGTGGAGCGCTACGTAGCATCTTAGCTTAGCAGTAACTGTGACGCTGTCAGACGCTGCAGGTGTAAGAGACGCTGTGTGTTCAGGTGCATTAAAGTTGAAATGTCTTTAAAACCCCACACCTTACTGTCCTCAAGCTTCATGAGAAACATCATTTAGATGAGTAGTGTTGAACACAAGTAGAAAAGTCTAGTGGTGATGTTTTTTATTTCTCTATAAACACACATAGTGCCGACCTGACGCTCTGTTTTAAAGTTAAAATGTCTTTAAACCCACAGCTGAATTTACACAAACTTGGTGAGAAATGTTTTAAATGTGTGAAATTAAAGGAAATCTAGGTGAAATGTTGCTTTTTTGTTCACTAGTGAACACATGTTTTTCATACACACACATCATTGTGCTCCCCCCCCCCCCACACACACACACAAACACACACACATTACAGATGCTTCTGACGCCCTTGGATAGATTATTATTATTTTCTGAATATTAGTATTATTAATATTCCATCATGGATCATCTGAAGTCTGGGGATAAAAAAAATTAAACAATAAATTTCTGAGTTTCTTAAAAAGCCATAGTGTGGTTCTTGAGATGTTTTGCTAACAGACAGACAAAGCAGAGCCTAAAAGTTAAACACAGAGTTTTAGAAACATATTTTGTGTGATCATTGTGCACCTACAGTATATATGTGTCCTTGACGGGTGTGGAGGGAGTCTGGCTTGATAGCTTCAGGATTCTGTCTCTGCTATTTGCTGATGATGTGGTCCTGTTGGCGTCATCAAGCCATAACTTCCAGAGTTCACAGGAGTGGTTTGCAACTGAGTGCGAAGCAGCTGGAAAGAGGACCAGCACCTCCAAATCTGAAGCCATGGTCCACAGTTGGAAAAGGGTGGCTTGCCCCCTCCAGGTTGGGAGTGAGGTGCTCCCTCAGGTGGAGGACTTCAAGCAATGTTTCCCCTACCATTATACAAAGAGGGTGCTTTGCCCTGTCAACAGAACTGAGCACATTGCACAGACGTAGCACTAAGCTAGCAGCGTGCAATACAGACGCGATAGCTAAAAAGCTAGAACTATGGAGGTAGCGCTCTGTCACCCTCACCCTGAGCATCTCCACCCCCCACCCTACTCCAAAACTCAAAGTACAAACAGCGCACAACACAGAAGATATGGCACCATGCCAAGGCAAGTAAACTAAGGGAAACACTGTCAAGTATCTCGGCTTTTTGGTTCACGAGTGAAGGTAGAATGAATTATTGACAGACGGACTGGTGCATCTTCCACAGTATTACAGACTGTGACGGTCCATTGTGGTGAAGTAGAATCTGAGCTGCAAGGGAACGCTCTATGTTTACTAGCTTACATAGCTCCATGATCCTACCCTCATCTATGGTAACAAACTCTGAGTAGCAACCAAGGAAACAACATCGGAAGATGGGGGGTGTGGGGGGCTGTGGAAAGAGATGTCTGGGCCTTCCTACTAAAGCTGCTGTTCCTGCAACACAACTCCGAAACAAGCAGAAGATAATGGATGGATGTATATTTCATTATTACTCAACTTTCAGCTTAAAAAACGAGCTTTTCAAACTTGAGTTATTTGTGTATTTGTTTGCTGTGTTGAAATAATTAATATTTTTCTGAGCCAAAACAGAATCTCCGTTGCGCAAGCATTGCATTGCAGCTGCTTCACAGCAGACACACATTAAATATGAATTCATCTGAGCAACAGATGCTAAAAACTAGACGTTTCAAGACAAGTTGCAATTATAGATTTTTGTTGCAACTTTCCTTAAGTTTTGAGAAAGAAAATATGTATGTTTGACCATATTTTCTGAGGTTGGCTACAGTCTGGTACTAATCAGAACATATACCGAAGTACAGAGGATTCATTACTGCTTAGATGCAGCAGAAAATGAGACATGTAGAAAGATGAGCACTAAAGGTAGGTGTATGAAAAACAATACTATAGTTAATGCATTACTGAGTCATGTTTTCTAAATAATATCCTTCAAGATCAGGTGTTGGCACTCTTGAGAATAGCAAGTTGCATGTAGACCCATGTATTTAAAGCTTTAACAGCAAATAGTCAGTGTCACTGACTCTGTCTATGCACACAAACATATAAGTGTGAGCATGTACACACACAAGTACAAGTACATCTATCAGCTGAGGCAGCTAGGCATGCGAGTACCGGACGTCTGTGTGTATTTTTCAAAGTGAAAAATAGAAAGGCCTGTAGAACCAGCGTTTTCAGGGACAAACTATGACTGACTGAGTGGACTGGATATGGACGTGAGTGTGTGTTTGTTATGGTGGTGGGGTAGTGTGTGTGTGTGTGTGTGTGTGTGTGTGTGTGTGTGTGTGTGTGTG
>NC_056509.1:21662333-21677288 GCF_014905685.2 Nematolebias whitei
GTATTTGAACACCTGTGAAAATTAATGTTAATATTTGGTACAGTAGTGTTTGTTTGCAGTTACAGAGGTCAAATGTTTCCTGTAGTGTTTCACCAGGTTCACTGCAGCAGAGATTTTGTTCCATTCCTCCACACAGATCTTCTCTAGATCAGCCAGGTTTCTGGGCTGTCTCTGAGAAACACAGAGTTTGAGCTCCCTCCAAAGATTTTCTATAGGGTTTAGGTCTGGAGACTGGCTAGGTCACTCCAGAACCTTGATGTGCTTCTTAAAGAGCCACTCCTTGGTTCTCCTGGCTGTGCTTCGGGTCATTGTCATGTTGGAAGACCCAGCCTCGATCCATCTTCAGTGCTCTAACTGAGGTGAGGAGGTTGTTCCCAAAATCTCTCACTACATGGCCCCGGTCATCCTCTCCTTAATACAGTGCAGTCGTCCTGTCCCAAGTGCAGAAAAACACCCCCAAAGCATGATGCTTCCACCCCCATGCTTCACAGCAGGGATGGTGTTTTTGGGATGGTACTCATCATTCTTCGTCCTCCAAACACGGTGAGTGGAATTAAAACCAAAAAGTTCTATTTTGGTCTCATCTGACCACAGAACTTTCTCCCATGACTCCTCTGGATCATCCAAATGGTCATGGGCAAACTTCAGACGGGCCTGGACCTGTGCTGATTTAAGCAGGGGTACCTTCTGTGCCATGCATGATTTTAAACTATGACGTCTTAGTGTATTACCCACAGTAACCATGGAAACAGTGGTGCCAGCTCTCTTCAGGTCATTGACCAGCTCCTCCCGTGTAGTTCTGGGCTGATTCCTCACCTTTCTTAGGATCATCGATACGCCACAAGGTGAGATCTTGCATGGAGCCCCAGTCCAAGGGAGATTGACAGTCATGTTTAGCTTCTTCTATTTTCTAATAACTGCTCCAACAGTTGATCTTTTTTCACCAAGCTGCTTGACAATTGACCCGTAGCCCTTTCCAGCCTTGTGGAGGTCTACGATTTTGTCTCTGGAGTCTTTGGACAGCTCTTTGGTCTTAGCCATGTTAGTAGTTGGAGTCTTACTGACTGTGGAGTGGACCTGTGTCTTTATGCAGCTAATGACCTCAAACAGGTGCTTCTAATTTAGAATAATCAATGGAGTGGAGGTGGACTTTTTAGAGGCGGACTAACAGGTCTTTGAGGGCCAGAACTGAAGCCGATTGGCAGGTGTTCAAATACTTATTTGCAGCAATAGAGAGAACCTCAATAGAGAGAGTCTGCAAAAATCGAACTGCGAAGTAGCGAGGGACTACTGTATATAAAACAATTAAGATCAGGCAAAACCTTTATACAGTAAATTTTGAAATAAACTGCAAATATATAATATAAAGTTGTTTTCTAAGTAAATATTTATAATAAACTTATACTATAATCATTTTTACAACAAGCAGTAGTAAATACTGCCGTTGTGCAGCTATGACTCCAAATGAACTATAATGGTAATTAAGTTCACAGCAAGGGAGCATGTCCTCAAGTGAAACAGCGTGGCTCATTGGTGTTTTTATGTTTTGGCACCAGTGGAAACATCTAGCTCTAAGCATCGACTTCTTTTATGTTTTGACTGTGCTCAACATCACTCATGGCAGAAGGAAGAGAACTTCCATCACTGTTATTTATGACACTAACCAAGAACGTTGATTAGAATTGTGTTCATGGATGAAAACTAACGACCTGTGGCTTCAGAGTTGGACTTTTCACACTACAGTTCCTTTGAAGCCCACCTTCAAAAACACATATTTTGTGGTAGGATATACAAGGGCTGAAACGGTAAATCACAATTCCGTAAGCATTTTGGTTTTAGGGTTATGGTTTGAGATGACATTGTTACAACAGGAAGAAAATACTAGGGTTTGTTTTACTCATTTTAAACAGAACATAACCATCCCAGAAGCAAAGCCAGAAAAAACAAACCACCTGTAGCAGGTTATGCCCAACAAGGTAGGATTTGTCAACTGGCAACTTCACTATAAAACAAGTATCTCATACAGTACATTATACACACGTTGACATACAATCAGCAATACAGCAGCCTATAGCAATGGTCCTGACAAGAAAAAATGTTGTGAAGCCTCTGACCTTAATTTATGACCTTGATATTTGAGCTGGAATGATGAAAAGTGTACGTGACACTCCCTCTAGTGATGATGCATATGTATATGAGGTTTCTTTAAATCATTTTGAGAGGCTCAGAAGTTATGGACGGGTCAAGAAAAAGTTTACGGATGGCAAGACAGAGGGATAATTTAACACAACGCTTCCACCTTTTGACAAGCGTATAATAAAAAATACAATTGTCTAGTTGTAGTGTTTTTTATATTAATATATAAGTCCAAAGGTGGAATATTTATGTTAAATATTTTGACCAAGATTTAATAAAAAAGAAAAATGAATGCATGAGTCGCCATATAAAGTTTTAAAAAGCTAAATAAAGAAGATGTTAAACACAGTATATTAATTGTAGTTCACACACAAGTGGTGCTTATTAAATGCAGAGTCACATATTTAACAGCTTTTGTCAGAAACCAGTCTTTTAAAAGTGCATGAATTATGATCCTTAAGGTTTTCCATACGTCCACCGCTCGCTGTCCACTACTGCTGTAGGTCATGGGAACCTGAAACTTTTCCACAACAGTGGACTGAAGAAAAAAGCAGGTTTTAAAGCTCCTGTGTGTCATCTGAACTATTCATTCTTGCTTTGCTTTGATGTAGAGTGCTTTAGTTGCTACCGTCCTCTGCTTGCTTTCGTTATTTGTATCCTCTTTTACATATATTTGATTGGCAATCATCTGTGACTAAAGTAATTTACAGTATGACTGAATTTAAGCACCAGACACTGGTGTTTGTACATTTGAGTAACATTACACCCCAGTAATCTACTGTATGCAACATTGAACACAATGACCCAACAGTCAAGCATGGAATGAATTTCTCAACAAGTTTCTTAAAAGTCCTGAGATCATGGTCAGTCAACTAATCCAATCTGAAACTGAATCAAAGCACACATACTTCATCAAGCCAACTTCGTGAACATTGCACAATAGACGTATTCTGACAATCATTCTTTAATTCAGCATAAAAAAATTATTTGGGTTCTCTGAAAAGGCAGTGTATTATACAGATTTAAATTGTGCATTTATTAAATTTTTAAAAGTTCAACAATAATAGGTCTAAATTTATCCAAAAACATTCAAGTCTGAATGAGAGAAAATTAAAGTTACCGTATTTTCCGTGATACCCGTCGCACCGCCCTATAAGTCACATCCGTCCAAATATGTCTAAAAAAGTGGACAAATCCATAAATATGTTGCTTTGCCCTAAACGTCGCATTTATTATGCGTCACAGCTGACAACTTGGAAATGTGGGCCGGTGTTGTGCCAAAAATCGATGGGATGCCAAATGGTGGTTGTGGAAGCATGCACGGGAGGACTTTAACAAGAATTTAACAAGATTAACACTTAAAATAATTATTTCTTTGCTCGAAATTATAGTAAAAGTGTGTCTCAGTCCAATGTTTGCATAAGAAAGCAGCTTGACGGTCAAATCATCTGTATTTAAAAAGTATTCGCTGCCTCGGTGCTCCTGGAGGAAGAAAAGAGGAAGGAAAAAAAGGAAGGGGGAACGCTGCATGTTTCTTCAAAATTTAACAAGATAAAACACCTAAAACAATTATATGTTTTCTCAAAATTATAACAAAGGTGCGTCTCAGTTGAACTTTTACTTAATAAATGCACTTTAATGGTCAAATTAGCTGCATTTCTCCGGGGCGGTGCAGCTGGTTTGCCGGTTGCTCCAAGCAGCAAGCAGAACAAAGGTGGAAGGTTATGGCAAGCCGACTGAGTCATTAATAGCTGGTGAAGATTCTCAGTCATGCAGGACATGGTAAATTCAAAAAAGTTCAAGACAAAAACAATAAAGTAAAGTATAATAAATAAAGTCCAGTTGTTTTTGTATTGAACTTTTTGAATTTGTCATTTTAGCTACGTTTACCTGTTACATGATACAACGGCATGCCTTACTGCTACTACTACTCTGCTACCATTTAGTGGCTGAAAATGGTACTGTTCTCTTTTTTTTTTGTCAGAATGATTGAAAATGGTCATATATCAGCCAAAAATTGGTTTATAAATATGAGGAAAAATCCATAAATAAGTCACTTCAGCCTGTAAGGGCATGCAAATCATGCAAAAAAACCACGACTTATAGGGCAGAAAACACAGTACTTTTAAACTGTGTTTTCTCTCTGACTGGGCGAGGACACTCCTTAAGACTTGCACCTGTCAGAATGTACTGTAGAGAAAATGTGGGTGGCTCAGCAAATTTCCATCCAACTGATCAGCCAATTACCAGACTCATCATTGCCTCTTGCAGATCCGTCACAGTGTGCAAGCGCAGGCCAGAGGAGATCAATAGCAACACACACACACACATAAACACACAAGAACCGCTGAAAGGGGAAGATGATGATCAAATAGGATCAAATACATCTGCTGGTCTATATCAAGACACCCCCTAGCCTCCCAAGGTGCTCTGAAGTACTGAGGCACCACAGGCTAATTTGGCTGCTGCAGTACTTTGAGATTCACCTACAACATGCCAGCTGAAACCATTATCTATTGAGCTGACGTTATTAAAAAGGGGAAGAATTGGTAAAATTATGTTTTTACAGAGAGGGCCAGGGCTAGGACTAGAAGTAGTTGAAGAGAAGTGGTGCACGAAGAGTACAAACTGGGGGTTGAACAGATGGAGGGGATAGTCAGTACTGAAAGAGTAACCTAAAATAAGAAGAGACAAATGATTTAATCACTCATTATTGGTTTTACAAAGAGCGTGATGATTGGAAAGGGGGATTTGGGAGAGAGCGATGTGGCGAAAATGCAAAGTTAGCTGATGCGCGGTGCGATAGGTGAATGAGGGAAATCACGGAGGTGGATGCGTGGCTAATTACTGACAAAGAAACGATGACGAGTGAGTAGGAAAGATGTGATAACGAGATGACAGCTAAAACACACCGAAGGAGGAACAACAAAAGTAAAAGGAGCACAGGGAAAAAAAAAGAACAAAATCAGAAATAACTGAGAAAATAGTTGAAAGACAAACTAGTCTCTGCAAAAAAGTAGCTGAACCAAAATGAACTATAAAAAATAGTAAAAATCCCACGGCTTTGTAGGAGAGTCTTCAATTTGTTAAGACAGTGTAGCTCACTTTGAAGACTAGAAGGTCAAGTCCTCCTTTGTTTCTGCAAACCTGCATGTTTTAGCAGCAGAGATATTCCCTGTATCAGTGCCTCAATGATACTTTAATCTAAAGGTGAAGAGCAGCTTGTGGCCTTTAACTACATCTACACTGAACAAAAGCTGAAATGCAACACTTTAGTTTTTGCTCCCATTTTTCATGAACTGAACTCAAAAATCTAAGACTTCTATCTACACAACAGGCCTTTTTCTCTAAAATGTTGTTCACTAATGTTTGTGAATCTGTGTTAGTGAGCACTTCTAGATAATCCATCCATCTCATTGGTGCGGCATATCAAGATGCTGATAAAAAATCTGTATGCCTTTTAGATGTATGCCTTTATTGTTGTCACTGTTGTC
Organism: Nematolebias whitei; assembly: GCF_014905685.2. Taxonomy (NCBI): domain Eukaryota; kingdom Metazoa; phylum Chordata; class Actinopteri; order Cyprinodontiformes; family Rivulidae; genus Nematolebias; species Nematolebias whitei. Next base: position 21,667,964 of record NC_056509.1, read on the forward strand.
CATTGTTGTCTTCATTCTTTGTTAAATCAGGTCTCTCTTGTAAATGAGTCCTCGATGCTCAGTGGGATTAACCTGCCTAAATAAAGGTTGAATGAATGATTAGGCAGCATGATTATTGCACAAGTGTGCCTTAGGCTGACCACAATAAAAGGCCACTCTAAAATGTAGTTTTATCACACGGCGCAATGTCACAAGTTTTGATGAAGTGTGCAATTGGCATGCTTGACTTTGTAATTCTTCGTAACAAGGTCAGTAGTGTTTTCAAACCTGAAACTCCCAAACCACAATCAGAACTGAGGAAGTGTTTGGAGTGAGAAGTAAAGCCAGAATCTCTCTGAGAGCTCAAACTTTGTGGGCTAAAATAGTTGATAAAATAAAAAAAATAAATGTGTCCAAAAACCTAACTTTATCATTCCACAAAATATTCATTCTTTGTATTGTGATGTAGAAAACGAACACTTTTGCCCCCTTGTGGAGTAGAGCTGCGATTTTGTCTCGAGCCCCCTAACCCAAACCAACCCGACCCGAAATTCGAGCCGGGTCGGGCCAAAATGATGTGCTTAATGGGCAGGCCGAGTCGGGCTCAGGCTTTTGATGCGGTTTCAACTGCGCATGTGGCCGTGTCCGCCCTTTGCTCTTATCAAACATTTTAGGGTTTGTAATTGACCCACAACAAGCAACATAATGGAGCTGGAAAGTATTCAACTAAAGAAACCATCTTAGCACCAACATAACTGGTTTGTTCCACTTTGGAGTAAGCTGTTGGGGGAATAATCAGTTTTGTTGTGTGTTTCCTTGACTGATGAAGCCTTCTGGATCGAAGGCGAAACGTTTCAGCACAAAAACAATAAACTGTCCAGATGACCTGAGTGAAAAATGTTGGATTGTACACCTGGATTATTGAGCATGGACTTTGTTGTTAAACAAAAGCTAAAAACTGGAGAACTCATTGTACAAAGCCAGCAGGGTGAAACCTGCTGATGTGTGTCAGGTCAGGTGCACGCTCAGGTCTGACCGGCCGGTTGAAAGAGGTAAAAACAGTCACCTGAAGCTTCAGAAGGACAACCGAATTATCGCCTTTGGAATTTCATTTAAGAGAAAAAAAACACATTTAAAATAATTTTAAGTTAAAAATTATTGATCAAAGGACCTTGTGTTGACATTTAGTTTTGCATATGATTCAAGTTTAAAACGCATTTCCTTCACAATTCATAGAAAGGAGGGATGAAAGAATCCAACCAATCACATTACTATGTACTAACAGCAAATACCTTATTACAACGTGACACTTGTTTGACCCAACAGAACTGCAGAGTTCCCCCACAGAGCGCTGCGACGATGATCACATCCTGTAGTCTGTCTTCTCTAAACGAGCAAGCATGTGTTTAAAAGCAGAACAACGAGACGGTTGACCAATCAAGTTGTCTAAAAGGACAAGAAGCAACTGTTTGAAAGTTTAACTACGTATCTAGTAATGATAAAAAATTACTCTGAGATTTCATTTTTCTGTCAAGACTGAACTTAAAAAAAACTGCTGCTGCCACATTTAAGCTCTTAATCAAATCTTGTTTCTACGTCAAGTCTAGTTGGTAAATTAACAAACAACCTGAAGCAACTTATATTATTTATATAACCTTTATTATACAGGTAGTTTCACTGAGTGACAAGGACTCATGTTCAAGAGAGACCTGTTTGGGAGCAGACAGTGAGTGTTAAGTGTTAAGGCAGGTGTGGGTGTTTCACCTTTCCCACCCATATTTTGATGTTGTCAGTCTGGGGAGTTAAACCAGCGCCCTTCCGATCACGTGCCCACCTTATCTAACTTCTGCGCCACCACTCCCCTAACTACGTTTCTTGGTTGAGGTAACAACAAATTTTGTTTCTGGATAAAAACATTTTGGAAGTGAAGCTTGATCAGGTTGAAGCAGACCTGCTACAGTGAACAGATGCTTGAGTTGCAGTGCATGCTATGAAACAAGAACAATTCATTTAAAAGCAACTGGACTGGTTGAAGCTCACAGAAACACCTGAAACGTTAAATACAAAATAAACCACAGTTTGCCAATAGGCATGAGCTGGTTTTAGTTTCACTTTCAAACTCTAAATTTTCCATCTTATTGTTCTTGCAACATACATGTATTTTAAGAAAATTGTGTGGGTTTTTTCTGCAGTTGTAGCTGGTATGAATTAGTGCTCCTCCTCACTCACTTTTAGCTGCACACAAAGCTACCTATCTGTGGTGGTAGGAAAAAAATAACAAAATGTCCCCTTGCAAAATAAAACAAAAATAAGAAAAAACTTGGAAATGTTTCTGGTGGTGATGAACACAGATGGCCATGTATCACTCATCCCACATTACTGCAACGAGCTCATGGTTAGCAGGTGTTTCAGTCTGATGAACAACCTACTGAAGCTTACTAACGGGCTAAATAACTAGCTAACATCAGCTTGTCAGGCTTGTTACACAAACACCAAAACAACAGACACACAGTAATATTCTGTGCAAAAGGTTTAAAACAATCAATATTCTTTAATGGGTCACATGCGCTCCGGGATTTTAACTTTATTCTATATATTTGTGACTATGTTAAAACTTTGACTTTGATCTTCTAAGCGTCAGCAGCTGACAGATTTAAATTCAGTGTTGCGAGTTCAAAAAATAATCTTGGACTGAGTTTTAGTGACTGTCAACACATTCCTTTGTGTTCACTCACTCTATGACTGCTAAATTATTGTACTAATTAGAGCCAAACTGATATGGAAATTTTGGCTATCGCCAATACCAATACTGGGAGGGGTGGCCCAATACCAATAATAGATATAATGGCTGAATTTTTTAGCTTTGTCTACAATCTAACTAAACAGCTACCCGTATTTTCCGGCGTATACATCGCTCTGGAGTATAAGTCGCACTAGTCAAAAAAAGCATCATGAAGAGGAAATAACATATATAAGTCGCTTCGGCGCAGCACGGTGGCCATCCATCCATCCATCCATCCATCCATCCATCCATCCATCACAGCCAGAGCCGCTAGCTCGCCAGCGTTCCTCCACCTGCACCAGCTGAGTGCACGCGAAGACTCGTAGTTGTGGTTCTTAGAAATTTAAGGCGTCAGTCATAAATTGCGTTATGAATATGAAAAACAAAGTATATAAGTTGCTTCGGCGTATAAGTCACAGGACTAACAAATCTATGCTAAAAACTGTGACATATTCTGGAAAATACGGTACTTTAAAACCTGTTTTAGCACGTGAAGTATTGAAACAGTCTTCCTAACGCGCATTCATATTTTCTGTCCTCCACTATTCTCCATAAAATTATCAAGTGTGTTACAAAGAATAGAAATTAAACAAAGAAACGTCATTCCCTGTTCATTGTTTAAACACTCACGTATGGTGAAGGTCTAATTAGTATAGACTGCAGTGGCATTATCTTTTCTTTGTAGATAAGTAATTTCAGACAAACAATACATTTCATCGAGGACGACAAAGATAACATTACTAACACTGATATATTTTACCTCTACATTAAATGTATTTTTCTGGATAAAGTTTTATAAGGCAATAGTCTATGCTAATTTGAGAGGAACATAGCTAATGACAAGTAGGTTGGAGGATTGAAGAAAATTTATTTTTGTTGATTTTTTTATTTTACAGATCTGTTACAATAAACTTGCCATGCTCTATTCAGCAAAATACGCTACACAGTATTTAGTTGTTCCCTCCTTCGGCTGTGCTGTGAGTCAAGTATGCAGCATAGCTATGACTTGAAAGTAGTCCGCATGAGCCCTCTGCTGGATGCATTGTACAATTACACCATTTACAAGTAAGGACACGGCTTGTTCCCAGCATATTAGGGGTGAAAATTAGAAATGTTTATATCGGTGCATAATGGGTCATTTATCACTGATATCAATGGGTCCTCAACTGCCGATATCGGCCTAAAATATCAACCTCGCCGATATATGGGGCGGGCTCTAGTACTAATAGTATACAATAAATAAAAGCAATAGATTATGAAAAAAGTCTAAAATTTTAGTTTTATTAGCATAAATTATATTTTTTCTGAAGAGTGTCATACAGGCCCATGTTTATGCCTGTTGACCTCCAAAACAGTCATTTTCTTTGCCAAAGCCAACCGGAACAAGATGGCTGGTAAACGTAGCTCACACACCGAGACACAAACGTGCACACACAGTGAGTGCAGTATAGCGAGAGCTGATCAACGCTTGATTATCATCCCTCAGTGCCGCGTTCCCAGAGCAGAACTAAATCAGATGACTTCATTAGCATATAATCTGCATAATGGCTCAACCGGAGCAAGGGCATTCTCCTGCTACGTGGCTTCAACCGTGTCTCGTTCTGAAGCCGATTCACTTTGTGTGTGCTCAGCCTCTTTTAAGTCACGTAGATGCTTTAAACATCACAGCTGCCCTGTTGATTGAGGGCAAGCTAAATAAAAAAAAAAAAACATTTAAGTTTAGTTTTCATTATTGAGCACAACTTATCGGATTACCATCTTCTTTGATGCAAAGTAACTTTGAGCATTGGTGTCTGTAGTTCAGCTACAGTACTAATGTGTTATTGCAAATATGCTGCTTCAACGTTGTTTCTGTAAAATAAATACTAATAATTTGGTTTTTCTGTTGCAAAAGTCTGGAAAAACGTGACCAAATCCTCAACAGTTTGATCTGTTTTGCCACAGCTCTCCAAAGGACAAAATGTCAGGCAATCTAAAAAACAAAACGGCTCTTGGAATATTTATTCCCTTTATAAGATGTGCCATTACAGATTTTCACTCTTTACCTCACAAAAGTCTGCCCTTGTTAAATATTAGACGAATGGCTCATTCTTTTCCCCTTTTTAACATTTCATGCACTGTCTTCTTCTCTTTATGCTTGCAAAAAGTGGAAGTGGCGTCAGGTTTCAACCCTTTTCTCCATCTATTAGTCTGAATTCTACGGCTTTTCATCCAGAAGTTTAATAATGTAAAAAGTTTGAAACTACAATAAAGGGGGGAAACATTATTATGAATATGAAGACCAGCTGGTAAATTATTCAGCACAGGGAAATCCTAAGACTGGATGAAGTTTAATCCATCTTGCATTACATTAACATTACACTGTTTTGCAGAAACACAGCATATTTGTACAGTATTCATTTGACTGGCTACATATTTACAACTTGCAAAAGATTAAATATGAACACAAAAGTACACAATATGAATCTAGAAAAGCTCTATATAAATAGGATGAATGAGTTTTGATGGTGTTCCTATCAGTTTAGCCCTTTATCAAACCTTATGCCTCTCTTCACACTGGATTAGGTTTTCCTTTGCTTGTGGGCTTCTGGAATAAGGTTCAGGAATTCAGTGATAACCTGTTTCAGGGTCTTATTACCATGGCTGCTGTGTCTGAGCTGTCCTTGCCACACTTGAATGATGACATTGAGGGATGTCCTGTATGTCCGAATATGGTCTGCAGCCTTGTCAATGACTTTTAGAGTAGGAGGCAGGAGTAATTTTTCAACATACACACATAGATGCTCTGTGTGGTTAAAATGTTGGTGAATGCAGACTGTTTAAACACTGATCACTGACAAAAATGTCTTACCAGTGTAACCCACATGAAACATTGGGCTACTGAACCCATATCTGTAATTTAGGTTGTGATATCGGGAGGGACCAGCAGAGGGCACTCAGTTTTTACTGAGTTGAATTTAACCAACGTGATTTGGTCATATTTCCCTATATTCTGAGGCATGCTCTTTACACGTGCACTGACCGACCAAACTGTGGACCTTACAACCTGTCTATGAGTGACAGAAGTGACCACTCATTGAGAATATCTGTGGAATTCCCGGTGAGTGAATTACTCAGTTGAGTTCACTTAGCTTGCGGCTAATGTATAGGTAAGTTAAATATTAAAATGCCAGATACTGAGATATGTCTCTAAATAAACCAGTCGGGAGTTTGTTGGACTTTGTCCTAATGTTTTAATTGCTTTGGTGTGTTTTACATCGTTGTACTGACAGAAATAAGAATTAAAATGCTAACCGAGCTAATGCTAGCACTAACTTCAGGTGCTAATGCTAAAGGCCTGTATAATTTTACAAGGTTAGAATTAGCTTTACAATGACAAAGAATGGGCTTTTTTGTATTCTAAATCATACTGGTTCATTAAAAATGCATGCAGTTCATAGTAAGCCATGTTAAAGCTACTATAAGTTGTTTTTGGTTAAAATAAAAAATGTTGAAGTGTTATAAATTCATTAATCAACATTTTAAAAGCAAAAGAAATGTAAAATGTTTAATATGCCTGATATGTTCGTCTAACATTGATTTTGATTATCTTACAAGTTATGCACTGCATATTTAAGTTGTCAATGTATTTTGTTGGTTTAACACTAAAAATACTTAACAGTTAACTACTGTTTATTGCATTTCATGGTAGTTCACCATAAACTTAAGCTTATTAAGCTAAAAACTAAAAGGAGAAATATGTGAATGATTTGTATTATTGAGAAAGGACATGGAATCTCATAATTGAACGGGAACAGAATGATTTACTTTCTGCACTTTATTCAGACTGGTTTTAATGTGACTCTGGATTCTTTGATTGTGATGGCGAGCCGAGCCCATGCGAACTGTGGACAGGTGTAAACGGTGTGGCCAGTCGGGACATCATTTCACAGAAGAACCTTAACAATACAGAAAACCCATCTTGGGTTACAGATAAGATTCCATACAACACTACCTGGGGTAGCAACGTTGCTAAAGAACTGAACTTTATTTTAGTTAATTTTTTTCATATAAAGGGAAAGAGCTCTAATTTTTGCTTGTATTTTATTTTCCTACATTTGTCAATAAGGTTTTTTTATTATTTGGGAAGCAATAAAATAATCAGTCCAGTATTCAGTTGGTGTGACATCATCTCTTGGCGGAACCTAGTGGATGTTAGTGCCTGTTCCCTACTGGTCCACTTCAAGTGCGCTACACCAGCATCACAGCATCTCAGCCAGTTTGTTGTTGTTGACTTGTCAACAACAAACTAGTTAATACACTCTGAGAAGGTGATATTTATAAGACTGAGTTTGTTGCAGTGCCTCAGACTGAAGAAGTATTTTGAATAAAAGATGTTTCAACAAAGAAGAATCCGTCCTGAGGACTTGACTTAATCTTGTTAGACATAAGAATGACAGTTAGGAGCCAAAGGTCCACCATAGCAGGAAATCAAAATAATCTTGTTTTTAGGCATTTAAACCGTAGAAATGGTGTGACAGGGGAATTTAGTGGTGTAGACTCTGACCTTTACACTGGGGCATACCTTGGAACCAAAAACCCATGCCTATTAGCTAAAGCATATGACAATTTATCATTTCGACACCTCTGCAAACCAGTGCATAGAAGAATATTAAAAATGTGCTCAATCTCCTCTGAAATCCTTCATTGAATCATTTATTTCAACTAAACTGACTGTGTCTGAATTTTTATTAGCTCTAACACTGGCCATCTATAAAACTGAGTGATTTACATTTTCAATCACCAATGAGTCACTGGTCACCAGTGCTTGGAACAGAAATGCTTACTTGTTTGTTTTGAGCTGGTAGAGGTGTACGCTTCAAATTGCGTTGCATCCATAAGTAGTCCCAAAGGCCAAAATGGTGGATCCCTGAATAATTTCTTATTTAAATGAAAGAGCGACAGACGTATGAACAATCAACAGGGTGACACAGCATTGATGCTCTGCCAGTGAAGACCTATTTGCAGTGGTGAAACTCCATGTTTTCTACCAGTGCTGTTCTACTTATGTTCAACCATTCTGATTCATAAAAATTAACAAAGAAACAGATACGAGCTCAAACGTCCCACTCGACCCAAGACCATTAACAGAAACATAGTCTTCCTTTAACAGACAGAAATCCTCAAAGAGAGTTGGCGTTCTCCAACGGTGGTCACTGTTTTCTAACCATTCGGCTGCCATGTTTGTTTACTTTCACCCTGGTGTGAACATCCATGCATGGCTGCAGCCGTCACATCGGCGCATGTCACCCGTGTGCATGAACACGCTCGCAGCCGCAGATTCCTGAGCCTTCCTGTGCCGTCTTCCTCTCACAATCCAACCCTTCCAGCCACATCTTAACCTAGTTCTTCACACAAATTCGACTCATAAGGTCTACTGCGTTTCAGTCTGCAGCATTGGTGAAATGTGCAGCGCAGCTACGCAAGTTTGTTTCTCCAACACAGCTGCATTTTTCCTTTAATTACAGGTTTTCTGGCTAACTTTTACTCATGACTGCAACAGTTATTAATAAACCAGGTACAACACAAAATTGCTTCTAAACAATCCATCCATTATCTTTTCCACACTTCTTACGTTTTGGGTCGCGGGGGTCACTGGTGCCCAAGTCCAGCAATCACTGTGTGAGAGGCGGGGGACATCCTGGACAGGTCTCCAGTCCATCACAGGGACACAGAGACAAACAAACATTCACTCTCTCGCTCACACCTAGAGACAATTTAGAGTTACCAATCAGTCTAACATGTATGTTTTTGGTCTGTGGGAGGAAACTGGAATACCCGAAAAAACCCACACATGCACAGAGAGAACATGCAAACTCCACCCAGTAAGACCTCAGGCCAGGATTTGAACCAGCAACCTTATCACTGAGAGGCAACAGCTGTACCAACTGTGCCACCGTGCTGCCATTCTTTAAATCAAATACATGAAATTTATAGAAGACAACTGTACTTGTCAGATTATCTGGACTGCATGTTATAACTTCCTAGACAGTAATAAAACTAAAACAAAAACAAAAAAAATCTAATATCTTTAATAATGTCTGTGAAACCTGAACCGTAGCAATTATTCTTGCCCTCCACCAGAGGAAAAAGGGTAATAATATATTCACCCGTGTTCATGTGTGCATGACTGTGTGTCTGTATCTCAGCAAAAATATTTTATACAACTTTGAGGAAAATAATTATTGGCTGTCCAACTGATCTTTTAAACTTATCTTTTAAAATCAAATAAATGCAAGATGGCTCCACACCTAATGGAAATGGTGAAACATAAAAATCTCTGTATTTTTGTGATGCTTGCCCAACTCCCGGGTTCCAGAGTCTGAGTATAAAATATTTATTATGTAGTAGCCAAAATGAAATGGGCTTATTCGCAGGTAGTCATAATAAAAAATAATTCAGCATCCACATTCAGTTAGTTTTCAAGTGATTGAGCTACAGTTTGGTATTGTAGTAGTTTGGTATGGTAGTAGTTTGATATGGTAGTAGTTTGGTATGGTAGTAGTTTGGTATGGTAGTAGTTTG
>NC_056509.1:21677298-21677574 GCF_014905685.2 Nematolebias whitei
TATGGTAGTAGTTTGGTATGGTAGTAGTTTGGTATGGTAGTAGTTTGGTATGATACTAGTTTGATATGGTAGTAGTTTGGTATGGTAGTAGTTTTGTATGGTAGTTTGGTATGATAGTGGTTTGATATGGTAGTAGTTTGGTATGGTAGTGGTTTGATATGGTAGTAGTTTGGTATGGTAGTGGTTTGATATGGTAGTAGTTTGGTATGGTAGTAGTTTGGTATGGTAGTTTGGTATGGTAGTGGTTTGATATGGTAGTAGTTTGGTATGGTAGTA
>NC_056509.1:21677584-21680964 GCF_014905685.2 Nematolebias whitei
TTTGGTATGGTAGTGGTTTGATATGGTAGTAGTTTGGTATGGTAGTAATTTGGTATGGTAGTAGTTTGGTATGGTAGTAATTTGGTATGGTAATAGTTTGGTATGGTAGTAGCTGTGAGTCTCCCCCAACACATACTCTGAGCTCTTCATTTCAGGTTTGTCACAGCGAGCAAATTCGCACAAGGATTTAACAATAATTTTATTTTTAACCCTAACCCCTCCTGATGCAACCACAGACCACGGAGCTACCACAGCCCTCTGCGTGGAGCAGGGAGCTACTATCTAGGGCACCTGGGGGAGCTGGTGGGGGAGTTAAGCCTTGCTCAAGGGCCCAGAGTGGGTTAAATGACGGTGAAGACAGCTGTGGGTGCCTCATCTTTTCCCACGCACAGTTTGATGTTACGGTCAGCAGGGGGATTTGAACTGGCACCCTTGTGATTACAGGTTCACTTCTCTAACCTCTGCACCACCACTCCCCATCTCACAAGATGCCATAATATTGCATAAAAAGAGCAAAACACGGTCTGACCAATCATTTCTCATCGTTGAATGATTTAAGTCAAAACCTCTGGTATGAAAGGCGTCGGGCGGTTTGCTGTCCTTCAAGGAACACAAGGTCTTTATTAATTTTAGCGATGAGTTGTTTAAAAAATAAAATCTGAACAAATATGTCAGTTACATATTTACATGCTCTTTCCTCCCCCCTCCGTATCTTTCGTTCTCTTTGGGTTGTGTAACAACTGACGCACTCATGATCCGTGAAAAAGTGGGAATCAGTTTTGCTCGGTTGATCCCAGAGGTCAGCAGCGCAGCGAGAATAGGGGTGGGGGGGTGGGGGGGATGTATTAAGAGCAGCAGGCCCAATGAAAAGCAAGGAGACAAGAAAAAAGATTCACCAGCATCAGGCAGGCTGCAGTGAGCTGATGCCAGAGAGAAGGATGCGCACTGACAAGGTGGTTTTTGAAAATCTACTCGTTGACTGGGGAGCGGCAAACATCGAGAAAAGGCTAGAAAAAACAGGCAAGAGGGAGAAGAAATAACTAAATAAACATTGTAGATTAAATAAAAAGAACAAGAAAGCAAAGTTTGAAACAGATGAGGTAAAAGAATAAAAAAAAGAAATCCAAAGAAAACTTTCAGCCAAGACTCCCTCAGATTCTAGAAACAAATGAAGCCAATTAAAATATCCATATTAATTACAGTCTTTGGAGCTTAAACGGAATTTCTTCAACCACAGTTCCAAGCAATTTATGTCCTGGCGTCTGCGCGGAAAAACACAAACCAACAGGGTGAAATTTTTAATCAAAAACGAGTGCGGGAGGCTGGTATTTACAGCTCATATTTTGTAAACGCTTAAGCAGCAGCCGGTCACTTTCAAAATCAATTTGACCAATGCCCTCAATTTTGCTTTGACCAACTTTCAAATCCACCTTGAGGGCTGCGGCCAAGTCGCAGATTGTGTAATGAGGAATGGCAGAGTTAAACTCGTTTTAGCGAGCGTCTGGCCGTTAATAGGCGTTTATCGGCGCGACAGACAGCGCCCACCAGGGCCACCGTGTGTCAGCTGCTGTTCTGAATACAGAGAAAATATAATCCACAGCCTTTATGACACCCTGCGGAGGCTAATAACCACCGGCTGATGATATACAGAGCCCGCTGCTGCCTTTTGAAATATAAAGGACGAGAAAAGAACCATTTCTTTATAATTTTATGGTGAGTTTTATCACTCAGTTTTGAGTTTCATGAAAACAACAAAGTTTTTTCTGTCTGGCAGCAGTTTATGACCTGTGACACTAAACATTTCAGATGATCCTCAAACCTTTATGACCATAGCACCTCAACCATCAAAATATTTTTTACATGCTCAAGCAGTGACTTAAAAATTATTTAAATTAAAAGCTTATCATTCCTTCAAGCAATGCAACTTTTCCACTCCACCTTTAAGAAGGGTTTTAAACCATACCTTCAAAAACTCACAAGGGATGAAAAAGGTGACAAACCTAGCACCTGTAATGGGGGAGGGGTCCTGTGCCTACACAAAACAAAACTGCACTGTGCCTAGCAATAGTGACATAAAAATACATTTTAGACAGTTTTGTCAACCAGCATGTAATTCATGTAATTATTAAAACAAAATATATTACAGGTTCCTTTTTACCCTGGTTTCACAACAATTTCTGCTTTCCTTCACAGTCCACTTGGAATAACATCAATCTCCTTCCATTGGTTTCCTTTCCACTATTCCTTCCCCATCACCCATCATGTTACCAATTTTACTTTCCAGAAAACCCGTTACTCGACTCCCTGGTTTCAGCGTCAAAATATAAAATTTTTATCATGTAGGTTCATTTGGGTTCTTTCTCTTTTGACATAATTTTCTCCTTCAAGGTATTCTCTATAACACCTTTAAGACAAAATCTTAGTGTATGTGGCAGACATTGTTCAAATGTTAATGAAGCACTAAGCTAGCAGTGTGCAATACAATCATGCTAGCTAATATGCTACAGAGATAGTGCTCTGCTACTGTCATGCATCCTAACCTCCCTCGGTCGACAACTGCTGGCACTTACTTAGCTTAGTACTTACGAGTTAGTGCAAGCTTTGTTGCAAGGTAGCTAGCATTACTTACGTTCACTAGCTTAGCACTACAAATCCAGACCCTCTCCCCGAAAAAAACTTCAGATCTAGATGATTCATGTAAATTACATATTTTTGATGGACATCTGCGATTTTCTACAAAGTGCAACAAGTTAGCAGGTATTTTAAACTAAGATCAATATTATTTTGAGAAATCGTTGAGTTATAGCTAATTGCTTGAAAAATTGCTGCAGGTTGTGTACTGATTCCAGGGATTACATCCGAGCAAACTCTACATAATCATAATCATCTGTTTAAAAAGAATACAATTTTACCAATCAGTGTCTAACGCTTAACTTATTAAACATATGAATAGAGTAGAATAGACCTTTATTGTCATTGCACTTAAATACATTGAAATTTGGGTTTGCTTCCCAGATCAAAAGTAAAAACAGTATTGTATATATATATATATATATATATATATATATATATATATATATATATATACAGATATATATACAGTGTTTCCCCTACCATTATACAAGCGAGGCGCCCCGCCCTGTCAACAAAACCGAGCGCCCAGTCTACTGAACCCCACCCCCAACCACCTGTCTGCACTGACGTAACGCTAAACTAGCGGCTCGCAATTCTGGTGCACTAGCTAAAAAGCTAAAGGCAGCCTCTTCCTTCATGCTGAACCCTCACGCTGAACGCACCCCCGCCACTCAAAAACTGTCAGTGCAAACAGCGCGCGGCTGCCTCTGTGTCCCCCCCCCCACACACACACACACACACACTGA
>NC_056509.1:21681064-21686064 GCF_014905685.2 Nematolebias whitei
CACACATAGAGAAGCAGGAGGCGGGGGTAGCGCGCGGGTGAGGGGCTGGGTTTGTATTCAGTGAGGGACAAGGAGGGAGCTGTGTGAAGTTGGAGGTGCAGACGGGAGAAAAAGAACTACACGGATTTTCAAGTCTAATAATACTCACCATCGTAAATAGAAAATCTTGCGATACATCGAGTATATTCGATATATCCTCCAGCCCTACTAGTAAGTGATTTGTTTTTTAAGGCAGAACCAGTGAACAATATTTTTTAAGTTATGACAGTTTGACTAAACCTCCAGACAATGTGGGTACCTATAATATTATTTTTTTTGACTGTTCCCTTCTTCAGGGGTCACCACAGCGAGCAAACTCACACAAGGAGTTGGCAATTGTTTTTAAACTGGGTGCCCTTCCTGAAGCAACTGATCATTGAGCTTCCACAGCTCCCTTCATGGAGCAGAGAGCTGCCATCTAGTGTGACCAGGGGAGCAGATAGGTCATTAAAGGCCTTGCTCAAGGGTCCATATTGGGGCAAATGAGAGTGGAGGTGTGGATGGTTCACCTTTTCTACCCACAATTTGATGTTATGGTCAGGGGGGATTCGAATTGGCAACCTTCTAATCACAGGCTTGCTTCTCTATACCACCACTCCCCCAATGTGGGTATCGTAATGTATAAGTATTGTCCTAAATTCATAATCTAAAGTTAACTAGATAGAAAAAGAAAACTTCTCTTTGTTTCTAAACTTCAAGGTTACCATCATAAAATACTTGGCTCATACAGAGTCACACACTCATAAAGACACAGAACCAATTCAATTCAGTTTATTTATATTGTGCTAAGTCACAACAGAAGTCATCTCAGGGCACTTAGCAGAAACATTCATATATATATATATAAAAAAAACATTTTAGTTAAAGTTATCTAAATATATAGAAGCCAGCAGATTGCATTGAGTCTAACTTTGTTGCAATCTCCCATCCTGAACAAGCACAAAGGAAACAGTGGAAAGGAAAGACACTCTTTTAACAGGAACAAACCTCCAGCAGAACCAGACTCAGGACGAGTGACCGTCTGCTTTGGCTGGCTGGGGTTTGGACAATAAGGAGGAACAAATTAACACATAATGACATGTTCAGGTGAACTTTCTACAGGAGGAAAGAGAAATAAAACACATTAAGAGAAATAATTACAAATACAATCGGGTAGAGTAAGTAAAGACAGCAGCAGAGTGAAGAAATGTGGTCAGTTTGTCCTCCAGTGGTATAAGCCTATAGCAGCATAACAAAGGGGTAGCTAAGGAAACCAAGCCAACCCTTACTATGGGATTTATCAAAAAGGCAAGAATTAAGCCCAGTCTTAAAAGTAGACAATGTGTCGTCCTCATGGATAGAAACTGGAAGTTGGTTCCACAAGAGAGGAGCCTGATACCTGAAAGCTCTGCCTCCCATTGTACTTTTGGAAACTCTAGGAACTACAAGTAAACCTGCATTCTGAAAGTGAAGTGCTCTGTTAGAAAAGTATGGAATATATTTTGGAATTTCACAAGATTTAAGCTATTACTTTGTCTACCCTTTATATTTTCTTTTTTTTTCATTTAGCCTTTATTTAGGGGGAGTGGTGGCGCAGAGGTTAGAGAGGTGGGCTTGTGATCCGAAGATCGCCGGTTCACGCCCCGGCCCCGACAACATCAAAATTGTGGGTGGGGTAGGTGAAACACCCACACTTGCCCCCACCCTCATTCGCCCCACTCTGGGCCCATGAGCAAGGCCCTTAACCCCCACCATGTGCTCCCTAAACAGGTCTCTCTTGAAAATGAGTTCTCGTGGCTCAATGAGACTAACCTGGATAAATAAAGGCTAAATGAAAAAATATATATATATAACTGGCAGGGCAAGCATTGTGTAATTCTAAAAGTTCAGTGCTGTGTGCAACATGCATTTAGCATCAACCGTTTCCTGAGAGCTGGTATTATTTCATCTATGCAGAAAAAAGTGAGGAAGTTCAGCTTCCTACTGCGCTGCTGCCTTCACAAAGAAATAGTATAGACCTGCCAGGAAAAGTAATATTAATAATATTAAAATAAAAGAACGCATTAATGTTCAATGAAGCCCAAAATGTCACTAACTGATTTAGAAATGCCACCATGAACACAATTTCTCTTTCATACAGTGAGACATTTCTTTATTAAGTTTTAGGGAGTGTCTGCATTTCATCTGTTAAAAGAGATGAATCTTGCTTTGGAAAACGTTTTTCTCTTCCCGTCTCTTTTGTGCTTGCTGCGTTTGTAACAGACGGTCATATTTAGATTGTGCAGTGAGGGACATCTGTTCTTTTTTATTATTATTATTCAAACTCTATTTAATCAGGTGACTCTCATTGAGATCACAAAATCTCTTTTCAAAAGGAGTCCTCTATCTGAAGGCGCCAACACCAAGGTCAAAGTTCAAGGTCAACTTGAGATCAAATACACATAAATGTTCAGGACAACAAAAGGTGTAATACATGGTAAAATGAACCCAAGCTAAGTTCCAATAGACAATAGGAAACCACTTTTCATCCACATCCTTCACCACTGTTTTGAAAGACCTACCGTAATTTCCAGACTATAGAGAGCACCTGAATATAAGCCGCGCCCGCTAAATTTAAAAATAACTTATTTTTTTTGTACATATATAGGCCGCATTTGTCTATAAGCCTCGGGTGTCCACGTTTTACCAGTAACATAGACAAATACGTACAGTAATTTTATATATTTTTTTCTGGACAGTGACAGTAACACAGCTCATTAAAAAAATACAGTAACCTACCAGGAAGTCATTGATCGCTATCTTCATCTTCATTCTGCGCAAGCTTGTGCTGTCCTCTTCATCACCAGCTGCCTTTCGAACCCCGTTGGTGATGAAGGATGTTTTTACACTGCTCCTCTGTCAGGATCCACTGATAGACTGTAGCAGACGTTGCTCTTCACATGCGTCCAGTTAGGCCTGTCACGATAACAAATTTTGCTGGACGATTAATTGTCTCAGAAATTATTGTGATATACGATAATATTGTTTGAAATTTAACAATAGTTAATTGTCAAATTTTAAAAGAAATGTTGATTTGTGTGTAGGTCTAGTACCTTTTTTGCCCACCTGATGGCAGTATAAGACACCAAAGGATGGATAGTTGAGCAGCGTAATGGGAGTGAGGGCCCTTGACGTGACATGGCAACATGGCGGACGCGCGGTGGTTTGAGCTCTTTAGCATAGCATTTTTAACACAAAGCTTTTAATATAAAATCGGTAAACAAGTTCTCAACTTCTTTTTCAGAGAAAAACAACTTTTTACACGAAGGCACAGGTTTCAACTGTGAATTTTGGAGCTCAATAAGACGGAGGTTTATTCCAGAGGTCGTCCTATTAGCTTAACTTGTAGCTTAACTTCTCGGCTTAGCTGCTTTTAGTGACCCAAAAATGTGATTTTGGATCGTTAAAACAGATTTTAAAGATAAAAGAGAAAGGGAGGGGTCAGTGAAGAGCACCCGAGTTGAGCCTTGTCTTCAGAAGAAAGAGAGAGACACGAAGAAACGATAAAGCCGATAAATGAAAATGAAGTTGATAATTTTCATTCATTATGCGATTAATTGATTTATTGTTTATCGCGACAGGCCTACGTCCAGTTTTGGTAAACGATTTTTCACCACTAGTTATCCAAGTCTCCCACCAAACTCGGAGTGCCATTTTAAATTCACGATTCACTCCTGTTTAAAGTGGCTGCAAATACTTTGTTGTGCGTGCAGGGAGGGGGGAAATGAAGTTGTGACCTGGGGACATTGGCCCACTATGACCTGTTCGGTAATTTCATTGGTCATATTATTATTTGTTACCAATATTTGTACAGGAAGCGTCAGTGAGTCACGAAGACCCACTCCCCAAGAGAGACGTGTATTGGGCAGTTATGTGAGTGCCCAGGTGTATTCAGGCTAAATGTTTTTGTGGCATGAAGCTCGTTAGCCCGTCAATTAAAATCAAAATGCATAAATTAGCCGCAGCATTGTACAGTATAAGCCACAGGGTTCAAATTGTGTGGAAAAAGTAGCTGCTTATAATCCGATAATTACAGTAACTGATATCTAGCCTCGGAGTTATAGATGCTGGTGGTTCCAGGCTGCAGATGCAAAACAAGAGCAAACTCCTCACACCTGTTACAGGAATTACTGGAAGGACATTGTAAACAATATCAAAGAACAAATGTCAAGAGAATCCTTACACAGTATATTTGTTGTTTCTCTTCATAATGATATATTATAAATGTAAACATTCTTATTATATACTGGAGTGATAGTGTTTTTGTTGAAATTGTGTGGATAAGGAAAAAATGTGTGAACAGAGGGGGAAAAAACAATAAATAAAACCATATCTTTGTACTGACGTGTTTTTACACAACAGCACTGTTGCAGTCCAACACCTACAAACTTTAAAACCTAAAAGTAAATTGATCAAGCTTAATTAGCTAATATGGTAATGAAAAGATTAAAACATCTCATCACACGTGACTCTGGATGAGAGGGAATTAAGTAAATTGTTTTTGTATGTCGGTGCTTTTTTCTTTAACATGAGCTCGCCTGTTTTCCTGTGAGTTTGAGTGACGGGGTAAGAAGACACCGAGTGGTAGAAAGCAAACCCTGTGTGTGGTGGTGATGGTGCTGACTTACTGTCTGACTCTGGTTAAAGATTAATAAGATTACAATAAGAGAGCAGAGCACTAGAGCTTTTGGAAGGAATTATAACAAATAAATTAATTGTTAAATGTTCCCAAACGAAATGTGGCATTCCTTACGCTTATTTTTTTCTGTAGAGTTCTGATGTGATTAGGATGATAATTTTAAAAAAATAGTTACAATTTGTAAGTGGTGATTTAGCAATAACAACATACATAAATTTTTTTGCAACTAATTAAAACGTATTTGCATCTTTCTTATATGATTGTTTAATTGTTTATTATGTGGTTTTACTTCTGTGAGGCTGAG
>NC_056509.1:21687209-21693152 GCF_014905685.2 Nematolebias whitei
GACCTTGACCTCTCTAAGTGGCTTTAAACATCTGTTAAGTTCCTGTCAAAAACCAATGCAGACATGTTCCTGTTTTGAGTATTTTACGTATATCACTTTATAATGGAGCTTTATTAAATATAATTTTCTTCCTTCTTGTTTTCAATTTATATTTATTCTTTTAAGATTGTCTATTGTTTTCATCATTCTTTGTTTAAAACAAGTCTCTCTTGTAAATGAGCACTCGAGGCTCAATTTTGATTGAATGAATGAAAAAAAAAAAAAAAAAAAAAAATATATATATATATATATATATATATATATATATATATATGGTATAAAAGGTAATAATTACATATTTTAAACACTCCAAATGTGCAACACAAGCAGATTGATTTTAAACTTGTTTTCTCTTATTGCACTTATTCAGTTCTTTTTACAACTTTTAAGTTCAGTAACGACTGACGGGTAAAAAATATTTTAAAATCTGTTTGTTCTTGTCTTGATTGATCTGAACCTTTTCCCTGATGGTAACAGTTCAAACAGATCATGTCCAGGGTGAGACGTGTCCTTTAAGATGCTGTGGGCTTTTTCTATGCAGCAGGGACTGTGTAGATCTTCCAGTGAGAGAAAAGGGCAGCCCTCAGTCTTCTGGGATGTGTTCATAACTCTCTGGAGCACTTTCCTCTGAGCCACTGTGCAGCTAAGACACCACACAATGATGCAGTATGTTAAGATGCTCTCTAATGTTTATTGTCGTAAAAATTAGATTTTGATGTATCCTCATCGCTGTTGATGTTCCTTGCATCTTCAAAAATGCAATCTTTCTAACAAGGGACAAAAGACTGTTTTGTATTATATATATTGTTTTTTCAATTAGGTAAACAGTAGGTCTGGGTCACAGGTTCATATCCTCTCTTTGACACTACTTATTGGCAACCTTCTATTAGACTGCAAACAGGCATGAAGAGTGATTTGTGAAAAACATGAAAACAATGAAAAATAGAGATACACGTTTTTTTGTCTGAAGGCAACGTCCTGCAGAAGCTAACATTTTCTTTTGATCCAAGAGGTTTACATTTTTGTAAAAACCTAAAAAATGACCTACAACTCAGCTGAGAAACATTTTGGGGGGATATTAGTAGAACCAGCTAATGTTAAGCATCAATGTGCTAAACTCAAACAAACATAAGGAGTAGGGATGTGCGATACGGCATAAAATTCATATCATGATATGTAATGTAAAGGTGGGGATAATGATATATATCACAATATGTTTTAGTATAAAACTTGCAATAGGAATGGAAAAAAACATAGGGTGTTCTTTTGCCATCATTTATTTTGAAAACTGCTATACCACAAAATAATCTCAATTAAGAAAATTCCACTAGTAGGTCCAGACAGTTTTTAAATAATAAACAAATCAAGTATTAAGCTTCTTTCTTGTAGTGCAAAAGATATCAAATGTAGTTTTAGCCATATGTTTTAAACAAAATAATATGTTGTTAACTTAACAGTTTCCAGTATTCTCACTCAAGAAATGAACAGCAACAGAGCGGCATTTTACACTGAAACACTTCACCCTCCAAACCTCTAGTGGGCGCCTCCTTCTGCTTTAAGGAGAGCTGACGACAGAACACTGCGTGTTGCGTATGCGTCCGAATACGGCAACACTACAGCAAGCCGGCCGCAGTTAGCTTGTTGCTTCGCTATTTAGCTCTTGAAGAAAATACTTTAACACCACTTGCGCACAGTTTTCAACTAAAAAAAGTAACAATTAAACTGACAACTCTGATTTTACATCAGACACAGCATTTCTGCGGTTAGCCAGTAGAAGACAGATCTCTATCGTAGGCTAAATGTCTACCGTTTCTACCATGTACCATATATATCGTGCATTCCTAAAAGGAGAGTGTTACAAATGTCTGCTGTGATGAGTTAACCTTTAATTCCTCAGCCCAACCAACACTGTCTCAAGTGTCAAAAACAAGATTATTTAAAAAACCTCCTTTAGCCACGTAGGTTATTAGGACATGTGAATATTTTACAAAAACGCCAGTGACCTTTTTGCTGCACCTAGCACATCGCTGTTTCATTCTATTCTACCTTTAAATGTTGATACATACACAGTAAAATCCTGAGTGTCAAATAAGCAGTGTCAGAGCATGTGAACTCTATAAGAGTCAATTCAACAACAGTGAGTGTAAAATGCCTCTCTAAGTACTGCAGTGTTGGTGAAAATATTCAGAGTTAAAATAGATTTTTTTTAAACAACTCTTTACAGTGAAACTTGTCAAACGTTAAAGGAAATCCACTCTCTTGGAGTTCATATAACACCATAATCCAGTGTTGATGAAAGTTCTCCAAACTGAGTGTAAAAAAGTACTCTGATAAGCTCCGCCCCCTTCCACCTCGTGCTAGACTGACCAGAATTTTCTCAGCGCCATTTTAAACTTCTCCATCTTGCTGGAAAAATCACGGTAAGCTTCCTTAATTTTCCAATTGTTCTGAATTTTTAACTGTCATTATAGTTACAGCAGCATATTAAAATAACCTGATGCTTCAGACAGAACTTGTTTTAGAAAAAAAAATGCTTTTCACGTGACAAATGTGAAGAGTTGTAAGCTTTCAAACTGTTATCCTATTTAGCATTAAATAAGGATAGAATTCTAAACATAATAACAAGTCACAAGAGCTAATAACTTTTAAATTTGGATACCAACATTGATATACTTGTAAAACAGATTCAAGAAATTTTTGTATTGAACTTTTTTTTAATTATTATTTTATTGAAGAAAGTACATTTACTTTTAAAATCCAGTGTTTGGTCAGGATAAATTTTCTTTCTCATTGTGCTGTACATACATAATTATTTTTTATAATACATCTTACACCATTAGGTTGGGACGTATTCTTTATGCTAATTTTTTAAATTTAATGTCCACCTCAGTGTTTCCACTAGTTAATTTACCATGGCGGGGTGCTCATCTCATCTATGATTTTACTTGACTGGGCAGGGGCCTTCAACATGAGGGAAGAGGCATCATTGGCTTTTTAGCTAGAGCACCTGTATTGCACGCTATGAGCGCGCTGCTAGGTTAGCGTGACATGTTAGAGTTGTGCGCAGTTTGTACAGACAGTTTTTGAGTGTGTGTGTGTGTGTGTGGGGGGGGGGGTTCAGCTTGAGAGAAGAGGCAACGTGAGCGCTGCCTTTAGCTTTTTAGCTAGAGTGCCTGTATTTCGCGCCGCTAGCTCAGTGCTGTCAGTGCCAGGTGTGTGTGTGTGTGTGGGGGGGGGGGGGGGTGGCATTGGAGGCGGAGTGTTCAGTTCTGTTGACAGGGTGGGGCACCCCGCTTGTATAATGGTAGGGGAAAAACTGCACCTAAACAGATTCTAGTCCATCAGTCATATTTCAGCATGCACCTGTCATAAACAGGAAAGTTCAGATTTTCCTGCAAAGTTTTTATAATGTTAAGATACCAGATAATCAACAAGTGTCCTTAATGAGTGCTAGATTATAAATGCCAAACAAGTAGTGTAGTAATTTACTCCAAAAATCATGTCAAAGCCAAATTTCTTTATAATAAAAATAGCTTCTCTTTGTCTTGTCTTTATACCATCTTTCTTATGGTATATAACGATTGTAGGTTTTATTTTAGACTGTTAGATTTATGTAGCTCAAAATTCCTATTTGTTGTTTTTCTATAGATACCATCATGCTTATTAAAACAAAAATTGGTATGGAACAGAAGTATGTGAAGATCAGTGAACCAAGCCTGGAGGAATTTTTGAATGCTGGTAAGCAATCATGAACCCACCATTGGAAAAATAAAAGAAGAATGTTTGTTGAAGTTGTTCAGATGTATGCCAGTTCTGTTCTCTGCATCTTGAGTGTTCCCAAATAGAAGTGAACAATTAATTTGTCATTATAAACACAAAGAGCCCTTTTTCATATTTTATGCAAAAACAGTTTTATAATAAGAATTGAAATAAAAATTGATATGTTAGGTTAAATTTTGATTCTTCACTAACCATTGTAGGTTCTGTTCACCACTTTCTTGTTTTGGTAACAGAGTGTAAGTCCTGCATTTCAAATATTTCACTGATAATTTAATTGTGTTGTTTATTCCAAAGCTTTCATAAAGTTTGCCATTCCACCTGTTGTTGAGGGCATCAGAGTTTTTGATGACACAGGAACTGAGGTGGACACAGAAATATTTGAGGAATTAGTGCAGCAGCCCAGTACTGGCGTGTTCACCATCACATTTGGCAATGGTAAGCTTGATTTTTCTTGATTCCGAGTTCCTTCTGAATGTTCCTTTGCATTTTGACTTTTACCAAAGTTCCATGGGACTTCAGGGTGACAACCAGTGCAGATCATTTGGCTTATTCATTTTCTCCACTCTTTCTTGTGACCTTTAGCTTCTCAGGAGAGAACTTTGTCCAACTGTTCTCAGGAGCCACCTTCATCTCACTGCACCCTAGAAACATCATTTTCTCCCAACCCTGTGCGTCAAACTTCAACAGATTCAGCAGAACTTTCACGTTGTGACTCCGACGATACAATCATCCTGGAACTTGAATCCTGCAACTCTGTTCCTCCCATCCATGATGAGAATTACAGTCCTCCCAGTAAACGGCAGAAAATGAAATGGATGGATACAAGTTCAAAAAAGGTCAGATTAATTGTTTTCTGCCACGATGTACGAAAAGATGAAAAATAACCAATATGCTTTGTTGTCTTCCTTAATATGCAAAAAAACATCCTTGTTGTCTGTTAACAGTTGGTTGAATCAGCACTGACCAAGAAACCAGGTGGAGATCAAATTCTTAAGGAATATATGCGGACAAAAATCCTGACAGACTGTTCACGTCGAAAGCTAGTTAACATCCTTGCTGCGGACATGACTGAAATTCATGGGTAAGTTCATTTTTCTTGAAGTGCTGTGCTACTTCTTAAGAAATTATGCTTTGAATGTTATTGTCAGACATTAAATATATTTACTATGCTCCTTTCAGGACAGCACCACCACGACGTGTGAGGGAACTGTATGCTCAAGGCATAATTGAAATGTTCCCAAACTTGCGTGATCCATATTCCAGAAATGGATATGTACGTATTATATACAGTTTTAACTACACAAGTTGTTTCCAACGCTTTTATCTTTTGACCCAAATGCTGTAATACAAAAATAACCTGTTAACCTATTTTAAAGGAACATTTCTATGATGGTGAAAGTGGTAGTGGTTACTTAGCATGGAGGCTTAAAACCATTCAGAGGAAGAGTACGTTAACAGAGGGGAGAAGATCATCATGTCAGCTGACTGGGGGTGGACCAACAGCCAGACGAGATGCTTCATTTAATCCTGAGGTGATCCTAAGTGAAGAGCAGTGTAAGGAGGCCATTTCCTTCATGAAATATTCTTCTGATGAGGCCACTGTCAAGAACAAAATGAAGATGACATTTGATTACCGTCGCAAGATGGTCCTGGACGAAAACAGATCATCCGATGTCTTGACTGAGTTTCCTCGCTTCAGAGATGTCAAAGGCTTGGTAATTCAGCATTTTACACAAATAGTGTTTTGATGTACAATTGTGTCTTATTCGTAAATTGGCAAGTTTTCTACAATGAAAATCTTGTAAAATAGCTACAGATCTCATTTTGGGCAATCTCCACATTATTTACTTTTTATGCTTTCATTGTATTGTATTTGATGTGTCATAAATTAATCACCTCTTTGAACAGTCTTAACACACCTGCCCATGAAACAAAGGCCTGGAGATCATTTGGTTTTGTGTCATGTTGCAATAAGCTTTTTTTCCCATATGTTTAGATTGACCAAGACTTCATTTTGGAATTTGGAGAAGATGTTGCTTCCAGATTTTTGGAGAGGTTAGTGCCAACATTTTTTTAATCCACTTCATATGTTTAGTACTTTGTCAAATATGCCCCCTTTTTTTT
>NC_056509.1:21693252-21699014 GCF_014905685.2 Nematolebias whitei
GACGACGTCATATAGTTGTTTTTTTAATGATACGTCGACCTCCGAGATCTACTGTATTTATATATATATATATATATATATAACACACATACAGTATAGTATATATGTGTGTTTGTGTGTACATTTTTTCCCTTTTTTTCTTTACCTGACAGAGAGTGCTAGAGCGAGAGAGGGGGGGAGAGAGAGAGAGGGTGAGGGTGGTTGAAACAGAATTTTTAAAAAAGGTGCCACAGTGGCAGAAAGCAAGAAGTCTGTGGGAACTTTGTTGCCAGACTTTAAGGGATAATTAAGAAGAGTGACTCAAGAAGTGAAGAGTAAGATCTCAGACCGAAACCTTCATTTGGGGGTGGGGGTGTGGGGGGATTACACATGGACTGAACTATTCCATCCCTCTCTGTTCCAAAGTGGACCGCTGGCAGGACAGCGGCGGGGGCGAGCAGCTACAAGGCAGCGCTGTTTCTCTGCTCAGATGGTTTCATTTGAGAGTAGAGATCTCCATTTCTGGGGGAATGTACCGTGCAGAAATTCTGTGCCAATATAGGACACAAATATATATTTAATGGTGCCAATGAAACGACTGCTCAGTATGCAACCATTTCTTTTTTAAAGCCTAAAATTTAGGACTTCTTTCGTAAAAATCTACGCTGACAAAATGTTAATGTTTTGATGTGGAAACTAAAAGTAGAAAGAGAACTAAGATCAAAAGTAACGTTAAAGCTGCTGCCAGAGGCTCATTAGGCTCACCATGGTAACCTATGTGAGACACTCAAAGGCGTTGCAACAATTATATGTGAGGGGCACGTGTCAAAAAAATTTGTTTGGACCCCCCCCCCCCACCACCACACACACACACACACACACATTTACCATAAAATATCAGTTCATGCAGCGCTGTTTCTATTTCTTTGTGAACAAATCCATTCCACTTGATTAATAGGGGAATACCCAAACCATTAAAAGTCCACTCCTGGTTTTCCTGGTTACCTACAACAAGTCGCCACACCACATGCAATATCTCCCCAAGGTTACTTTACAGAGTGGGGGCACAGATATGGGCTGGGGGAGGAGGGGGAGACACCTCTGTGCTGTGTGCTAGCTTAGCACCACGTCAGTGTGGGCAGTTGTTGATGGTGGGGTGTTAAGATGTGTGAGAGAAGTGGAGCGCTATGTCTGTAGCATATTAGCTAGTGTGTCTGTATTACACACTGCTAGCTTAGCGCTACATTTGTGCTGACAGTTGTTGATTGGGTGTGTGGTGGGGGGGGGGGGCTAGCATTGTGTAATGCTCTTATAGTTATTGAATCGTGTTTAATTATGTAGGTAAACGTAGATGTTTAACAACCTGTTAAAATACAGCAGAATGTAGGAAATGGCATCTACTTTATTCAAAATTTTCTGGGGGAGGACCCCCCCATACACACACACACATTACAAATGCTTCTGATGCCAATTTTGCCACACCCTGACATTGGTCAATTATCGTTACATGCTTAGCAGTCACTTTGCAAGACAGGGGGCACCCTGGACAGGTCTCCAGTCCATCACATGGACATGTAGAGACAAATGTGACAAACAACCATTCACTCTCTCACTCACATCTAGGGACAATTTAGTTACTAATCAACTTAACATGTTTGTTTTTATTCTGTGGGAGGAAACTGAACTACCCAGAGAAACTCTCGGACTGAAAATCCCACGAACACTGGTAGACAGAAATGAAGAGTAAAAAGTAAGACTACAAGCAGTCAAGGTTCCATATGGAAAACGCCTGCTTCTCACACAGCCGATGTTCTGTGTCTATTTGTCTATTTATGTCTAATTTTATTTAGAAAATATGACTGGGGTATTCACTTCTGGCTTTTCAGCTGTAATGGAAGTCAGTAGGAGTTTGTAAGTCCACACTGAACGTTCAGATAACTTGAGAGAAAACTCTTAAGTCCTATTGCAGTGATACACACCAGATGAAAGAAGAAACAATTGTCTACACTTTGATGTAAAGACGTTATAGGACACGTAAAGATGTTTTTTGTTTGTTTGTTTGTTTGTTTTTGGTAAAGATCCATTTTGTGACAAAATCTAAGTTGAACAATTTGTGGCAAAACCTTCAAATTTTGTGGTGAAGAGAGAGCTGAGCTGTAAGTCAAAGCTCTCTGTTTACCGGTCGGTCTACGTTCCTACCCTCACCTATGGTCATGAGCTCTGGGTAGTGACCGAAAGAATGAGACTGCGGATACAGGCGGTTGAAATTAGTTTCCTCCGCAGGGTAGCTGGACTCTCCCTTAGAGATAGGGTGAGAAGTTCAATTATTCGGGAGAGACTCGGAGTAGAACCGCTACTCCTCCACGTCGAGAGGAGAAGTTGAGGTGGTTCGGGCATCTGGTAAGGATGCCCCCTGGGGTCCTCCCTAGAGAGGTGCTTCGGGCATGTCCAACTGGGAGGAGACCCCGGGGAAGACCCAGGACACGCTGGAGAGACTATGTTTCTTGGTTGGCCTGGGAACACCTTGGAATCTTCCCAGAAGAGCTGGAAGAGGTGGCTGTGGAAAGAGATGTCTGGGCCTCCCTGCTCAAGCTGCTGCCCCTGCGACCCGACATCGGAATAAGCGGAAGATAATGGATGGATGGATTTTATGTAATTTTCTAAAGCAGTAGAAGGAATGATAAAAGAATACTGACCGAAAAGTAACCAGGATTCTTCATTCATTGTTCCCACCTCCACCCCAAGTAAAGTGGGATGTATTGTCATATAAAATATAATCCTCTGACTATTGTATATTCTACAGAAGTGACAATGTTCCAGTAAAAGTTAATAGGGTTTGATATCAGTATCATCACACAGAAGGACAAGTAATAAAAAGAAGAACTTTCCAATGTTCAGGTATTTAAATTTTCCACTACACTGATCTTGTGCCACACATAAAAATGTCTCTTTAATTACAGGAAACCATGACCCGAAAAGGAAGAAGCGGGTAAAAGGTAATGGTTGGTTGGATAATTACAGGAAAGTCATCAGATAATGCTCTTAGTGAGACCTGCAGGCTGCCTTGCAGTCTCATCTCTGACCTCTGCTGTCAAACCTAAATGAACACAGTTAAAACATCCACAGGAAGGACAGGCTCGGCTAAGACATGAGCACAAACTAACGGACCATGACCTTGTAAAAAAAAAAAAATTGTGACCAAATCTTTGTGCACTGTTGGTTTTGTGTAAAGATAATGCAAACGTTTTAAAGAAACTGTTCAACGTTGTGACCGGGCTGCCCTGAAAAAATGGGAGACCTACAACTTTTATCAAAGGGTGCACTAGAAAATTGATGCAAATACATCAAATATCTTTATTTTACATGACAGCATTAAAGTCTGACAAATAGTAAAGCACTAAAGATCATTGCATTGCAACTAATTAATGATATCCCTGAGAGTTCATCAAGGACTGAAGGTATATGTGACTTTATGTGACTCGATGTGATGAATGATGCTCCTGAAGCACTGCATGCTGGGTATAAATTCTATCTAGCGTTCTTGCTGCTTTGCTACAAGATGGTTTTGTCCCTGCTGGACCAAAGTGGCTGCAGGCAGAACAGGTGAGCTGCTCTAGCTGCAGCACCTGAGTTCCCCTTCCACGATGAGAAATCTCTGCTCTGATTGGCTGAAAACCTCACTGAGATGCATAAAAAGTGACATTTCTATTCTTAGATCTTCAAACTGGCTGCCTGTGAGCTGAGCTTTGCAGAAAAAAGTGCTCAGAATGTAGAACAATAATGACTTCTGGAGAATCACAATATTTCTAAAGTAACCATTTAAAGTCATGCAAAGATAGCCAGTCTGCCCAAGACACTACCCTTCTACCCTAAGTAGTAGATTGTCTACCTTTGTATGATTCTTGCCTCATTTTAATTACATATTACAAACTTTCTCCCTTACTAATTAAAATAAAAATATTTAAAGACCCTCTAAGGAAGCTATTCTTAGATTTAATGCTGGATTTATCTCTGCACATTCCACCAAAAGCCAGAGAGACTCATTTTAGGATGACGAGTTATATTATAACCTCATAATGAGTTTTTGTGGAAAATACAGACTATTTTCCACTAGAATAGTGATTTCTGTGTCTTGAAAAAGCACTTTTTTTGCTTAGAATGTTTACAGAACCTATTTGGAAATGAAATTGAAGAAGAATTATTAATAACCTACTAAAATTGGCAACATATTCAGGATTATTATGAGTGAGGATTTAAAAAGCTGGATTATTCCAGCAGCACATTTTTGATTAAAATGCAAATACATAGATCTGCATTTCTCTTAATGTTTCTATTGAACAGAGAAAACTGGTGTACCAGTTCACACAAGTCTATTGACAATAAAACAAGTACATGAGTTCTTGTTACATACTGAAGGTGTTTCTTAAAGCTGGTAATAAACATGGCTCTCATTCCATCTGTGAATGACTTTAATTTTTCATGTGGTTCATGGATCAGCTCATCTCTACACACAGATACAACAACTAGCAATTTCAATACCCACCACTGAGTGTGATGGTACTCCATGCTCTTGTAATCAGTTCTCATTAACTAGATGCCACTGAGATGTGACCACATTTGAGATGTCAGATGTAAATGAGGTTGTTAATTGGTACATTTAATTACTACATGTGTTTTGCTTGACTCTCTTGTTTATAGTCATACCTGTAAGCACAGAATAATCACACAGAAAATAAAAGGTTATGAAACATTCACGCAAAGGCATCACAACTGGTAAGTATTAATCATTCTTAACCTTTCCAAAAAACTGTACTTTAAATGATCTGAACTATCCCTGTACATGAGAATAAGTGGATGTTTAATCTCAAAAACTGTTGTTTTTATAGGTTGGGAATAAAAACAACTGAAAACATCTGCAGGCTGTAGTTTAGGGTGCTGCTATCTGGAGCAAAATATCTAAATAGAGCACAGTCTCTGATACACTGCCATGCCTTATACATACATTATATATACAGTGGGAACAAGTATTTGATAGACTGTTGATTTTTCAGGTTTTCCCACTTGCAAAGCTTGTAGATGACTGTAATTTTTATCATAGGTACTTTTCAACTGTGAGTAATGGAATCTAAAACAAAAATCCAGAAAAATACAATGTATGATTTTTAAATAATTAATTTCCATTTTATTGTGTGAAATAAGTATTTGATACACCAGAAAAATGAAACTTAATATTTGGTACAGAAACCTTTGTTTGCAATTACAGAGATCAGACGTTTCCTGTAGTTCTTGACCAGGTTTGCACACACTGCAGCAGGGATTTTGGCCCACTCCTCCATACAGATCTCCTCCAGAGCCTTCAGGTTTCGGGGCTGTCGCTGGGCCACACGGACTTTAAGCTCCCTCCAAAGATTTTCTATGGGATTCAGGTCTGGAGACTGGCTAGGCCACTCCAGGACCTTAATGGTGTAGAGGCAGGGCAGCCGGCATGGGACCCGAAAGTCCCAGGTTCGATCCCCAGTCACTGCACATCACGTGGCGTCTCTGGGCAGCACGTCTCATCCCCAAAATGTCCCCCGGGCGCTTTCAATAGCTGCCCACTGCACCACCTGGTGGTGGATGGGTTAAATGCAGAGAGTAATTTCGCCATTGTATGGAAACATACAGTGCTGACATTGTGATGACATTATTATTATTATTATTATTAAGATGTTTCCTACGGAGCCACACTTTAGTTGTCCTGGCTGTGTGTTTTGGGTCGTTATCATGCTGGAAGACCCAGCCAC
>NC_056509.1:21699114-21699739 GCF_014905685.2 Nematolebias whitei
CAGGTTTTCTTCCAGAATGGTCCTGTATTTGTCCCCATCCATCTTCCCATCAATTCTGACCATCTTCCCTGTCCCTGCTGACAAAAAGCAGGCCCAAACCATGATGCTGCCACCACCATGTTTGACAGTAGGGATGGTGTGTTCAGGGTGATGAGCTGTGTTGCTTTTACACCAAACATATCGTTTTGCATTGTGTCCAAACAGTTGGATTTTGGTTTCATCTGACCAGAGCACCTTCTTCCAGATGTTTGGTGTGTCTCCCAGGTGCTTGTGACAAACTTTAAACAACACTTTTTATGGATATCTTTGAGAAATGGCTTTCTTCTTGCCACTCTTCCATAAAAGCCAGATTTGTGCAGTGTACGACTGATTGTTGTCCTATGGACAGACTCTCCCACCTCAGCTGTAGATCTCTGCAGTTCATCCAGAGTGATCATGGGCCTCTTGGCTGCATCTCTGATCAGTCTTCTCCTTGTTCGAGATGAAAGTTTAGAGGGACGGCCAGGTCTTGGTAGATTTGCAGTGGTCTGATACTCCTTCCATTTCAATATGATTGCTTGCACAGTGCTCCTTGGGATGTTTAAAGCTTGGGAAATCTTTTTGTATCCAAATCCAGCTTTAAACT
>NC_056509.1:21699839-21700110 GCF_014905685.2 Nematolebias whitei
CCCAAGCTTTAAACTTCTCCACAACAGTATCTCGGACCTGCCTGGTGTGTTCCTTGGTCTTCATGATGCTCTCTGTGCTTTGAACAGAACCCTGAGACTATCACAGAGCAGGTGCATTTATACGGAGACTTGATTACACACAGGTGGATTCTATTGATCATCATCAGTCATTTGGAACAACGTTGGATCATTCATAGATCCTCACTGAACTTCTGGAGTGAGTTTGCTGCACTGAAAGTAAAGGGGCCGAATAATATTGCACACCCCACTT
>NC_056509.1:21700210-21710487 GCF_014905685.2 Nematolebias whitei
ACATTGGATCATTCATAGATCCTCACTGAACTTCTGGAGTGAGTTTGTTGCACTGAAAGTAAAGGGGCCGAATAATATTGCACACCCCACTTTTCAGTTTTTTATTTGTTGAAAAAGTTTGACACATCCAATAAATTTCATTCCACTTCACAATTGTGTCCCACTTGTTGTTGATTCTTCACAAAAAAATAAAATGTTATATCTTTATGTTTGGAGCCTGAAATGTGGGAAAAGGTTGAAAAGTTCAAGGGGGACGAATACTTTCGCAAGGCACTGTACAAATATATATATATATATATATATATATATATATATATATATATATATATATATATATATATATATATATATACAGTATATATATTTGAATATAAAAGGGTCTTCTTAGATTGCGGTAGACAAAAACTTTTTCTTCAGATGGCTCAGGGCCATCTAGAAGTGCAGGTCCCAGATTTGTAAACAGGAATGACAAAGTGCTCTGTATTTTGCACTAGATTTATATTCCCTCACACTCACTTTCTCACCTGGCCTCTTGATCTCTAACCATCATCTATCCTTCTGTCTTACTATCTCATTTTCCACCCTACACTTTTCTTGTGTCTCTCCCATTAGGTCACCCTCTCTATACACATACCCACCCCCTCACTTGTTGTGTTTGACAACTGTACCATTTACATTACATTTGCACAACTGAACACACATGGCACTAACTGCACAGAATCCCAGTGTAAAACATGCCCTCTTTTATATATCTCAGTGTTCTTCAATGAAACATCATTAATAAAATAAAATTATATCCAACAGTAAACACTAAACATAAGCTTTGTTGCTTTAGTATGCATTTAAAATAATTTCAAACTTAAGTAATTTGTCATAAATTACCTATAATTACGATTGTGCTTTCCAGTTTTATTCTGTAATCTACATTTTACTTAAGGGCCACTGCAAGGTTAATACACATATGGAGACAAATCATTAACATTTACACCTGAGCTTAACTACAAGTCCCAATGCAGTCCATTTCATTTGCATGTCCTTGAACAGCTGGAGGAAAGTGGAACACAACGAGGAAAGCCCCCATGGACCAACATGGAAAGGACAGAGCTACGTAACAAACTGCGTCCTTGTCGTTCCGTTATGCAACATCGCTAATGAATATACTGCTGTGTGTGTACTCTCTACAAGCTGATGGGCAGATTACTACCTAATACGCTGATGTGATAAAAGTGTAGAGGATTCTATTTTTGGTTTTAACCCAGTTTTATTTTATTTAAACCTGATGCAAACTGAATATAGGGAGCTCCATTAAACTCCAGTAAAGTCAAATTGTAATCACTAGCTGATAGTAGTACTTTCTGACGCGTTGCTGTGTGGACGAGGATCCTGAATGTCAGGGTACATTTGATTTAATTGACTGAAGGATGTGAAAGTGTATATTCACCACCTGCCAGGCAACATTACCCAGGACAACAGTACATTTGGCAAATGCATCTATAAAAGGTTTTCTTTAAATGTGAAAGCATGAATATGTAAACTAGCCTAACAAATAATCATCTTAGGAGTTAGAATTTATATTTTACAACTGTCTATGATGACAACACAGTTTGCTTGCACACAGTCCAGCTGTCACGTTGGAGGATAAGCTCCAGTGGATAAAAATAAATAATTGACAGAACAACTATAATGTGTTGAAGAGTTCATTCAACCATAAACAACATTTGTGCCGTGTTTGTTGCTCAAATAGGGCAGACAAAGGTCAAAAATCATACTTCAGAATCCCAGTAAGTATAACTACAGGAAACAAATTGACCACGTGAAGAGAAAACGAGTGACTGACACATCTTGGTTGGGCCTATGAACTACAAAGTAATGTCAATAAAAAATTAGCTCTTATCATTTTGATGGAGCGGCTGTGGCTAAGTGGTTAAAGCAGTTGTCTTCCAATGGGAGCGTTGGGGGATCGATTCCACCAGCAGTCACATTTTGAAGTGTCCCTAAGCAAGACACCGAACCCCTCACTGTCTCTGATGTCTGTCCTACCGGTGTATGAATGTGATCTAAAACACTGATTAGTCTCTTCAGATTCAGATTAGCTTTGTAGAGATCTAGTAGAATGCTGTATGGATGGGTAAATGAGGGCACAAATTGTAGTGTAAAGCGCTTTGAGTATCTTCACTAGATAGAATGGCACTATATACGTACAGTCTATTTACCGTTTACCATTTGGGGGAACATTGGTTCGAAATGAGTGAACAGTTAGTGGTCATGTTCTATAAAGTCGCCAAAGAAAAGTGTACGAGAAAACTTAAAAAAGACGTAGTTAGGAGCTGAAAGAGCTCATACTTGGATGCCGTGGAGGCTCCAGGGAGCTTTATTATTAGAACCAACTAACTAAAATTAAAATTAAGTAGCCCAGAGGGTTCTTATTTGGTACCAGATGCTCTTTAAACAAGTGGTCAGTAGACTCCAATGAGCCTACAACTCCAGTCTACAGAGTGTGACTTCTAGAGGGCCACAGAACCGAGAAGAATGCTTGAACTAAAGGTAATTGACGTTGTCTAGATTTTGCAGGGTTATTAACAAGGCAGAGATGATGTTTTCATAATAATTTAATTAATTCTTTCAATGGCAGGACGGCACGATGGCTCAGTGGGTAAAGCTCTTACCTCTCGGAGGAAAAGTCGCCAGATCGAAACCCAGCCAGAGACCTTTCTGAGTGGAGTTTGCATGTTCTCTCCGTGCATACAAGGGTTTTCTCCGGGTACCTCAGTTTCCTCCCACAGACCAAAAACATGCATGTTAGGCTGACTGGTAACTCTAAATTGTCCCTAGATGTGAGTGAGAGAGTGAATGTTTTTGTCGTTTGTCTCTGTGTGTCCCTGTGACGGACTGGAGACCTGTCCAGTGTGTCCCCTGCCTCTCACATAGTGACTATTGGAAAGGGACAATAGCGACCCCCGTGGCCCGAAAAGGAAGAAGCAGGTAAAGAGGATGGATGGATGGATGGATGGATGGATGGATGGATATCAATGGCTATTGTTTAAAGATGCTAAGCAGGAACACAATCCAATGAATGGCACTGTTTTATGTATAAAAAGTCTCATGTTACAAGGATACATGTTTATAGAGATGATGTTGCTGTCATGGGGTGTAGTTCAGATCAGAGAGTAAGAGTACAACAGAAAAGTCAGGAATATTTTTAACATCAATATAAGCTGAAGTAGCTGAATATATTAAGGATGCCAGTGAGGAGAACCATTTCAGAAGCAATTTGATAGTAGCCAACACTTAACAGAAGCTGCTGATGGATCTGGGATTAAGAAGAACCATCATTGCCACAGAGATCAGGGCAGGATTGAAAGGTTAAACAAGACTAAGTAGCCTCAATTCATCTTTATAAACAAATGTACAGTCAAAGAAATGATAGTATTCAGAGGAGAACACAGTTGTATTGAAAACTGGTAGATAGCTTGTTAGAGCTGGAAGACTAGCTGGTAATGCAACTTGGTGATAGCAGGTGGTCCATAGAGAAAGTGAGAACAAAGACAGACAAAGGACTTGAAGCTAACAGCTATTAGGCTCTCCTTAACAGTTCCCGACAAGTTACTCTACTGCATTTACTCTGCCCACGGGCAGCAACTTTAATACACCAACAGACAAGTCCAGCTCTAAGCAGAGTTGCATTTGGGCCTAAAAAATCAGACCAAGCCCAGCCCCAGACTGTAACCATTTTTTCTGAACCCAAGACCCGATCATTTAACTGTAATCACAGGTCCGAACCCAAAATAAAACCCAACATTTTTTTATTAAGCATTTACTGCTTTTTTAAACAAATCAGTTTGACATGATATTTAGAAAACTTAACAAAAGGAAGATAGAAGATTTCTTGTTTCACCAAATGGATATTAACATACAAAACAAATAGCCTAAAAAAATCAACTGTAAAGATAAGCTATTATAAAAATGAACACAAGTATTTCTTGAGCAAAATTATTTGGAAAAATAAAGAACAAGGCTATTTTAATTGAACGCACTGATTACTTCAGATTTTCTTCAGATGCTGCAACAACTTCCTTCACCACAGAGGACAGCAGGTGCAGAGACGTGTGCGGCCGGTGATCAGCTGATCCATCTGAACTTAACTGGACATGTTTTTACCTCTTTCAACCAGCCGGTCAGAGCTACCTCCTCCTCAACAAGTAGATTAACACAATTTTTTATTGTGCATTCTTATTTAGTTTTCTTTGTGTTATATGATTCATAAAACTAGGGCTGGACGATACGGCCAAAATTTTTATCACAATATATTTCTTAACTTCGGTCGATAACGATAATTTGACATCGATATAAACAATGTAAAAGCCTCAGAAAAACTGTATAAACTGTACAAATAAATTCATGTTCACCTTTTATTTGTATTTAGCCTTCAAAGAAATTTGAAATCACTGTCAAATAAACATAAAACTCTCAACTTTGTCAATATTAATAGTTTTAACTTTAAACAACAACATAACCCATGCAGCAGATATTTGCTGCATGGGTTTCTACAGTTGGGGGTGTTTCAGGGACACGTTGGCTCAAACTTTTGTTGAGCTTCATCTTCTGACTCATCATATTCTGTCAGGTGGGACGAGTTCGATGTTCCCACCGCTAGTTGGAACGACTCTCCATCATATTTTGCAGCACACTGACTGAAACCTGCTGTTTATCAAATCTTAGAAAGACGAACCACTTCCACACCAACTAATGAGTCTTTCCTCTCATCAGTGATGTCATCTGCTTTCTCTTAGCTTGTGAAACCTTGTTCAGTCACATTCTGACGGTCATTTTGAAGCAAACACTTACTGCGTGTTGGAGCTTAGCCTAGCATAGCCTGCTACCGCTGACTCCTTCGAGCTGTGGTATATGTCACTACACACTTATTTCCTTGTGTCACAGCTTTTTCTGTTCAGGTTGAAACTGAAGCGGTCGCTTCAACTCGAACAGAAAAAGAAATGTCAGTAAAACGATGCAATCATATCGAAATATCGAAAATGTGCTTAAAACATACCACCATTATCGAATAAAAGTATTTCATGATATATATAGATATCGAATTATTGTCCAGCCCTACCTAAAACTGTATCAAAATCCCGAGACCAATCCAGCCCAAACATGAAGCACATTATTTTGGCCCGACCTGACCCGAATATCAGGTCAGGCCCGGGTTAGAAATCACAGCTCTAGCTCTAAGCCAGTGTCACAATAAAGGGCACTGCCCTGCCTAAACCTACATACTGTACACTGACAAGAAATAATGTTACTGTTTGATTAAAAAAAAACATTCATATAACCTAATTTTATTTAAAAGTCTCTTCTTCAAAAGCCTTAGTTGTAGGCATACATTATAACCCTCGTCAACCTGGATGACCATGCAGTGACTTCAAAAGTCCATCAGAATCAGAATCTTTGTACAGTTCCGGTGTCTTCGTTATGCAAAATAGGTCCACAATAATTTTGAGGAGTATGTAAAAACATGTCTGTGGTTTATCCTCATGACTCATTTCATGAGCCACCTTTTAAACAAATAGTAGGGTTTATTTATTTTTAGAGCGAAGTAAAGAAAAAGCACCCATTCTGATCTGCACAGCAGAAACTCATATCGGACCAGCTGCCACAACACTGAACGAAGCAGCTCAGGTTACAACACAGAAAGCTCATTTCTACTTTGGTGTTTTAATTATGTACACAGCTACGTATGTAGTTAGAATGCAAAAATGATTTGCTGCTGTTTTGTGATTTGAAAAATATTCATTAAACGTTGAAATTATGTAGTGATGACTAACAATTTCAAGTTGACAAACCTGCATAACTATTATTCTACATGTTGACAGGTGTAGCTACACTTGCTGGCAGGTTTAGCAAAAGAAAGAAACTCTATTCACCCACTGTTGCAGCCAGTATTATATAGCCGTTATATAGCCATATATATAGTATAACTTCCTTTTAAAAAAGGCCAACTAACATACATACCAGTAAATGCTCACTATAAATCCATAACCACAACAAAGTAAATACAGAAAGTGTCCAACATAGGGCAACTAGTGGCCCTATTAGAATGAAGCAAAATGTCGGATTAATTTTAAAAGCAAGTCTTTTTTTCCAAACAGATACACATAAATGTTCACATAAACAACACACAGTTCCTATAAATAATATTTAGAAAAGCTGTTAAATAATCCAGCACAAAGCCTGCTTTCATCTCTTTTTTTTGTGATTTGATATTTATGAGAGCAAATCATTTAGTCTCCCATCTTGACACTGCATTTCTGACATCTTATCACAACACCCGGCAATTGTTCCGATTGTGCAACAGTAACTCTGAGCCCTCATTAGATGGAGCACATAAAGTTTCTTCATTTGACTTTTTTTCATGAGAAAACCCACTGAGCTCGTGAATTGAATTAAAGAACAGACATAATAAATGATTAACCAGTGCAAGCACAAACTCAGCACACACACTGTACGCTGACACACTCACGCACAGCTCTCTGAACTCAGATCAGAGTACAGTAGGGAAAAAAAGGATTGCTGTACCTTTGCTTCTACCTACAAATTTTGGAGAAAGAATCCAGATGAAAGTAGGAAGGGAGTCATCCCAGGCAAAGCAACAAAGAAAGACAGTAAAAGGTGGAATTAAAACATTGTTGGTCTAAATTAATCTTATATGCTACCAAATGACACATACATGCAAAGAGTACACAAGTGGGACAATGAGCACAACACAAAGGACATCTCAAGAAAACACAAGACATATTTAATAATGGATTACTACTCAAAGCAATGAGAGGGGTTTTCCAGTGGGGTTCAGAGGAAACATTGTGAACCAAGGAACTCTAAGTTGTACAGAGTTGTTTGAACACCCTCAGTTTACAGAAATAAAGTCAAATTTTGCATTGATGGCATAGGCGTCGCAACAATTACAGTGGGGAGAACAAGTATTTGATACACTGTTGATTTTTCAGGTTTTCCCACTTGCAAAGCTTGTAGATGACTGTAATTTTTATCATAGGTACTCTTCAACTGTGAGTGATGGAATCTAAAACAAAAATCCAGAAAAATACAATGTATGATTTTTAAATAATTAATTTCTGTTTTATTGTGTGAAATAAGTATTTGATACACCAGAAAAATGAAACTTAATATTTGGTACAGAAACCTTTGTTTGCAATTACAGAGATCAGACGTTTCCTGTAGTTCTTGACCAGGTTTGCACACACTGCAGCAGGGATTTTGGCCCACTCCTCAATACAGATCTCCTCCAGAGCCTTCAGGTTTTGGGGCTGTCGCTGGGCCACACGGACTTTAAGCTCCCTCCAAAGATTTTCTATGGGATTCAGGTCTGGAGACTGGCTAGGCCACTCCAGGACCTTAAGATGTTTCCTACGGAGCCACTCTTTAGTTGCCCTGGCTGTGTGTTTTGGGTCGTTATCATGCTGGAAGACCCAGCCACGACCCATCTTCAGTGCTCTTACTGAGGGAAGGAGGTTGTTGGCTAAAATCTCACGATACATGGCCCCATCCATCCTTCCCACAATATGGTGCAGTCGTCCTGTCCCCTTTGCAGAAAAGCATCCCCAAAGAATGATGTTTCCACCGCATGCTTCACGGTTGGGATGGTGTTCTTGGGGTTGTACTCATCATTCTTCTTCCTCCAAACATGACGAGTGGAGTTTAAACCAAAAAGTTCTATTTTTGTCTCATCAGACCACATGACCTTCTCCCATTCCTCCTCTGGATCATTCAGATAGTCATTTGCAAACTTCAGACGGGCTTTGACATGCGTTGACTTGAGGAAGGGCACCTTGCGTGCACTGCAGGATTTTAATCCTTGACGGCGTAGAGCGTTACTGAATGTTTTCTTTGAGACTGTGGTCCCAGTTCTATTCAGGTCATTGACCAGGTCCTGCCGTGTAGTTCTGGGCTCATTCCTCACCTTCCTCAAGATCAATGATGCTCCACGAGGTGAGATCTTGCATGGCGCCCCAGACCGAGGGAGATTTTCCGTTATTTTGTATTTCTTCCATTTTCTAATAATTGCACCAACTGTTGTTGCCTTCTCACCAAGCTGCTTGCCTATTGTCCTGTAGCCCATCCCAGCCTTGTGCAGGTCTACAATTTTATCCCTGCTGTCCTTACACAGCTCTCTGGTCTTGGGCATTGTGGAGATGCTGGAGTCTGATTGATTGAGTGTGTGGACAGGTGTCTTTTATACAGGTCACGAGTCCAAACAGGTGCAGTTAATACAGGTAATGAGTGGAGAACAGGAGGGCTTCTTAAAGAAGAACTAACATGTCTGTGAGAGCCAAAATTCTTACTGGTTGATAGATGATCAAATACTTATTTCACACAATAAAATGGAAATTAATTATTTAAAAATCATACATTGTATTTTTCTGGATTTTTGTTTTAGATTCCATCACTCACAGTTGAAGAGTACCTATGATAAAAATTACAGTCATCCACAAGCTTTGCAAGTGGGAAAACCTGAAAAATCAACAGTCTATCAAATACTTGTTCTCCCCACTGTATGCATATATATATATACATATACATATATATATATATACATACATACATACATATATATATACATACATATATATATACATACAGTACCTTGCGAAAGTATTTGGCCCCCTTGAACTTTTAATTTTTTGTGAAGAATCAAGAAGTGGGACACAATCGTGAAGTGGAATGAAATTTATTGGATGTGTCAAACTTTTTTAACAAATAAAAAACTGAAAAGTGGGGCGTGCAATATTATTTGGCCCCCTTGCGTTAATACTTTGTAGCGCCGCCTTTTGCTGCAGTTCCAGCTGCAAGTCTCTTGGGGTATGTCTCTATCAGTTTTACACATGGAGACACTGAAATTCTGCCCATTCTTTCTTGTAAAACAGCTCGAGCTCAGTGAGGTTGGATGGAGAGCGTTTGTGAACAGCAGTCTTCAGCTCTTTCCACAGATTCTCGATTGGATTCAGGTCTGGACTTTGACTTGGCCATTCCAACACCTGGATATGTTTTTGTGAACCATTCCATTGTAGATTTGGCTTTATGTTTTGGATCATTGTCTTGTTGGAAGATAAATCTCCGTCCCAGTCTCAGGTCTCGTGCAGACTCAAACAGGTTTTCTTCCAGAATGGTCCTGTATTTGTCCCCATCCATCTTCCCATCAATTCTGACCATCTTCCCTGTCCCTGCTGACAAAAAGCAGGCCCAAACCATGATGCTGCCACCACCATGTTTGACAGTAGGGATGGTGTGTTCAGGGTGATGAGCTGTGTTGCTTTTACACCAAACATATCGTTTTGCATTGTGTCCAAACAGTTGGATTTTGGTTTCATCTGACCAGAGCACCTTCTTCCAGATGTTTGGTGTGTCTCCCAGGTGCTTGTGACAAACTTTAAACAACACTTTTTATGGATATCTTTGAGAAATGGCTTTCTTCTTGCCACTCTTCCATAAAAGCCAGATTTGTGCAGTGTACGACTGATTGTTGTCCTATGGACAGACTCTCCCACCTCAGCTGTAGATCTCTGCAGTTCATCCAGAGTGATCATGGGCCTCTTGGCTGCATCTCTGATCAGTCTTCTCCTTGTTCGAGATGAAAGTTTAGAGGGACGGCCAGGTCTTGGTAGATTTGCAGTGGTCTGATACTCCTTCCATTTCAATATGATTGCTTGCACAGTGCTCCTTGGGATGTTTAAAGCTTGGGAAATCTTTTTGTATCCAAATCCAGCTTTAAACTTCTCCACAACAGTATCTCGGACCTGCCTGGTGTGTTCCTTGGTCTTCATGATGCTCTCTGTGCTTTGAACAGAACCCTGAGACTATCACAGAGCAGGTGCATTTATACGGAGACTTGATTACACACAGGTGGATTCTATTGATCATCATCAGTCATTTGGAACAACGTTGGATCATTCATAGATCCTCACTGAACTTCTGGAGTGAGTTTGCTGCACTGAAAGTAAAGGGGCCGAATAATATTGCACACCCCACTTTTCAGTTTTTTATTTGTTGAAAAAGTTTGACACATCCAATAAATTTCATTCCACTTCACAATTGTGTCCCACTTGTTGTTGATTCTTCACAAAAAAATAAAATGTTATATCTTTATGTTTGGAGCCTGAAATGTGGGAAAAGGTTGAAAAGTTCAAGGGGGACGAATACTTTCGCAAGGCACTGTACA
This sequence comes from Nematolebias whitei, assembly GCF_014905685.2. Lineage (NCBI taxonomy): Eukaryota > Metazoa > Chordata > Actinopteri > Cyprinodontiformes > Rivulidae > Nematolebias > Nematolebias whitei. The sequence continues at coordinate 21,710,442 of NC_056509.1, forward strand.
AATATATATATATATATATATATATATATATATATATATATATATA
>NC_056509.1:21710587-21715117 GCF_014905685.2 Nematolebias whitei
TTTCCAAAGACCCCCACTCTCAAAAATAAGACTTTTCTTTTTTAACACGTCTTGTTGTAACTATCTACTAAGATTTGTACTACTATGCCTGGGGGTGGGGGTGGGGGGGTCCCCTAAACTCCACGATAAACGAGGGACTACTGTACTCAAACCTCTAAAATTCCACAGAACAATCCCACGCTAGCTTAGCACCGCATTAGTGCGGGCAGTTGGAATATTATATTTCTGTGAAACTGAGTGGTGTAAAGATTTATAAAATACTGCTTTTGTGAAACGCATAGAAAGTTTTGACATTAGAATTGATTTAAGACGGCAGTAACACCCTTTAGTCTTGACTCTGCTCAGACTAGCCATGAGCTCACCAATTTGGTAAGAATTAAACTTTTTATTCAGACCGAAGCCAAAAAGATAGAATAACTTCTCAATCTTTCCACAGAACCCCACCTTCAAAAATATGAACTATCATTTTTAACACGACTAAGTGTGACTGATTCAGAGGAAAATAATCTACTGAAAGTGCCCCATATTTCATATAACTTTAACTTTAGAGGCCAGTTGATTGTGCTTTTTTTAAGGTGAGGCTGCTGTTTAAAACAAGTGATGTCTGATTTATTTAGTTGATTTTATTATTTTTTTGTATTTGTTGTTAGCTCATAAATATAACAGCATTATAGATATGACAAATGACTTAGTTGTGAAAAAAGTAAAAATAAACAACAATTAAAAGATTTTGACGTGTGGCAATCAGGTGTAGGCACAGAAATAAACCAAATCATAGGCCGACTGGTTTTGATCTTCACTGTTTCGACCACTTAAAAAAAGCTGCTATTCCTTTATACTTAATTGCCAAATACATAAAGATGCAACAGCAGCAGCTACAACCAGCTTACTATAGCCTAAATTTTGGTTGTATAAGCAAGAATGTTATTCATTATAGTATTTTTAAGTGAGTAAATTATTCTAATGGTTGGTAAATTAACCCTACATGTATTTAAGAAATTATTATTTAATTTATTATATCTGTTATTATACCATCTTCTATCTATTATATCATATTATCTTTAATGAAAAATACAAGTTAACAAAAGAAAATCAGACAAATTACTTAGGCAGCTGATCTACCTTCAAAAAATGCCATGTCTACATAGAAATACAGACATTTTGTTTTAATAAAATTGCACATTCTAAAATGTAATTGCCAGAGCCCCAACGTAAACTTTCTATAAAACCTTGCAGGCAATGTTCTGAATTTGTCAGTCTATAAGTGACATAATTTACAGCGATTTTGATTCACAGAAGGTTCTTCAATTACAAAGCAAATTCATGGAAATAGTAATATGCCTGAACTTGACCATGATGCATCGGATTCACTTTATTTAGTTATAACTCTAATGCGCTTGTCCAGCCTTGTGTAAAGGGTCTCTTCAAATCTCTGTGATTTCTTTTTCCAACCACCCCAAACAGTGGACAGTGTCACTGCGTGTTTGCTGTGGAGCTGAGATTGCTGCACAGTTATGTAACGCAAAGAAACCTGGGCGAAGCAGGCCTAAGGAGACACAGCAAAGGCAACAACAACAAAAAAAAGAGAAAAACATGTGATGTGGGACAAGCCATGCAGCCATGCACATGTAATCACCCGCCCACTTCTCTGCAGCAGCGGTGGGAGCAGTCAACCCAACAAATGCATATGGACTGGCAGAGGAGGCGTCAGTGTAAATCTCCACCCCAAAACCAAGCCAGGAGTTTATAAAAAAAAAAAATCAGAGAACAAGACAAAAAAAGAAGAGAGTACCTTGTTCTGCCTTCAGGTGTGCGAGTTCTTCATAAGGAAAATCAGACAGGAGCAGAAAGAGAAGTGAGAACAACACACCAATACTACACTTGTATTGTCACAACGCATGCTTTGCACGATAGCAAACCATGACTATCACACTAAAATCAAAGCTTTCCAAAAGAAATGCATCTGAAAGCTTTATATACTGAAAATGGAAATGACTAGTAAGAGCTAAACAGAGTATAACGTAGCTGTAGATATTTTCACTACATGCTTGGCCATTAGAAATAAGGTCAATGGATTCCAGGTATATTTTCTTGCATTATGAATAAATAACCCACATGGAGTGGTTCTATAATTTCACTGAAGTTCTGATCAATTCCTCCTGAGACTCACCTGGTTTTCTCTGGACTGCTGTGGAGTTGTCACAGGAACAAAAAGAGAAAGATAGAAGAGAAGCATGGCATTAGCAACACACTACAGTTGTGTTTGCATGTGGCTCTAACATGCAAAACATATCACACTGTGAATCATTGTACTGTCATGTAAGGAGCAAACGGATGCCCCTTGACATGCCTGCTTAAAATAGCTACTTTTATTTAAAAAAAAAAAACTTAAAACACCAAACATTTCATCTGTCCCGTCCTCTCAGGGAGTCAGATTGGCATTACTCCATTGGCGGAGAATCGTTTTCACATTTTGACTGTCACACAGTAACATTAATGTTCCACATCTTGGATCACACAGGTTTCCTCACAACATGAAAGGAGACACATAAATCCCCACACCTGAGGATTTACGGGGTTGTGAGGTTTGTGGATCTCAAGATGTTTATTGTCAGACCCATGTTTCTTTTTTCCTCCACCTCTCCTTTCTGCTCTTTTAAACCAACCATTCATTTCCTGTTTTGTTTATTTGTTTTTGCACACTTAAAATAAAGACATCCCGTTAGGTTTTTCAAAAGAATGCTCACTGTAAGGGTAATGGAGACATATATACATGTGGCGTTTGATATGCTAATCTGCATGGTTATCAGACGGTGGTACAAGCACAACTGGTGTTGCTCAGGATTACGTAAGTGGTGCTCAGCAGAAATTTTAGCATTTAATATTTACAAATTAAACAATAAGATAATTAAATATAATTATATGAACTAGAATACAAAACTAAAAAGAAGGCAGAGCCAAAACACTGAGTGGTTTAGTTTCATTATGATCTTGGCACTAAATGAAAAATAACACACACAAATGCAAGAGTATATTTTAATAACTCCTATACTGCACCCGTAAAGCCTCTATAGGACCTGCTGGCAACAAAAGCAGCAAAACAAAGAGAATTTGATTTGATCTATCCCCATCCTTCAGTCAGGGATGAGTTTATTAGTTTATATCAGATGCAATACAAATTCATAAGTTTGTACTATTTTAACCCATCCATTTTCTGCCTCTAATCCAAGACTGGGTTATGGAGGAAATAGTTTACACATAGATGTCCCCTGACCTACATCTCTACAGTTGCCTCCTTCAGTTTATCAGGGGCCAGGGCATTTCACGGTTTCTTCCTTTTAAAAGGGAGTTTTTCCTTTCCACTCTTGCCTTTGTGCTCGCTCAGCATGGGAGACTGCGACGAAGTGAACATTCAATGCAATCTGCTGCTTCCTGATCCTGCTTTTATGCATGTGAATGTATTTGTACAGTGTCATGAGACAACTTCTGTTGAGACTTGGTGCTATATAAATAAACTGAATTGAATTTCCATGTCAGCCATGAAATATAATCTGTCCTAACAGGACTAGTCTGAAATATTTTTCTTGGAAGGCATCTAAAACAACTCTGCCCAATGAACAAAACCCCTCAACTGGTGTATTTCAATGCATAGGAGCAACAACTCTACTGTTAGCGCTTCCTTAATAGCTTAACTCATCCGATTCATTCAGAGGAGTCACTACCTACAGTAACCACATCCCCTGCAGATGTCATTTTAACCCATCTATCAATATCCCTCTTTGTTCTACCACTGCACATAAACAAGACCCCTGAATACATTAAGGAGCATAACCTCAGCCTTGGAGATACTGATCTTCATGGCTGTTTTACACTCAGCTGTAAACCATTCAAGGCCCTGATGGAGGCCCTGGCTCAATGAGGCCAACAGGAGGACCACCAAAAAGCAGCTATGCCATTCAAAGGCCCATCAAACTGGAGACCTGCCCGATGGTTACACCTTTACATTTTACACACCAACTCTTTAGTCTTGAACCCAGTTTCAGTTACAAAAGGTTTTCAAAGAGTTATATACATTGCATTCAAGAGCATCGAGTAAAACTCAGTTCTTAAATGCACAAGTATGAACTACTGGTAAGTCTGAGGTTTTAGATCAGCTAGACAAAAAGCAGTGTTGTGTTTAACTTGGTGCAGTGACTTGATCTGTGTCCAGGCTGCAGAAACAACTGGCCTGCTTTCCCTCACCAGATATAGAAAGAGATTTTTCACCTTTATTCCTTCTCTCTCCCTCTCGTTGACACTATTGGGTTAACGTTTAAAGTTAGATTTAACAAACTCAACAGAACAAATATCTTTCAATAGGAGGGACAGGCTGGAAAGAGTCTTTAGCAGAAGCTGGTGAGGGCAAATTTTGTTCCTGTCTGCTTTAGGGAATTTAAAATGAATGTGATTTCTCCTCCCAGAGAAGAAGGATGACATTGATGGAGAGAAAGGAAGGATAAAACTGGTAAGGGGGGGGGGGGGGGGGGGGTG
>NC_056509.1:21715217-21730653 GCF_014905685.2 Nematolebias whitei
GGGGGGGGGGGGGGGGGGGGGGGGGGGGGGGGGGTTGTGAGAAAGTGGCCAGCTGATGGACAGCAGTTACAGCTCTCAAGAATAGAAGGCTTGGAACCACTCAATTTATTTGCCTGCATCAGCAGGTACATACATGTTCTTTATTTTGACAGTGCACACGCTTGCACCCATAAATGTGCATATTCTGCATGCTTGTTAAATTGTTACCTATGTAGATTAAACCCTTTGTCTTGATGCAATAGCACTCGGAACAAGCCAATGTGCTGCAGTAGACATGTGGTCTAAGCGTAATCCCTTGTTCTACTTTACCAGCAGCTTCAGCACTCAAATCCAAACATAATTTTCTGCTTGGGCACTACACACAAATGCCCTCTGCACTGAAATCAGGCAAGTCCCTGCACCATTTTTTCCCTCCCTGACCTACTTTTGTAGTAAGATTATTGCAACTGTCATTTTTTTCCATGTCTGTTTATTAATCCCAAGCGCTAAGCCCAAAGGCATAATTTCAGCATTCGTTTAACAGTTCGCTTGCTCTAGCCTCCAATTAAAAACCTTTTGTCAAGCCACTGCGTTTATTTTATTTTTTAAACTAATGTTCATTTCAAATACAGGCTGTTGAGTTTTGAAAGACAAAACGAGGATCATTTTACATATTCATTAAACAACGCTGACCTTCTGCAGCTCTTAATGTAATGGAAAACGCTGAAAGCATTCAGACTTCAAAATGTCACCGGAGTTAATTGAACAGAATAAGGTTCAATATCCAGATCATTTTCATCAGCGTTCCTGATATTTACACTGCAAATAGTGACAGATTTTTTTTTTTTGTTGATAAAATAAGGCCATTTAAAAATATTTTGAGAAAGCAAAATATCAAAAAGCTTTGGATTTCTCTCCAAAAGTCAGTAAGTCCAACTGTATTGTTACTCTTACATGAATTTACAGCTTTACCTGGGAAGAGAGACTGACCATTTGCTTTTTGTTTGACTTGAAAGGTTTGTGGAGGAAATAAGGCCCATTTTACACTGGTTGATGACCCAGCAGTTACAGAACACATCAGCTAGAATGATCTTTGAAGGGTTTTGGCAAGATGTATGTGGGTGAATTAGGGACTCACTGGGTTCTTTATTATGTGTCTTATACTGTAGCATGAAAGGCTGTGACTTCCATAGCAAAACTGTGGGACCTTATTATGATGATTAGCAGAGTATCAGGGTCTTGGGTGGAACGTAACCACAGCTTGGTATATGCACACAAGCATTGCTTCATCATTAAGAATTTGAAGCAGGGATGGCCATATTGGCCTCAGTTATAGGTTACAACCTCACCATGCCCACACAGAGCCAGCGGCGCTCCCAGCAAGGTATTGCACAACCTTAGGTGGAGTTGCCATTCTTGCTACAATCAATAGAATCACAACACACTCTCAGCACGTGACTGCAATGACCAATTCACTCTCTTTATGCACCAGTATATATATATATATATATATATATATATATATATATATATATATATATATATATATATATATATATATATATATATATATTGCACAGCTGTCCTTTATTTGCCTTTAGGACGCAGAGCAAAAAGGCCCTTTTCTCATCATCAGGCCTACGGGACAAGGAACGAATAATTCTGAATGTGATGAAGGTTCTGTATCCCTTCACTTACATCCTCTTATGCTTATGACAGATGTTTCCTCCTTCACATCTATGCTGAAACTCATGGCAGAGACCCAGAAACCTCCCACATTTTTAGGAAAGCTCTGCAGATCAAGGAAACAACCTAGTGCAGGCATGATGCATGTGGCAGTGGTAACGTGGTGTGTAGTGAGTAACCGCATGCTGATGTGTTTCCAAAGAGTTGTGCCTGGTAGTGGTCCCAGGGCATGATGGGACTGTGGGTGGACAATGCAAGATTACTATTGAAACATGATGCTGATGTATAAAATGCAGTAAGCACATAGGAGGGTCTTGAGGAAACAAAAATGGCAGACCAACTAACCTATTTGGCATTGGTCTTGAGCGGAAAGTCAAAACTGTCTTCATACTGAAGAAGGTTTTATGAATTTTCTGCAGCCACATTCTAATAAGTTGTATAGGTGATGGAGAACATAACAGGGTCATCATTCAAAGTGAAGGGGGCCTAAGAGACAATAATGAACCTAATACGAGGTACCAGTGTGGGAAAGTCTTTCAGAACGTGTGGCACAAACAGGTTTTATTCCATTTTATTTTTCTCATCGCAGGTTTTAATTCTGCTCACTTCCTGCATTTCTCTTCCAAGCCAGTGGGCTACCATTAGGACTACGGCTGGCAGAACGCTTTCAAGGCTCGGTCCGCTCGGTCCGCTCGCTCCGTTCAGCCATCTGCCCATTTTAACGAGCAGCTCAGGGGCTTTGTCTGCGTTAATACATCCAATTGTGTGTGAGGCTGTGAACGCAACTGCATTTTAATGCTCGCTTGCGAGGTCTAAATGACACTGTGCTATAATGCAACATAAATATTCACAGGTCTGACAGATTGCTTTTGTTGCTCATTAATGCACCATGTAATCACAGTAGACAATGACAGGTGTGCTAAACAGTTGTTCATACAGTAAGACTGCAGTCATTCTAAATATCCCTCGGAAATATTCAGCATGCTTAAAATTTGCTTCAACAACAAGTAGGTACCACTTGTGGACATGTGGTCCTAATGGTATTAGAACTGTGTTTTATTTGCCAACAGTTTGGTCTGAGCTGATAGTGGTATTTATGCAGGCATTTCCTACACAAATTAGCCATCTCTGTTCTCATTATCTCCCCTAATTATAGTTCCAAGTCTTTGTGGAATAATCACAAGCACTCAGTCACATCGGTTAGCATGGAAGCAGCGGTCAGATCATTTTGAAGAACTAGCATGGCTATACTCTTGGTATTACTTTTTAAACTCTTTAAAATTTGGGGAAGATGAAGAGGAAATGTCTGGTTGAATGCACCTGATAAAGACAAGGCAGGCACAAAAGGAAGCCAACAATGAGGGGTTAAGAGTTTGACGGACAACCTCCTGGGACAAATTGGGGTACAAGAAGCCAGTGGTGAATTTACTCCTCACATTTCCTCTGCCCCAAGGCTGTAAAATGACAGCCTGCTTTCCCAGTCTAAGCTGGGTCGGGCACTTAAAAACCCATATTGCTTTAACACAAAGATATCATACTTCCCTTCCATCAGCTCCTAGACAAATGGACCACCTACTACTTCTCTTTTGACTCTCCAACACAGACAGTGAGCAAATGGGATGAAGCGAAAAGAGGTCAAGTCCACTCCATTCGCCTGAATGTGCAGCAACCAGCACATTGTGTGCTGCTCTGAACGACGACAAGGGCAAGCGCTGGAGATTTAAGCTCCAAACAGCTTCATTTTAGCTGCAAGCATTGGGCCGTATTACGAAACCAAACACGGGAAAGGCACTTTACAAAAATAAGGCACTAAAATACAACTTTTATTTCCTAACTGTAGACACAGTTTTAAAAAGTTTGCAATCAGGGGTGCAGTGAGCATTCTTTTGATTTTTTAAGGCAAAATTGAGTCATTTTTAACCCTGTCAAACAGGAATTAGGTCAGCAGTGGAGAAAATTTGACATGGGTCTGGTCACACAAAGTTATTTTCTACAATTCATATGCATGAAGAAAAAAAGGTATGTGAGCAAAGTATTAGTAAAATTGTGTACTGCTGTCAATATGAAAATGTGAATGCTTTCATTTGTGCAATCCATGACCAAAAAATAAAGTTTTTTCTAAATGACATTGCTCTTAAAACAGTAGCATGTTTTGAAGGATGCACATTTTTAAATTAAGTATCCCTACAACCAGCAGCAGTGTCAAAAAGGCATAGAAAGCAATTTTGTGTACACTAGTGATAAAATTGAGGTCTAGAAACAAAAAGAAACACCAGCAGCAAATGACTCCTCCATTGTATCTCTGTCATTGGGCTATTTTAGAGTATCTGCAAAAACAAAAGCTGTTTATATCTCAAGTATTGAAATATGTAAGGATAGAAAAGGGCAGAGTATTGTCAAAGAGCTGCATCTCATTACACTCCCTAAAAAAGAGATGTTCTCGGCTCAGAAAGAGAGGGGAAATAAACAAACAGAGAGGAGGTTGTTTCTCATCCAAACTTTGCTTGTACCTTTACGTCCCTGCAGCACCTTGAAAAATCTAAATACATTTAATGAAAAAAAAAGAAAGAAAGAAGACTCAGTGTTGTAATTTTAGTCACATCAGCTAATACCATATCTACCACTGCCTCATCAAATGTAATAACTGTGAAGGGAGAGGAAATGCTGAGCACATCACCTCCAATTTAAGTCCCACGTGAAATGTGAAGAGTTGCTTCGCTGTCTGAGCAACAGCCCGTGAAGAAATATTCAGATTCTCTGTCCTGCAAGAACTGCATTAAAATATTTCAAACACAAGGGAGTAGAGTTGCTCATACTCTCTGTAAATAACGCTGATGTGTAATGGCATTGCTGCAGTCGGTCTGTATTCTTTGAGGTGTTTCAAAAATAAACTTTTTGGTGTGGCGTAAATTTCTTTTAAAATAGCAAGGCAATTATTGGGATTATGTCAAGTTTTAATAGCCTGTGTATATTTTTGGAGGAACAAAAAGCTTTGAGGTTAACGCAACATGACAAGAGGTGATTTCCCACAAAGCAATTATGAAAAAGGGCAACAGGAGTGGACGGTGGGATGTGTTTCTACTGTAAACCTGGAACAAGACAGCAAACCTGGGTTAGGTCAGTGTCACATTTGAAAGAAAACCCTTCTGATAAGAAAGTCTATAATCAATATGCAGTGCTTGACAGAAAACACAGAGCCAGCTTTCTTACCTTCAGTGCAGTATCGACCTACAAATCCAGTTTTGGAGCAGTCACAGTAGGTTTCTCCATCTGCCAGTGAGCAGATCCCACCGTTTTCACAGGGGTTCTCAGTGCAGAGGCCCATCATCTCCAGTCGTACTTTCTGGCTGTTGATTAACGTGGGCAACTTACTCCCATAAATGAGGTTGGTGATAATTCCTTTGAATGGCGGAAGCTCGCGGACAGAGGGCAGGGTGATGGCCGACGTGCGTATATCCCCTGGAAGCCCTCCCAGAAAGAGGTCACTAACGATCTTCATGAACTGCCGCTGGGGCCGCACTTCTCCCGTCTTGGTCTGGCCATCCACGGCTAAGCCCGTCCACAAATTTTGCCTGTTGATGGCAGCAAAGTGCCAGCGGCTGTCATTTACGGTTTTATCAGAGGCAATGGTGGTCTCAGCGCAGTCAATACTGACACGAAGCTGCAACCTACCCTCAGACACAGTGAGGAGCAGAAAGTCGCAGTAACCACCATCGTCAAAGTAGAGCACCAGGCCTTCCGATTCTGAGGTCTTGAACTGAAACGTTAGATCACTTTTAGAGCTGGCGTCCCATCTCAGATATCGAGCCCATTGACCTTGTGAGCCAGTAAACTCCAAGCCTACACTTAGCCCCAGCATGGTACTTAGCAGCATGAGAAAATATCCAGCCAGGCCGTGTGGATGCATTGTAGAGACCAGCAGGGTTACTCAAGGGTTCAAACTGGGAATAGATCCTCAAAGTGATAACATCTGATTACAGCTTAGCTCCAGGGTTTATCTGCTGAATGTTATATTCCACAAAGATTGTTTTGGAGTCTAAGGAGATGGTGCAATATCAGCTTTTTTCCACAGGCAGATCTAACGCTGATAATGAATGGAATATAATCTTGTCAGCCAAGTCTTTAGAGAGATAAAGGGAAAAAAATATCCAGTTTCCACACAAAGTGGATTGGTGAAAGTGTTATGATGAAGGTGATCCTGAGAGTGCTCTGTCAGTGATTTAAAGCTGCATTTTGTGATGCTTCTTTGAGACGACTTCCTGGATTAAAGCACTTAAGGATTTTGGTTGGTCCAGTTTTTTGCCCCATGGTTTAGAACTCAGCTTCAGGTAGAATAAACCTGCAGAAAAAATACCAGACATAATGATTTTAAAAGGAGAAATTGACACTTAACTGGTAAAGCAATAGAACCATTTACAGATAAAATACACAAAGCACTGAATTATTAAAATCAAGGATAGGGATGCAATGACTTTAACCTAATAGTAAAGACTTCTGCAACAAACACTTCATTTGTAATCCAGTCAGAGAGGTTTGATTCAGCATGCAAAAGAGGAAGCGCAAAAGGAAAAATAATCCCCCTATGAGTTTAGATAAAAATAAAAAGACACAGAGAATCTTATCAACATAGCTTTGACTCACTATGTGTCCAATAAATACTAGAAAATAACCACTAATATCAGCCATTAGACTTTCAATAGCCTTTTAGACAGCCATTTTTACCAATTCTTCACTTCATTTGAAGATTAACTCACATAATTGCTCCAAGGTTTAAGCTTAATCTAACAGTTAGCATCCCAATTTACAACCAGACTACCAAGATTAACAAAATAAATAAAGATCAGAGATTGTTGTTGTTGACTGCTTGGCTATTGCAAATCCACTGAGGTGAGCCAAAGCATGTGTTTAGCTTTACATGTTGGGCTGCTATCTGCAAGAGCCTGCTGAGATCCTGAATAATATGACTAATTATCCACCACCAGTCGTTCGCTTTCTTTCTCTCATTTGCATGTCTTTGGGGGATTACAAACATAAATGGTGATTCAGGAAGATGCTAGGATGGAGCCATTAATATTTGTATTCTGCTGCCTTTTAAATTTTTTACAACGCATAGAAATAATTTCATTGATCAAAGCATTAAGGATGCCGTAACGCAATATTAGCAGGTGCTGGTTGGTTTGTATTCTGCTAGATTACAACCCCCAATTTTAACTTGTGTGCTGGCATAGTCCAACGGTGCACCTGCAGTTTTGTTTAATTTTGCCCAGTCACAAATGTTTTACATGGAGAAACCCTATATGTGTGTGTACTCTTCTAGCCCTTTGCCCTTGTGATTGTTTCGGCAGTGGGCTGCCAACCAGACAAATGCATTGTCCAATCATGACAGTAGCACAGAACGGAGAAACACAATAGGCCCTTTTAACCACCTGCCCTGAATAGTTAATCTTGCTGCAGCAGGCGAGCTATTGAATTCAGGTAACTGATACCTATGCTAATGCACTGTGTGTGCCACTCCTGTCCATAAATGTATCTCTGACAACACTGGGTTGCTACGATGGATGATTGTTGTTGTCTTTAAAGAGATTTGGTGAGAAAGAACAGAGGTTAAAAGGTTCTGTTTGGGGAAATAACCCTGAATACCCCATGCCAACCAACCCACAAGCATGGGTTATGTATAAAAAGCAGGTTAGTTGTGCTTCATGAATTGGAAAAGTTGTATATGAAACATGAGATGGCAGTTCAGTGTAGTAACTGGACAAGCTTCTATTCAATTGACATGACTCATTGCATGTATTGGCTGATTGAGGTATCGGGTATCCCTGGAGGCTATAGATTTGTAGAGTACGCTAACAATGCTAATCTGTTTCTCCTAAGGCACAAACATAAATTTCCTCAACTGCAGTGTGTGCCTGGTTACCACAATTGTTAAATCAATTTATTTATTTTCCTATTGCGCTCCTAGACTTGACATTGACAAGTAATACCTAATTTAATGTTAAAAATGTGCACCTATTAGCTAGTTTGTATTCTAAGTCATATTAGCATAATGTGGCAATGAGCTAACTTTATTTTATGTATTTTACTGACACTTTTGTTCAGAGAGTTGTTCTGAAAGACGTCTTTAAAGTTGAACATAAGCCTGATATTATTAATTTCTGAAGGGGAAAAAAAAAAACATTTTGCTAATTAGAAAAGAAAAATGTTTTCTTCTGTTAATTAGGCTACACAAGCTGCCAGGGACAATTCCTGAATTGAGCATGTGCCAACAAGAACCAAACTAAACATTCAGATAAATAAGGACAGACAGAGACACACATTTTCAGGGGAAAACTGAATTTTTAAATACTGCAATACATCAAATTATCATCTTTATGGGGATGGTTCTTTACCTGGCATGAATAATAAACTGTAAAAAAAAAAAAAAAAAACACTATGAACACTTAATTTATGGTTAACTCATCTTCCCTGAGACGTGCACGGCATGAACACTTTATAGTTATAATGCATGTTTAAAGTGTGCATTCTGCAATGCATTATGGTCTAGAAAGATCCATGCTTACTTCCTATTCTTTAACTTAGAACTGATTTTTATTTGTTGTTTGTGGACATTTGGTACCACCACTGACTATGGTCTTCATATAAAACAACTATATATATATAAGAAACTATTTTTAAGTTTATTGCTTCGTCTTTACTTTCACTTTTATCACCAAATGGATCCACACTTAATCTAAACGGTTCGTTTCTGCCGTGCGCGATCATTCAGACATCAACATTGCACGTACTGAGGACATTTTGCTCTCATATATAACAAAACTAATTTATAAATACATCTGAATATACAAAATCAATAAAAAAAAACACGTGTACAAGGCCAAAATACTATAACTGGACACCGACCTTGAAAACTGGAAATGGCCGTGAACGCCACCTGACAACGCATGCGCATTAGTTACTGTTTCCCGCTAACGTGTGAACTTCACCTCAGGAATCTGAGGTTGATGTGTTCAAGGCAGCTCGGAAATACATGGAAGCCCTTACATTTAAGTGCCAAATAAGGGACGATTCCGTATTTTAAAGAATGTTTGACAACCCTATGGGATTGTAATGTAATGATTATAATCATGGCTATCAACTGGTTTGTCCGAACTAGCATGATGTGGTGATGAGCTATAAGCTAAGCTAGTGTTGCTGTCGTTTTACAAAGTTCAGTTGATTAAAAATGGCTTCGAGCTTGCCTTTTGAGCACGTTTAGAGAGAAAGACGTTTAACTAATACCAACGAAAGTCCTTTTTTTCCTGTTAATAAAAAATGGAAGACGTATTTGACGCCTAGCTGCGTCATTACAATGAACAATGAACTTTGACGTTAGCTCGTTTGTTTTGTCTCAACTGTCACAAACAAGGACACATTTTCTTGAGTACTCACTGAAATATTACCCAGCGCAGGATATAAGACATGCACGACAACATGCACCTTTTGCTATAATCTTGAGCATACAAATAGCCGCATTTAATAATTAATATTGTTAAAGTCCAAGAACTACAACGGCGGCGGCTCTTCAAGTGACGAGCAGGCTGTGCGCGCTCCCGCTGCGGCGGCGGGTCACTTTTTGTCAGAGCAACACTTTGTGGCACGACACCTGCCCCGCTGCAGCAGGATTTATTGGCATGTTTTGAAATGTAGCCCGGTCCCCCAGCACGCACAGGGGACCACCCTGACTCCAGTCCTCGCTGAGCTCCCTGTCTGTCGCTTCAGCTTGAAGGAACCATTTCATCCGTCACCGCGGACACGAGCAGGTGTCCGAACCTGTTAGGGTGGAGGGGACCGAGCGGAACTGCACATCTTCACATCTGGATACAAACACACCAGGTTTTATTCCGTTATTAAAAAGATGCGTTCATATGTCCGACACATCTTTGATGGTTAAAATAAATAAATAAATAAATAAAGTCTCGTTATGATGAGAAATGATTGGGGGAAAGTGTCCAAAAGGTCAACTCTGCACAGAGATCCAATATAGCGCGCTCTGATGGATTCAATGGTTGATTTCTTTTTATTATTATTTTTATTTTGGGTTTTTTTCCCTTTGCTATTCGCACGGTGGCAGTCTGGCTCCTGCTCTGCAAAACATGGCTTTTATCACGAATTTAGATGCAAAACTTAATAAATTCTCCGGAGACCTTTATTTAATTCGAGCCATCGCCGTTTGGGGTTTTTATTTTGTTTTAGTGTTTGCGGCAGTTTGCATGGATTGATTCAGTCAGCGCAAACTTTCCATCTCGTTCACACACAGAGACTGACGCAAATCTCAATAATAGTCTCCTGGGGTGGTCTTACTTTATTATTATTATTATTATTATTATTATTGGAGATGCGTAAAACGCTTCTAAACTACTAATCCACGCTTTCCATGCGCGCGTATGTAAAAACAATTAAATAACTCATTAGGCAACTACCTAAATTCTACAGAAAATGTATTAAATATATATATATATATATATTGTCCCCATTCTGATCCGGGATCAACCATTAAAACCAAGGAGTGCCCAGTTTGGACCCGTACCGTGTTTGTGGATGTAGTTCCGAGATGACGTCCGAGCGCAAATATGACAAATTAGAATATTCCACAGTGAAATCCCGTCCGAAGCGGAGCGTGTTCCAGCAGCAGCAGCAGTGTGACCCCCCCGGGGGTTGATGTGATGCTGATGTCGGTCCTTCCTGCTCTCCTTTCCTCAGTGAATGTTTCAACTCGCCTCTCTCAGCGCATCTGCGGACGGGCGGCGGGGTTTCTCCCACACTGACGCTCCGACCCGCCTTCTGCACGGTGGGGGCGGACTCACGGGGAGGGGGGGTGGGGGGGTCACTGTATATTGTTCAGTTGCAGGAATGCACATCGCCCGTCGCCTTCCATTGAAGAGATTAAGAGCATCTCATGTTGAGAGGTGGAGCTGCTTCAGCTCAGAGTATGCGTTAGGGATGACTCTCAGTGACCACTTTGGAGGAAATTTGGTGCATCTGTTAGTCAACTAAAGAAAAAGAAAATGTTCAAAATAACCCAGTGGAGCTCCAAACTTTTAGATAATTTTCTCATAAGTCCAGTCTAGAAAACTCATTTCGATTGTTTTTTTTTATAGAGCTCCAAGAAACAACAGCAGTTGTCTCCGGGCAGTGAACAGAAACACTCACATCCTTAAAAAGGACAATTAGTAAAGTTATGTATCTAAGGAAGCAGCAGATCGTGTTGAGTCTTCACTTCGTCAGTCTCCCATCCTGAGCAAGCACAAAGGCAACAGTGGAAAGGAAAAACTCTCCCAACAGTAAGAAACCTCCAACAGAACCAGGCTCAGGACGAGCGTCCGTCTGCTTCGACCGTGTGGGTTTGAGATGACAGGAAGGAGAAACAAACACACACACAATGGCAGGTCCAGGTGAACTTTCTATAGGAAGAAAGAAAGATGAAAAAAATAATAACAAATTCAAAACAGGTATAAATACAAACAGGTGGAGTAGAGCAAGTAAAAACAGCAGCAGAGTGAGAACATGTGGTCAGTTTGTCCTCCAGCAGTCTAAGCCTATAGCAGCATAACTAAGGGATAGCTCAGGAAACCCAAGCCAATCCTAACTATAGGATTTATCAAGAATGAAAGACTAAACCTAATGTTAACAGTGGACAGTGTGTCAGCCTCATGGTCAGAAGCTGCATGGAAGTTGGTTCCACAAGAGACGAGCCTGATAACTGAAAGATCTTCCTCCCATTCTGCTTTTGGAAACTCTAGAAACCACATGTAAACCTGCAGTCTGAGAGTGAAGTGCTCTGTTAGGAAAGTATGGAGCAATAAGATGTGTGATATAAGATGGAGCTAGGTTGTTGAGGGCTTTTTTAGGTTAGAAGTAAGATTTTTGAATTGTATTCTGGATTTGACAGGGAGCCAGTGGAGAGAAGCTAAAACTGGAGAGATATGATCTCTCTGATCAACTCTCATTAAAGCTCTGGCAGCAGCATTTTGGATCAGCCAGGCCTCCATCTCACGTCTTCAGCTCGTCCAGAATGCTGCTGCTCGGCTTTTAACCAGAACTTGTAGGTCTGAACATATCACACCAGTTCTGTCCTCCCTTCACTGGCTCCCTGTTCATACGAGGATAGTCTTTAAAATTCTTCTGTTGACCTTCAAATGCCTAAATGGCCTCGCACCCCTTTACCTCTCTGAGCTTCTGGAACCTTACGTTCCCTCTCGGACCCTGAGATCATCTGATCAGCTGCTTTTGGCTGTTCCAAAAACAAGACTGAAGCTCAGAGGAGATCGGGCTTTTTCAGTCTTGGGGCCCAAACTGTGGAACAACCTGCCCCCCAACATCAGGCAGGCCACCTCCCTTCCTCACTTCAAATCCCTGCTTAAAACACACCTGTTCTCTCAGGCATTTCACACAGTGTAAATTGATCTAGTGTTTTTTAATCTGTGACCCTATGTTTTAAATGCTTTTTATTAATTCTTCAGTTATTATCATTATTAGTGTATTGTATATATATATATATATATATGTTTATATATTTTTCTCTTTAATTTACTCATTGATTGTTGTTGTTAAGCACTTTGATAACAGGTTCTGTTTTAAATGTGCTCTATAAATAAAGTTGACTTGACTTTTTAACGAACTTTTTGGACATATTTTGTGTTAGAATGTTCCATTCTAATCTGATAGTTTTGTTAACTAATGTGAAAGTTTGGCTTATGAAGTGAAAAGCTTCATTTGTAAAACAGAAACTTTTTCAGAAATCTTTTGTCACAAATCTCAGGCTTGTGGTTGTGAAGGTCCAACTTCTGAGTGAGGCAAAATGTTTTACAAGCTTCAAACCTGAACTACCACATTAACATTTAGCTCGATGTTTGTCAAATTGACTGGTTTATAGCCATTTTGTGTTCGCTAAGGTCAGTTAGCTGTGGTGGCCATCTCGAACTGGATTTGACATCCAGTGAGAAACTTGGAAATGGTTCTATCCAGTGATTTGTGAGTTATTTTCTAACACTCAGATACGTTTGACTCAAATCGTTAATGCCAAAATGTTAGGCAAAAACAGTGTAATGTACGGGTTCAGAGTGTCTTTTGAGGATAACTTTTACGATTATCTCACCAAATTTCATCTGAATATCTGTAAAACTAACTAAATTATACGCATTTTTGTGTTTTCTTAGTTCAGTTAGCTGTGACCAGCAATTTGTTTTAGTTTGGCTCCAGATCTTAATCAGCTGTAGATGTGCATTTATTGATCAGTTCCTGCAAGTTTTATTAAAACCCATCCAGTTGGGCGTGAGATATTTTGCTAACAGACAAATAATGTTGACTTTATGAGTTTTTGACAATGTTTTAAGGATATACATTATGCTATTTGTTTGCACATTGTGTAGGTGTTGGGATGACTCTCAGCTACTGCCACGCCAGTTTATAGTGCAACATCTGTCAAACTGATTGGGTCATAGCCAGGTGTTTGTTTGCTAAGGTTGATTAGCTGTGGTGGCCATATTGATTTGTATTAACTCTAATGTATAATCAGTTGCAGATGTAATTCCACAGACTACTTCTTGAGATTTTTATGCAAATCCATCAAGTGACTCGTGAGATATTTTGCTAACAGACAAACACACAAACATCATGGCCTGCCATTTGCCTTTCAGCAGTGTGGGATAATTAGATAGATATCTAAATTTAACTTGTTTCTGCTTGTGCTAAGTATAAAATACAACAATGAATCTACAAATAAAATAGTCTTTTATCCAAGTTGGATTTTTTCCCCTAAAATGTTAAATTATGCGTTCATGTCCAGAACGGAGGCTTAAAAGACGTTCACTGTGACTCTGGAGAGAGGAGGCTTCTGCCGTTAGGTAAGATGGGATTTCTAGAACCGTCTAACATTGTCAAACCTGGATCTTTGAGAATCCACAATGGAAATGTGTTGGGACGACTGCGTGAGGAGTTCAGGACCACGGACAGAACCCTCGCAGGCCTCAAGGATCTGTTCATCCTCACATTTGGCCTGATTCATGGCTCCTGCTGCCCGTGGTGCTGAAAGCTTGTCAGGGTGCAAAAGGGAGAAATTCATGCAGATGGAAAGCTCCGGACTCATGCAGTATTTATCACCAGAGCACCTGGGAGGGTTCTAGTTCATGTCTTACAATAAACAGTTTAAAGGGATAGTGCAAGGTTTTTTAAAGCTAGGTTAAGTGGAAAAACCCGTTTATATCTTATCTGTTGAAAATAGTACACTTTTATAGCACTTCATGCTGATGGTACGTTATGAACTTTTATACTGCTGTTAATTTCACATAAATTCACATTACATTTTATAAAAAGCCATGGGAACCCAGTGTGCTTGGTTTATTTTTATTGTTTACTTTAACCTGTTCCATTTGTTGTTTGTACTTCAAAAAGTAAGTACAAGTGGTGATAAACTTCTCTTGTCAATCTATTATATCTCAATACTCTTTCAACCTTTATTTATACAGGTTAGTCTCATTGAGCCTCACGGACTCATTTACAATAGATACCTGTTTTTATTATTATGTTTTGGTACAACCAGAAATGTTGTGACATTCCTGCTAGAAGTGCCTTAACCTGCACCAGAAGTGCTACAGCTAGCTGCTGTTGTCATATTTGGGTTTGTAAATAACCAAATTCTATGCAATTATTTTTTTTCAGCTGCTCCCGTCTTCAGGGGTCACCACAGCAAACTAACTTGTATGAAGACTTGGTAATTGTTTTTATGCCGGATGTCCTTCCTGACACAACCACAGACCACCGAGCTACCACAGCCCTCTGTGTGGAGCAGAGAGCTTCTATCTGGGGCGCCCGGGGGAGCAGATGGTGGGGATTGAGGGCCTTGCTCAAGGGTCCAGAGTGGGGTAAGTGAGGGTAGAGGCAGGTGTGGGTGCTTCACCTATTCACCCACATTTTGATTTTGTCAGTAGGGGGAGTCAAACCGGCGACCTTCCAATCACAGACCCACCTTCTCTAACCTCAGTGCCACCACTCCCCCCCTTCTATGCAAATAAATGTGAAATGCATAATTGATGGAATAATGGTTGTTGAAGTAATATTCACAATGAGACAGTTTTGAGATTATGTGCATCTGAAGGCTACAACCAAACTGGTTACTTTTATCCACAGACTCACTCACAATAGTTCAATTAAATAATGAACAAGTGAAACCATTTCATGTATTTTTTTAGTTGTTGGTGAGGACCCAAGAGTGCAGAGCAACAGGCAACCTCAAAAAATTAATTTTATAATTAAAAAATGATGATCCCAGCAGTGGCTGATACATTCAACAGCATTGGCAGCATGTCCATGTAATGGCATATCCATGCTTTAAACGTGTACATTTACAGATGTTAGCTTAAGAAGACGAAACAAAGAATGTCGTGAAAAACTGTAGAGATTTAATAGTACAGTAGTCTCTCGTTTTACATGGGGGGGATCCGTACCCTGAAGCCCCGCGATAAGTGAAAAATCACGAAGTAGGAATAATAGTACAAAACGTAAGTAGTACTTTATTTTAGTGTATATATATATATATATATATATATATATATATATATATATACATATATACAAATATATGTACATATGTATATACATATATACGTACGTATATATATATATACATATATACGTACGTATATATATATATATACATATATACGTACGTATATACATACAAATATACGTACATATATACATACATATATACATATATATATATATATACATATAT
>NC_056509.1:21730753-21733497 GCF_014905685.2 Nematolebias whitei
AAAAAAAAAGCATACAGCGCTGGGGGTGTTTCAGGGAAACATTGGCTCAAATTTTATTGTGCTTCATCTTGTGACTCATCATCTTCTGTCAGGTGGAACAAGTTAGATGTTCCAACCGCTAGTTGGAACGACTCTCCGTCACATTTTGCAGCACACTGACTGAAACCTGCAGTTTATCAGGTCTTAGAAAGCCGCACGGTGGATTGTGTTCACTGACGATGCTTTCTGGAAGTATTCCTGAGCCCATTCTGTTATTTCCTTGACAGTTGCATTCCTGTTTGAGGTGCAGTGACGTTTAAGGGCGCGGAGATCACGAGCATCCAGTAGTTTTACGGCCTTGACCCTTACGCACAGCGATTGTTCCAGATTCTCTGAATCTTTTGATGATGTCATGCACGGTTGATGATGATAACTTAAAAGTCTTTGCTATTTTACGCTGGGTAACACCATTCTGGTATTGCTGCACTATCTTTCTGCGCAACAATGGTGGAATTGGTGATCCTCTTACCATCTTGGCTTCTGAGAGACACTGACACTCTGAGAAGCTCTTTTTAAACCCAATCATGTATTGGGTAAAGTATCCACTTCACTACTCGCTCCCCACAAGATCGGATGCTTCTCCCCTCCCTCTCCGCTTTGCTTTGCTGCTCTGTCTGTCTATGAAACTGCTGTGAGACTCTCTTGCATTTCTTCCGAACCATAATTATGGACTTGTTTTTTGACCAGTTGGTCCCTCATCTCAATTTACAGCATTTCTTCAAAGAGAAGACAGACTTTGGGCGAGCCGATTTACCCTGTTGGCACGCACGCAGCTGGATATCTCAACGACTGGAAAACTTGATGATGTGTCTATCTCTGCTGCCTCTGGATTTTAAGGACGCATATTTAATTGGATTTTTGATAATTGGTTCCTGCTTTTTGGATTCAGCTGGTGCTGGTTTTATCTACAATCAAGGAAGTCGTCAGCAGCAAATTTGGACCCGATCACGCTGCTTGCCTTTATGATGGCTGGGTTCATGTCTGGAGTACCAGGACTCAAATGCTTTGGGCTGAATGGATCAGATCTTGGGGATTTTTACTCAGACACGTTTCCATCAGTGTTGGCCATGTTAATTTGGACATTTCGGAACCGAGTGGACCAAACACAGACTCAAGGTTAATGTCATTAAGTTCTGCCTGTCCCCAAAACAACTGTGTGTTTATCTAAATTTTGGTCGCCTTGGTGTCCTTGAAGGCCATCTTATCTAAAGTCGCCTGGAGAAAATGTGATCTGAGGCTCACCACCCCCTCCCTGAGAAATTTCCAACTGATAACCAGATGAAACCCCGCTGAAAAAACTTTCTGTCATCATTTCAGGACTCTGGATTCTCATAGAGGATATCCTTGGCCATTTCTCGACATACCTCGAGAATGATTATGGATCTCACCGGAGGACACTGACTGATTACAGTGACCTCGAGAGCATCTGTAGGCGTTGTTGACCGCTCTCGTCTCTTCCTTCTTCCTGCTCTGCTCTGCAGAATGTCTACGTAAATATGTGTTTGTTTGTGCAAAGTGTTTTTTCAATATTAGGGGTTTTTCTCAGCCAAGAAAAAAGTCTGATAGTGACTGACTGTGCTAAATCTACATGAATACTGTTCTACAATTAGCTGCTCTGCTTATAACATCTTGTCTGTTTGTTCCTTATTATTCTGTTACACCAAAACCAGGTAAGTTCGTTTTTTTCTATCATGTGTTCAAAATATCTGTTTGTTTGTTTGTTTGTTTGTTTGTTTGTTTGTTCGTTTGTTTAATCAATCTAGAAATTAGACACTCTCCTTAATGTTAAATCATCACTTCTCTACATACAGGGATTTGTCCAAAAGGCTTCAATACTCTCCTGCCAGTACCATGTACCAATGGCAAGGGTTGCCTTAAGGATAAGAAATCCTGTAAGATTTATTATGGATCCATCTGTGCTCCTCCTTTGTCAAGAAAGTCATGTTCTTACAAAATACAGAAATAAACATGAGTTTCCATCTACACTTTGGATCCATGATGATGTGGTAGTAGTATCACGGAGTACTAGTTTATGAGATATTTCACTAACAGACAGTAGGTAATGGCTGAATCTTTAGTAAAAATATCTAACAATGTTTAGTGCCTAAATGATGTGTTGGGGATGATTCTCTGTTAATACTAAACCAACTTTCATTTCCATATTTTGGCTAACTTTGAGTCATTTTGCATTTGTTAAAGCTGCTTAGTTTTGACTGTCAAACAGAATGAGGGTAAGTTCAGTCAAAGCTTTTTTATATATTTTTTATTTTATTGACAGAATTGTCTGTCAATAAAATCTCATCATATTAACAAATGGTTCAGTGATCTACAAAGGTGCACTATGTGTTTTGGCTCTCATTTTAGCATGTGCACATGAAATGTAGAAAACAATATTTTGTTTTTATCAATAAATCTCAGTGAAATGGTCAGAAGTCTATGAATGCCTTTTAGTTAGTTTATTTCAGTGGTGCTGTAAAGGGGGGCTGGACACTGAGCACCTTCTGGCACTTTGCCACTGTCTCAACTCTCATCGGTACCACATCGCACCAGTCAAGGGCCTGCACACTGCCTGTACCACCTCCCACTAAGCCCAGTTTATGAAACCACCTTGTTTGTGGTTCCAAGTGAACTCCTCAGAAGTGAGGATTTTGACGTAGGCAGACAGCAACAGTTGACTGGCCAGTGAAGCTACATCACTGGATGAC
>NC_056509.1:21733597-21736930 GCF_014905685.2 Nematolebias whitei
ATAATGTTAACCAGAACATAAGATTAGACTTACAGTCATTGCTGTCGAAGGTGTAAATAAAGATTTAGGACACAGGAGGTGAAGTTTATACATGGATAGGCGGGTTTTTTCTGTAAAATTGTTTACTATCTACTACTGCTTCTGCTACCCATAATGCATTGCAACTTCTTCTTCTTCTTTTTTTTTTTCTTCTTCTTCTTCTTGATTTTTTTGGCGGTTGGCAAACAACTGAAGGAAGCATTACCGCCACCAACTGGTAAAGAATGTGGTCCACATGACAAAAAAACAACCTCTCTTTCCTTTTATATACAACCTGCACCGTTTTAAAAAATAAAATATAGCTTGATAGCCTCTGTTTCCTGAATCTTTCTGCAATAAATCAATAATGTCTAATTTCATTTTCATTTTACTAAGATGTCTAATCAACTTGTTTCTTTGAACATGATATTGCAAAATAATGTGTTCTATGAACAAAAAAGGTTGAATCATGTCATCTGGACTTCGTTTTTTTTGTTAAAAAGAAACGTTTCGGCCCTCATCCAAGAGGCTTCGTCAGTCTGAGGCCTAGCCATCTGGTATTACCCAGAAGCCACCCTGACTCTTGTGTTTCAAGCCTGCCTCAGATACCCCTGAAGTCTGGCCTTTTCACTAATGGTTTCAAAAACGAAGTCCAGATGACATGATTCAACCTTTTTTGTTGTTATATACCTGGATGACTGAGAAAACAAACTTAATGTGTTCTATGGTTTCCTCTTCTCCACACTCACATGTCCCCGTCTGATGTTTCCCTATTAAACATAATGTGCTGTTCAGTCCAGTGTGCCCAATTCTGAGTTGTGAAATACTAGTTTCTTCTCTCCTGTTTCTTTCTGTTCTTCTCCTTTCTCCAATTTTCCTTTGGATTTTACTTTGTATAAAACCACCGGCCTTTCCTTTCTTCCTCCCGTAATTTTTGCCACTTTTCTTTCATTTTTTGTTTTATTATACCCTTTATTTCTGTTATACTAAACCCAACATTAATATCAACCACATCCCGACTAGTGCTCTCCTTAGCCATCCTGTCTGCCTTTTCATTCCCCATAACCCCGTGATGTGCTGGAACCAGTATAAAGTTTACTGTAATCCCCATCATGTTGATCCTATAGAGTGTTTGTTGTATTTCAATTAATATATCTGGTCTACTATCTGACTGGTTGTGTTGCAAACTGGACAATGATGAACTAGAATCTGAGCAGTTGATTGATTTTAATGGTCTTACCTCTTCTACCCACTGAACTGCTAAAAGTAAAGCGAGCATTTCTCCTGTATAAACTGATACTCCATCACTAAACCTTTTTCCTACTTTAATATGAAATTGTGGTACTATGAACGCTATCCCAATTTTATTAGTTGTATTTTTAGATGCGCCTGTGTATATATGTACATAATTATAATACTGATTAATGTATTCCTGTACTGTATATTTATCCATAGTAAAAGATTTATTCTTCTTTTTCTTTTCTAATAATGAAAAATCTACTATTGCATCAGGAAGTACCCAAGGTGGTGTTATGGGTAATGGAACTTTCTGACATATATTTAGTTGATCTAAATGGATTTCATTAACTTTGGCTTTTATCATCCACCCAAAGCGTTTTATTTGTTCCTTTTCCCAACCTGATTTAAGCACCTCTAATGTTGGATGATCATTTCTTTGTCCTTGTAAATTTGTAAATTTGTCCAGTAGTTTAAAGATAGCTGTTACCTTCTAAATTTAAGAGGCATTTCTCCCATTTCAACCTGTAATGCTGCTGTTGAAGATGTTTTAAAAGCACCTGTACATATTCTTAGTGCCTGGTATTGGATATTATTTAACTTATTGAGGTTTGTATCTGCTGCTGAGTTGTAACATATGCACCCATAGTCCAAGACTGACCTACAGTAATTAATCCAGTATAAATGGCTGTCATTGAATTTCTATCAGCTCCCCCCTCAGTTCCAGCTAAACACCTCATTATATTTAACACTTTCCTACATTTATCTATTTTCTTAATGTGTACACCCCATGTCTGTAAGGATGGTAACTTTTTGTGGCCCGGTTTGTGTCTGTGTTCCCTAGTGCTCCCTCGTTAGTTCTATTAGTACCACCCTTGTCTCGTCCCAGCTGTTCGTAATCACGTCTCGTCTTTTCCCTGTATATAAGCCGTCTGTCAGTCTTGTTTGTTGTCGCGTCGTACTCGTTGGGTCTCCTGTGTTCCCCTGAGTCTTCCGAGTTCCCTGAGTCTTCCGTGTCCCCTGAGTCCTCCTGAGTTTCCCGTGCCTTATCTTCCTGTTCATGCAAGTTTTGCTGCCCCGTCAGCCTGTTATTTTGTATCTTTATTTATCATTAAATTCCTATTTTTGTATTCTGCTGAGTTGAGTCCCTGTCTGCACTACTGGGTTCGCTCCTGCCTTGAAAATCCTAACATTACGACGCGACCAGACCAGAACCCAGCGGGCAGGGTCTTTCTCGGCAAACTCACCTTTTTTCTTTTTCCCTCCACGAGCCATAGATGGACGAGCTCCACTCGGTCCCTGTCCTTCTGCCGTCCCACTGCCGCCGTAGTGGCAGAAAACAGTTCCGGAGGCAGTCCGCGGCGACCGGCCCGGTCTCGTCGGCTGAGCAGAATTTTAGAGCTGGTTCCGGTGTTTCTGTGGGAGCGGGATCCGCCGCCTCACCTCCCTGGTTTCCGGTGGGGGCGAGATCCAACGTCCCACGGGAGCTCCGGTCCACTCCTGTTTGGTTCAGTGAGTCCGGTCCACTTGACGCCACAGGGGCGGGTTCCGTCGCCTCACGTTCTAGGTTCCTGGTGGGGGCGGAATCCTGCCTCTCACCGCCATTCCGCGCCGCGGCTGTCCGACCCAGCCTGACCGTACCTCCCGAGCGTATTCCCAGTGACTCCGTTGGGGCGTGTTCCGCCGTCTCACCTTCCAGGTTTCCGGTGGGGGCGGCACCCGTCACCACACCCCCACATAGAGACATTCCCTTTTTTCACTCATTTTCACCCGAAGAAATTTTGCAAATTAATCAAACCTTACTAGAGTTATTCCATTCTGCTAAAGCTAACCCGGCTTCCATCGACATCGTGTTGTCCCAGATGGAGGATTTTTTATTATCTATTCCTGGTCTTTCTTGGCTTCCCGAGTACAGTCTTTTACTAACTAAGATAGGGACTTTAAAAACCCCTGTTGTCACTGCCATCTCTGAACCCACGCTGCACGCAGCCCCTGAGGTGGATTCCACGCTGCACGCAGCCCCTGAGATGGATCCTCACTTCTCCTGCTCCGAGGGGGTCCAGACAGACGCTCCTCACT
>NC_056509.1:21737030-21738307 GCF_014905685.2 Nematolebias whitei
AAGAACCAGACTCGGGGAAAATTTGAGAACTGTGTGGCTTGTTGGAATAAACTTTTTACCATCTTCTAGATCCAGAAGAACCTTTTTTGTGTCCAACTCCAGTTCTTTTGGCTGGTCGCTTAATCTTGAGTTAAATAATGCGTTTTTCCTAGATTTTGTTTGGACAGATGTTTCCTCGACACCTGCAGGGTACGACATGGAAAGATCTTGTGATTTTCCAGCGTGTTGCGTTAAAGAATTCATGCTTGACGTAAGCTGATTTAAATCTTCAATGGACTCCAATCCTCCCGCGTTGTGTTTTCCAGTTTCCTGCATTCTTGCTAAAAATACAGTTTTCTAAAAAACACTTTGTTGCGTTACGCTCCGCTCTGCTCCACTTTGCTTTGCTCTGCTCCGCTTTGCTCTGCTCCGCTTTGCTCTGCTCCACTTTGCTCTGCTCCACTTTGCTCTGCTCCGCTCTGCTCCGCTCTGCTCCGCTCCGTCAAAATTCACGAACTGAATGATACGTTAAAGGACTTTAGCCTCTATATATAAACAATACTGATGTCATGTGATGTCATCACATCAAAGCAAACAACATCACATGACACCACATGAATCAATGACATCACATGACATCAAAGGAATCAAAGCAAACAATATCACATGACATCACGATGACCTCACGATGACATCACGTCATCGCCCACATGTTTGGATTGAAGCCTGGAAACTCTTAAGCTCCATCTACCAAACAAACAACACCTGCCCCACTAAAGTAGGTCCTCCTTATAAATAATTTAAAATACGTCATTACTTAGCTTATGTGTTGTTTCTTGTGTTTTTCAACAATTTTGACTGATAAATGTAAATGTACTGTTATCACTACGTGTTGGATACACTGTGTATGTTAACGCAGATCAACAGACAAACTTGGTTTCCATGAGCAGGAAACTGAGTGTCTTGCTCCTTTATTCACGTCTTTTTGACGCCTTACAATTATTCACAATTGTGGCTTGAAAAGCTCAAATGAAAAGGGTCGAGTGAAACTAAAAAAACCCCAAAAAACACTCTTTGTCATGTGAATAATGCACCAAATAAAACAGCTAGTGCCAAGAGTTAACCTTAGCTGTTACTAATGAGACACGGTCATATTAGCGATCCTTTCATATGCTAATTAGATCGTTAGCATGATTGCTAATTCCTGAAAACATTCACAAAACAATCTCTAAATCAGCCCTTATAAAACATATAATGTTAACCAGAACATAAGATTAGACTTACAGTCATTGCTGTCG
>NC_056509.1:21738317-21741567 GCF_014905685.2 Nematolebias whitei
CCGGCAGTAAGTCGGGCTTGTTCCCGGTGAGAGTTGGACTCCGCCAAGGTTGCCCTTTGTCACCGATTCTGTTCATAACTTTTATGGACAGAATTTCTAGGCGCAGCCAAGGTGTTGAGGCGATCTGTTTTGGTGGCCTTAGGATTGCGTCTCTGCTTTTTGCAGATGATCTGGTCTTATTGGCTTCATCAGATCGTGATCTACAGCTTTCGCTGGAGCGGTTCGCAGCCGAATGCGATGCGGCCGGGATGAAGATCAGTTCCTCAAAATCCGAGGCCATGGTCTTGAGCCGGAAAAGGGTAGAGTGCCCTCTCCGGGTCAAGGAGGAGGTCCTACCCCAAGTGGAGGAGTTCAAGTATCTTGGGGTCTTGTTCACGAATGAGGGAAAAATGGAGCGTGAGATCGATAGGCGGATAGGTGCAGCGTCTGCAGTGAAGCGGGCGCTGTACAGGTCTGTCGTGGTGAAGAGAGAGCTGAGTCAAAAGGCGAAGCTCTCAATTTACCGATCGTTCTACGTTCCCACCCTCATCTATGGTCACGAGCTTTGGGTTGTGACCGAAAGAATGAGATCTCGGATACAAGCGGCCGAAATGAGTTTTCTCCACAAGGTGCCTGGGCTCTCCCTTAGAGACAGGGTGAGAAGCTCGATCATCCGGGAGGGACTCGGAGTAGAACCGCTGCTTCTCCACGTCGAGAGGAGCCAGTTGAGGTGGCTTGGGCATCTGTTTAGGATGCCTTCTGGACGCCTCCCTGGTGAGGTGTTCCGGACACGTCCCACCGGAAGGAGGCCCAGAGGAAGACCCAGGACACGCTGGAGGGCCTATGTTTCTCGGCTGGCCTGGGAACGCCTCGGGATTCCCCCGGAAGAGCTGGTCCAAGTGGCTGGGGAGAGGGAAGTCTGGGCCTCCCTACTTAGGCTGCTACCCCCGCGACCCGACCCCGGATAAGCGGAAGAAAATGGATGGATGGATGGTATAGGTCTATAATTTCCTGGTTTTGACTCATCTTTCCCTGGTTTTCTAATTGGTATAATCACTGCTTCCTTCCAACTTTTTGGAATTTCCCCATCCTCCCATACTCGGTTACATAATTCTAATATAATATTTTTAGATGATCTACTTAAATTACTTACCATCGCATAACAAACCTGATCTTTTCCTGGAGCTGACAATTTATATTTTTAAAGTGCCCTATTCAGCTCTGTTATTGTAAACAGCATATTCAGTGAATCATTTGTGTGAGACAAACAGCCATTCACTCTCTCACTCACACCTAGAGACAATTTAGAGTTACCATTCAGCCTAACATCTAGGTTTTTAGTCTATTCGAGGAAACAGGAGTACACGGAGAAAACCCATGCATGCACAGAGAGAACATGTAAACTCCACCCAGAAAGGCCCCCGGACCAAAATTTGAACCAGGGCAACTTGCTCGATGAGAGGCACAAGCTCTACCAACTGTTCCACCGTGCTGCCCTCCATCATGTCCTAATCTCCTTATTTCCTTTACCAATGTGCCCATTCAAGTCTGCTTCCTTCACCACTCTCTCCTTTCAGGGAAAAGTATTTATCACTTTGTCTAGATCCTTTCAGAATCTCTCTTTCTGCTCTACATCACATCCAACCTGTGGCGCAAAACCACTGACCTTCAGCATCAGAACTTCTGTATCCCATCAGACTCATTAACCTTACTGGCACTGTTTTCACCTAGACTACATTCCATGCAAACTTTTCCTTCAGGATCACCCTTCTTCATTCATCTTCTCAACCACACCAATGCAAAACAGCTTAAAACCTGCCACAATGCTGCAAGTCTTTCTGTCATTCCACTTGGTTTATTTCATACATAATACACATACCTTCCTTCTCTGCATCATGCCAGCCTGCACTTTCTTTTTTTTTTTGCATATCATTGTCACTAAATTTAGAGTTTATACCCTCAGTCCTACACTTCTGACTCTCCTCTTTTTGTCTCCTGGCACATTTCCTTCCTTGTGTTCTTTGACTAACAGTCACACAATGTCGCCGTCACCGTTTGTCAACAGATAGCTTGGCAGTTGTTTTAACCAGGACCTCAACAAGTAAATGTGTTATATGCTGGATGCTGTTCCTGAAAAAAAAAAATCCCATTTGCCCAGGATTGGGACCAGCATGAGAGATACACTAGCTGAGATGAAATGCTCTTTTAGCTTAACCCATAGATCTTTAAAGCAGCTTTGCCATTGATGTGTGACTCCACCTGGCTCTCATCTAATCAGTTCTTCTCAGGTGATTTTCCACTGTGACTTGTTTCCCCTCTCTGTGGGTGGGGAAACAAGTGTCATTGCAAGGTGGGCGGTATAGTAACAGGTCATTGTGTTCAAGTAACTCCGCCCGTTTTGGTTCTAATTGTCCTTTAATCAGACTTCAATTTCTTTAGCTTATCCCAGCACGGCTTATAACTCCGGGTGTGGCTATGCTGTGCCATCATCTTTGATTTCTGTATGTAAATGCACTCATTTATTGTAGAACTGTCCGTCAACATGATCAGAGCGGGAATGGAAGTTCAGATGTGGTTTTGATGGGTGGGTCATCCAGTGATGTAGCTTCACTGGCCAGTCAACTGTTGCTGTCTGCCTACGTCAAAATCCTCACTTCTGAGGAGTTCACTTGGAACCACAAACAAGGTGGTTTCATAAACTGGGCTTAGTGGGAGGTGGTACAGGCAGTGTGCAGGCCCTTGACTGGTGCGATGTGGTACCGATGAGAGTTGAGACAGTGGCAAAGTGCCAGAAGGTGCTCAGTGTCCAGCCCCCCTTTACAGCACCACTGAAATAAACTAACTAAAAGGCATTCATAGACTTCTGACCATTTCACTGAGATTTATTGATAAAAACAAAATATTGTTTTCTACATTTCATGTGCACATGCTAAAATGAGAGCCAAAACACATAGCACACCTTTGTAGATCACTGAACCATTTGTTAATATGATGAGATTTTATTGACAGACAATTCTGTCAATAAAATAAAAAATATATAAAAAAGCTTTGACTGAACTTACCCTCATTCTGTTTGACAGTCAAAACTAAGCAGCTTTAACAAATGCAAAATGACTCAAAGTTAGCCAATATATGGAAATGAAAGTTGGTTTAGTATTAACAGAGAATCATCCCCAACACATCATTTAGGCACTAAACATTGTTAAATATTTTTACTAAAGATTCAGCCATTACCTACTGTCTGTTAGTGAAATATCTCATAAACTAGTAC
>NC_056509.1:21741667-21746254 GCF_014905685.2 Nematolebias whitei
CCCCCCACAGGGCCCCCCACAGGGCCCCCCGAGGGACGCGGTCAAATGCCTTCTCCAAGTCCACAAAGCACATGTAGACTGGTTGGGCAAACTCCCACGCACCCTCCAGGACCCTGCTGAGAGTGTGGAGCTGGTCCAGTGTTCCACGGCCAGGACGAAAACCGCACTGTTCCTCCTGAATCCGAGGTTCGACTATCCGACGGACCCTCCTCTCCAGAACCCCCGAATAGACCTTACCAGGGAGGCTTAAGAGCGTGATTCCCCTGTAGTTGGAACACACTCTACGGTCCCCCTTTTTGAATAGGGGGACCACCACCCCGGTCTGCCAATCCAGGGGAACTTCCCCCGATGTCCACGCAATATTGCTTAGTCGTGTAAGCCAACACAACCCTACAACATCCAGAGCCTTAAGGAACTCTGGGCGAATCTCATCCATGCCTGGGGCCCTGCCACCGAGGAGCTTTTTAACCACCTCGGTGACCTCAGCACCAGAGATTGGAGGGCCCGACCCAGAGTCCCCAGTCTCCGCTTCCTCAGTGGAAGACGTGCCGGTGGGATTGAGGAGGTCTTCAAAGTATTCCGCCCACTGACACACAACATCCCGAGTTGAGGTCAGCAGCACACCACTCCCACTATAAACAGCGTTGGTGGCGTACCGCTTTCCCCCCCAGAGACGCCGGATGGTGGACCAGAATTGTCTCGAAGCCGTGCGGAAGTCGTTCTCCATGGCCTCTCCAAACTCCTCCCATGCCCGAGTTTTTGCCTCAGCAACCACCCAAGCCGCATGTCGCTTGGACTGCCGGTACCCATCAGCTGCTTCTGGGGTCCCACAGGCCAAAAAGGCCCGATAGGACTCCTTCTTCAGCCTGACAGCATCCCTCACCGATGGTGTCCACCATCGGGTTCGAGGGTTGCCGCCGCGACAGGCACCGACAACCTTGCGGCCGCAGCTCTGGTAAGCCGCTGCGACAATAGAGGCACGAAACATGGTCCACTCACACTCAATGTCCCCCACCTCCCTCGGAACATGTTCAAAGTTCTCCCGGAGGTGGGAGTTGAAACTCCGTCTCACAGGAGACTCTGCCAGACGTTCCCAGCAAACCCTCAGAATACGTTTGGGTCTGCCAGGTCTGACCGGCATCCTCCCCCACCATCGGAGCCAACTCACCACCAGGTAGTGATCAGTTGACAGCTCCGCCCCTCTCTTCACCCGAGTGTCCAAGACATGTGGCCGCAGATCAGATGAGACGATGACAAAGTCGATCCTCGAACTGCGGCCTAGGGTGTCTTAGTGCCAAGAGCACATATGGACATCCTTATGCTTGAACAAGGTGTTCGTTATTGACAATCCATGACGAGCACAGAAGTCCAACAACAGAACACCACTCTGGTTCAGATCAGGGGGGCCGTTCCTCCCAACCACACCCCTCCAGGTCTCACTGTCATTGCCCACATGAGCATTGAAGTCCCCCAGTAGAACAAGGGAGTCCCCAGAAGGTGCACTTTCCAGTACCCCCTCCAAGGACTCCAGAAAGGGGGGATAATCTGAACTGCCGTTTGGTGCATAAGCACAAACGACAGTCAGAACCCGTCCCCCCACACGTAGGCGGAGGGAGGCCACCCTCTCATTCACCGGGGTGAACCCCAATACACAGGCACCAAGTTGGGGGGGCAATAAGTACGCCCACGCCTGCTCGGCGCCTCTCACCAGGGGCAACTCCAGAGTGGAAGAGTGTCCAGCCCCTCTCAAGGAAACTGGTTCCAGAGCCCGAGCCATGCGTAGAGGTGAGTCCGACTATTTCTAGCCGGAACCTCTCAGCCTCACACACCAGCTCAGGCTCCTTCCCCATCAGTGAGGTGACATTCCACATCCCAATAGCCAGCTTCTGTAGCCGAGGATCAGACCGCCAGGGTCCCCGCCCTCGGCCACCACCCATCCCACATTGCACCCGACCCGATCTATACCATTAACATCCAACATATGTAAAATAATGGAGAAAATGATAAATGAAAGATTAATATACTATATGGAAAATAAAAGACTTATGTCAAAGTATCAGAGTGGTTTCAGGAGAGGGAGAAGTACAATGGACCCAGATTTATGTTTAGAGCATGAAATTAGAAAGGCTCAAGTGAATAAAGAGAGTGTTGTGGCAGTATTTTTTGATATAGAGCGAGCGTATGACATGATGTGGAGGGAAGGATTATTAATCAAAACTAGAAGAATGGGTATCAATGGTCGTATGTTTAGATGGATTAAGACTTTTTTAGAAGGAAGACAAATACAAGTGAAAATAGGGAAGGATTATTCTGAGAGTTGTAATATAGAAAATGGGACACCACAGGGTAGTATAGTAAGTCCATTATTATTTTCAGTGATAGTTAATGATATGTTTAAGGAAGTAGAGAGTGGAATGGGATTTTCACTTTGTGCTGATGATGGGGCAATGTGGAGAAGAGGAAGAAATCAAGAATTTATTATAAAGAAGCTTCAGGGAGAAATTTTAGTTGTAGAAAAATGGTCGTATAAATGGGGAGTTAAATTTTCTGTAGATAAAACTAAAATAACGTTCTTTACAAGGAAAATAGTTGATGAGAAAATCAAGCTAAAATTATATGGTCAGGAGATGGAAAGAGTTAAAGAATTTAAATTTCTCGGGTTTTGGTTTAATGAAAGAATGACATTGTTAGGATTTTCTAGGCAGGAGCGAACCCAGTAGTGCAGACAGGGACTCAACTCGGCAGAATACAAAAATAGGAATTTAATGATAAATAAAGATACAAAATAACAGGCTGACGGGGAAGCAAAACTTACATGAACAGGAAGATAAGGCACGGGAAACTCAGGAGGACTCAGGGGACACGGAAGACTCAGGGAACTCGGAAGACTCAGGGGAACACAGGAGACCCAACGAGTACGACGCGACAACAAACAAGACTGACAGACGGCTTATATACAGGGACAAGACGAGACGTGATTACGAACAGCTGGGACGAGACAAGGGTGGCACTAATAGAACTAACAAGGGAGCACTAGGAAACACAGACACAAACCGGGCCACAAAAAGGTACCATCCTTACAGTACCCCCCCCCCCAAGGACGCCCCCAGGCGTCCCCCCAAAAAAAACCTTCCCGAAGGACTTGGGAGGGTGGAGGGCGGCACTGCAAGGGTGGAGGGCCCGAGGATAACACGAGGAAGAAACCAAAGACCTGAGAAAAACTATGACTAACCACAAGGAGGGAACACAAAGAATCTGGACGGTCAAGGGACCGTCCCTAGGAGTCATTGTTCTGGCGGGCGGCCGGGAGGCCATCCATCAAGGCGGGCCGGGGGGGGGCGGCCAGGAGGCCATCCAATACATAGGACCAGAGAGACCGCGGCAGGCGGCGATGAGGACTTGGAGAACGCAGCATGCGTCAAGGAGTCCTGGGGAACTACAGCACGCGTCAAGGAGTCCTGGGGAGCTGCAGCATGCGTCAAGGAGTCCTGGGGAGATGCAGCATGCGTCAAGGAGTCCTGGGGAGATGTAGCATGCATCAAGGAGGCCTGGAGCTCTGCAGCAGACGACGGAGAGGCCTGAAGCTCTGCAGCAGACGACGGAGAGGCCTGGAGCTCTGCAACAGACGACGGAGAGGCCTGGAGCTCTGCAGCAGACGACAGAGAGGCCTAAGCTCTGCAGCAGACGACGGAGAGGCCTGGAGCTCTGCAGCAGACGATGGAGAGGCCTGGAGCTCTGCAGCAGACGACGGAGAGGCCTGGAGCTCTGCAGCAGACGACGGAGAGGCCTGAGGCTCTGCAGCAGACGACGGAGAGGCCTGGGGCTCTGCAGCAAAAACGGGAACGGAGTCTTCTGCGGCAGGAATGGAAACCTCTGTAGCAGGAACAGGAACTGAATCTTCTGCGGCAGGAACGGAAACTTCTGTGGAAGGAACAGAATCTTCTGCGGCAGGAACGGAAACTTCTGCTACAGGAACAGAATCTTCTGCGGCAGGAACGGGGTCTTCTGCGGCAGGAACAGGAACTGAATCTTCTGCGGCAGGAACGGAAACAGGAACAGGAACAGAATCTTCTACGGCAGGAACGGAGTCTTCTGCGGGAGGAACAGGAACAGAATCTTCTGCGGTAGGAACGGAGTCTTCTGCGGCAGGAGCAGGAACAGAATCTTCTGCGGCAGGAACGGAGTCTTCTGCGGCAGGAACAGGAACAGAATCTTCTGTGGCAGGAACGGAATCTTCTGTGGCAGGAATGGAAACAGGAACAGGAACTGAAACGGAGTCCTCCTGGACCCCCTCGGAATAGGAGAGGCGAGGAGTGTCTGTCTGGACCCCCTCGGAACAGGAGGGGTGAGGAGCGTCTGTGTGGACCTCCTCCGAACAGGAGAGGTGAGGAGCGTCTGATGGGACCCCTTCAGAGCAGGAGAAGTGAGGAGCGTCTGTCTGAACCCCCTTGGAGCAAGAGAGGTGAGGAGCATCCGACGGGACCCCCTCGGAACAGGAGAGGTTAGGAGCGTTTGTCTGGACGTCCTCGGAACAGGAGAGGTGAGGAGCGTCTGTCTGGACCCCCTCGGAGCAGGAGAAGTGAGGAG
>NC_056509.1:21746354-21749491 GCF_014905685.2 Nematolebias whitei
GCGTACCACGACGACAACCCCTCAGTTTACCTAGCTCCAAACCTGCAGATGTGTGTTCTCACTCGGGAGATACACTATCTGTGCCCGAGCAAACCGTTTATGTGGAATAAAACCGCGGGCATATGCGGATTAACACCTATTCCGGAAAATTCTAAGTGCTCAACGACCGTAACGCCTCGACACCTGGCTAAAGATGCAAAAGCGGAAATAATTGGCTCTCGTTGGCTAGTGAACGCTCCTCAAAGAAAGGCGATCATAGCCTACGACCAACCCGGGGCAAATAGACCTTTGACGTTACCGGACAAAACGATGTGGATCAGTGTTCCCCAGGGAACAACCATACACATTGGTGATTTGACGCTCTATCACCTCGATCCGGAACGATGGGACGCGACTCTGGATGACTCAGAGTACCTGGGAAATATGTCTATAGACATAGATCCAGAGACTCTGGGAAGGATCCGTTTTGAAGGCACCCAAGTCGTCGACGTGGAACCAATAAACCGAGTTCTCAAGTCCCTCAGGTCCACAACTCAGAACCCGATCCAACCAATTACCTATGCGTGGTCGAGCGCGGACACATTAATCATAGCCCTGCTAATGACGATAACCCTCGTATTGTGTGGGATACTCGCATCCCTGTTCCGGGGCCAAACGTCACTCCGAGTCGACGTGGATCGCCATGCAGCGCACCTCGATATGATTATGCCTCGCGTAAGCAGGTCCGCAAAGAAGCCACTCACACGGGACAGCGCGACTGAAACTGACAACCAGGGTGAGGAGAAGCAGTGAAACGATGTTTCTAGATGCTTAGTCACTACTCTTGTCGGTGTTGAAACGTTGTTTAGTTGATTTTGGTTGTTTCTGAGGTAAGAATGTATCTTGTGTGTAAGTTAAGTTAGAGACTAAGAAGCCTTTGACCATGCCAACATGCAGTTCATTCATTAAATTGCAATCCTTACGGAGTCAATGTATATTATTGTTGCCTTAAGTACCATAATCTACATTGATCTCACAACGCTTAAGCCGAACCTACTCGAACAATTCTATTCGGGGGGATAGCTAATTTTCTTTGATAAGTCTCGCCATAGACTTCCAAAACATTTATGGGGAAACCAAACACCCAATCTCAAGTCGTTCGTCTAAAAGACAACAGACATTTGAACCAAACTATATTTTGCCATGTAAAGCTAACTTAACCCAAGTTAGAAATGGAAAAGTAGTTTGGAACCCCTTTTCTATAGGCTTAAACCCCTGTAGTTACCCCTTTTCAGCATGCTCCACCCCTTAACTGGTAGTCGTAGCTGTTCCCAACCATAATAGCTTACACACCAGGTGCATATAGTTTAAGGCCTTATGTAAAATCACCTTCATAAGCCCACCTTAAACCACATAATTGCATGACACATTTGAACCAGAACGACACAGGCTGGACGTCGCTGGAGACAACCTTCGCTGGAGGCGACCTGCAATCCTGACGTTGGTCTCCACTCTTCATCCAGTGGCCGCTTCTTCAGTTCAACCCAGGGGTACCCCTCTGTATGCTGATTAATCAACACGTCCAATCGTTGTGGATTTACCATTGTGGATTATATGACTTTTCCAATGGATTACAGACACTGTTTCCAAGGGGTTAAAGCATTGCTACAATGGAATTATCGAGACGATATGGGATTATAATCAACACAATGGAATTACCAAGAACATTGTAGAATTACCTTGACTTTTGTTTTCCTTGCTGGATTACTTTTGACTTTTGTTTCTTTGCTGGATTACATCAAGCTTCAAGGACAATCGAAGGCGTAAGTCCACGGTTGGAATTCATCTCCATGGACAGGCGATGATTTCCAAAGGGGGGACTGTAGTGGACTAGGCCTATGTCAAAACTGAGTCTTAGGTCAAAACTCTTGACCTTTAGAACCTTGTGGGACAGGAACTGTCATTTCATTCATTTGAACTCAGAAATACAGGTTCACCCATCCTGAGACTTTCTTTCTTGAAGATTCAAGTGAAAAGAACACTCTCTTTTTATTATCATTACTATTTTACAAATATTGATAATCAAAGTGTCTTAGTTCAAACCATTTTAGATGTTGCAGTGCACTAATCAATTTTATTAACTGAGTAATGATTTTTATTCTCATGTCAAAGCTGTTACAGAATAATTATGCATTTTCTGATTTCTGCCTTTGAGTGAGCAAGTGTGCGTTTCCAAGGTTGGAGTCAAACGAAAAACAAGTTGTTGAACGAACTGTCATGTTTTTAGAATCCTCTCAGACGTAAATAGAGAAGTTTTGGCACCTGTTTCTGAAACGCGCCAAAACAAAACTCTCTCTGTCTGTGAGAACATTTCTGATCTGTTTCATAACAATTCTCGCTGTCTCTAACCTCTTACGTCACAAAACACACCCCGTCTGGTCGTTTCTGACCAATGAACAAATCCCAAAAGTGAACCGGGAAAGAGTCTTTAAAATGTCAGTACTTCCTGGTCTAGTCAGTGCTGATGGAGTTCTGATGGAGAGTGTTTTGCTGGTTCTGCTCGAGTTCTGTTGAAGCTCTGGAGAAGTTCTGTTCTGTTCAGTTCTGGACAGTTCTGTGGATGATCCTGACATGACAAAAAGCTCTTCCGAGTTCCATGGGATTATAACACTTTCACTAGCCATTACTTCGGACGAGTAACAGCCAACCTACTGAGACGCTGAAAGGGTGCGTTAAACGGAATCTCACCTGAGACATCTCCAGGTAAAGGAGCCGATTTCATCACCTAAGTGTACTGTAAGGAAAAGCTGAAGAAAGCCAGAGAGTGTCGATTCTGGTGAACATTTCTCCCCTCACACACCATCTTACTCCCTCTAAACTTCTTTCCATCTTTAAACTTTTCTATCAAGTAGAAATTCTTCCAGATATTTTAGAAATGTCTGTGTAAAATGCTCACCCACATTCATGTGGGTAAAAGATCATAGTTGTACAGTTTTCACAAATGTCTGTGGTGAAGCAACGGAAAAATCATGGCCGTATGATTTTTCCTGATTGATTGCTTATGTTGTTATTTTCATAATTTGCCAAATTAATGTAAATGTTTGATGTTAAATTTTGATTCTGTAAATAAATGACCGCATTCATTTTGATGGGTCAAA
>NC_056509.1:21749591-21753351 GCF_014905685.2 Nematolebias whitei
ACAAGATGGCGTTGTCCAGCGTGTAGTGACCTGTCACTGGGAAATGTTCCCCGACGCTTACCTTGGAATAAGACTGCTCGTCATCTTCTCCTCGGGGAGGAGAACTCACCGGACGACCGGAGGTCGACTGCCGGGCCAAGCATCCTTCACAAAGGTTGGTCATTTACACAATTTATCCTCTTGTTCTTCTGACAGTGCTATATTAGCTCGCTGAAGAAAAAATGGGAGCCAATTTCCCGCTCTTAACGTAATTTATACGGACCGGGTGGGGCCCACACAGCAGGTGGGCGTGGACTAAATTTTTTCAGTGCTTATGCTCTGCATAACGGGATAAACCCATCAGCGACAGCCTTAAAGGGCGAAGCCTATATGACATAGAACATGCATGTTAGACTGATTGGTAACTCTAAATTGTCTCTAGGTGTGAGTGAGAGAGTGACTGGTTGTTTGTCTCGTTTGTCTCTATGTGTCCCTGTGATGGACTGGAGACCTGTCCAGGGTGTCCCCCACCTCTTACACAGTGATAACTGGATATGGGCACCAGTGACCCCCATGAACCGAAAAGGAAGAAGCGGGTAAAGATGATGGATGGATGTTCAGCTTTAGACTGTGAAGTTGCTACAATAACGTTAGATCGGTAAAACGTTGTAAATGTTTGCAAACTCTTCTCCTTTTCACAGCCTTTATGTCACAGTCTGTGTTTTTATTTTATGCTTATTTTCTGCTTAAGGGTTTATTTGCCTTATGTTTATTCCTTGTGATGTTTATTTTCTGTTATCTTAGTAAGTTTATTCTCCTGAGTGCTGCCTCTCCCACCTGTTCTCTGTTACCATTAGCATCAACTGACACTTCAGCCTCAGATTACATTTTCTTTCGATCCTCACTCGTTCTTCAGTCAGTTCGTTCAACCTTTATTTAGACAGGTTAATCCCATTGAGCCTAGGGGATTCATTTACAAGAGAGACCTGTTTTAACAAAGAGTGATGACAACAGTGGACAATCATAAAGGATGCGTATAAATTGAGTTTTTTTTTTAACAAGTGAAAATAAAATGGTATTTAAGGTCGTTTTCACACCAGATAGTCTGGTAGACTCGGTTCGGGACCAATATTCATGACCTTTCGTTTACATTTGAGCTGGTGCGTTTGCATTCACACTGCACTGTGCAGTCGAGTCAACCTGTTGAACCAACCTGTTCCCCCGCTCACCTGTGGGGGCGCTGCACCAAGAACTACTGAAAGAAACGACACAAAAACCTCTGAAGACACGTCTTCATCATCTTATGTAAATAAAAATAAAAACAAAGTGGTATCAAGTTTTAGCAGTTTTAGGAGTTATATTTTGTCATTTTTCAAAAATGGACTTAGCATGAGCAGAAGATGAGACAGAAGAGCGTGGAGAATATTGTTTTTCACACAAGGCAGCTGACAGCTCCATATAAGGTCAGAGCAATGAGTGTTTGTTTGTCCTGCGGAGCGGGGCTCGGTCTGTTTACATTCACACTGTACTCGAACCGTGCTGGAGTTCGCTTCTTTTTTTTTTTAATATTTTTTTTTTTTTAAAGAAAGAGAAGAAAGAAGAATAAATAAATAATAAAAAAGAAGAAGATAAGACGAGAGACCACCATGACAAAACAACATGCACAGCACAATGCCACCCACAATATCACCATGAAACATTCGACATCGCACAATGAATCATCTAGCTTCCGCCACTACCCAACCTAGCGTGCATCTGTCAAAGCACCTGAATCCAAACACCCGCGCAAGCACGCCCACCACCACCAGATTTCTCCAAAAGAATGCCCAATAGTGGACGCGGGGGCCCACAGACCCGCCCCCCCAGGACACAATGGCAACATAGGGAGGACCGGAGCCACAGACACACAGCGGCCCACAGGCCCGGAGCCCCAAGAGTCTCCCAACAGGGAGAACCGCACCCCCCCAGAGAGGAGCAGAGGAAAGAACCGGGTGACCCCAGCCACCACAATGCAGAGCCTCCAGGAAGCTGCAACGACGAGCCCACAGGCCCGGCCAGCGACCCATGCCCCCCCCAAGTAGATCCGGCCATGGACACCGAGCCCCAAGCCCCGAGGCCATACCACCCCCTAGCAGAGCCCCGACAGAGCCAGGGCACACCCAGGCCCCGCCAGGCAGCAACCAGGGCGGACCGACGTGCACCCCACCACCCAGCCCAGACACCGAGAGCCACCAATGCACCGGCGGCAAGGGAGTCCCCCGCCAAAGGGGGGCACGACCGGGGGGAGTGGACCCCACACCAAACGTGGGGCCCAAATTGATCCAAGAGAGACCAAAAACCCAACCCGAGCAACCAACAGGCACACACATATAGCCCGACAGAATCTCTGTCGGGCCGACCGCATGCACCATCTACCTGACAGCGACCACAGGCCGGCCCCAGCCCAAGGGGCAGAGCAGCAGGGAGCCGCAGCCGAGGAGGGCCGGCTCTCACATCAAGAGCCCCGCACCATAGGCCCGGAGACGCCCCAGCACGCCACCCATGCACCCCCCCACACACAGAGCACCCCCACCGCAAATGCCACACAGGAAGACCAGCCAGTGCCCGGATGAGACGAAGCCACGCCCCCAACCGCCGCCCTACACCACCAATGACCACACGTACACTACCATAGCCGACCCCCCGCCAAAAGCCGGCAGCCACCCCGGTCAGAGTGCCGTCCATCGCAACCAGGAACCTAGATTAAAAGAATCGGAACAGCCCAGGAGGAACCGAAGCACCGGCCCCAACACTGACCGCCCCCAAGGCCCAAAGCCCACCCGCAGCCCAGACCCCAACAATGCGGCCCCCCCCTCCATCCCCGACCCCTAGTGTCACACGGAGAAAGGAGGTGTTTGTGAAAGGGGAAAAAAAATAAAATAAAATAAAATAAAATAAATAAATAAATCTATATATGCATAAATAAATTATGAACAGACCCACTTCCTCCTCCTCCCACTCGAATATGGTGTTGATGCATGTTGTTATACAGTGCGTTTAAAATGGGGGGATGAGGTGGCGACTGGCACAGACCCACCTCTTGCCCAGAGAGCAGGCGGCGCCCGTTCACCCCTCATCTCCGCACAGAACCCTAAATGTCTATATGCTACATATGAGAGTGGGCACAGGTCCGGGGAGGTGGAAATGGTAGTACATCCCACCACCTAAGTGCGATCATGTGCCCACTCCAGATCCTATATATGCATGTGTCGTGAGAGTGTTATAAGTGAGTGTCTAGGTTGTATATTAAAATTAGGGCCCAGGACCCCACCAGCCACGGAGATGGATGATTCTCCCCGTAGCTCAGTAGTGCATCTGAACCCCAAAACCCTGTTTGAGTGGTGGTGTGGTGGAGTGGGCGGAGGAGGACGTTGGGATGGGGAGGTGAACTGAGGTGGCAATGCCCCCCCAGGGGACCAGCTCCCCCACTGACCCCAATAGGCACCCCCACTCTCCAAGATCCACCAGGGGACAGAGGCTCTAACAGAGATACCTAGGAGGAGGTGGCAGCTGCACCACCAGGGATCAAGGCCACGGACCGGCACATAGTCCCCGAGGACCAACCAGAACCAGGGCCAGCAACCCAGACCCATCCCGAAACCGTCCAGACGCCCCAACCCGATTCCCAGCCCAACACCCAGCCCCCCAACCAGAGAGGCCACCAAACCCCAACCGGGACAATCAGCCAGGAGTGCCCAAACAGTCAGAGATAGAGCACTACAGCGACCAAGAGCGCCCCCCC
>NC_056509.1:21753451-21767559 GCF_014905685.2 Nematolebias whitei
ACAAAGAGCATACGGACGTAAGAGTTCTTCTGCTCCAGGTGGTTGAGCGCAGTGTGGACCACAGAGGAGATGGCATCCTCTGTTGATCGTTTCTCACGGTATGCATACTGATGAGGGTCCTCGTTCATGTTGATAGTTGTTTTGATGTGAGTCATGACCAGTTTTTCGAAGCATTTAGCGACTATCGGGGTGAGGGCCACTGGCCGATAGTCATTCAGACCAGTCACTGTAGAGCTTTTTGGGACTGGGATGATGGTGGCAGTCTTCAGGCAGGTGGGAACTGTCTCCAGGGTAAGTGAGGTGTTAAAGATGTCTGCCAGCACCTTGTAGAGCTGATCAGCACATTCCTTCAACACTTTTCCGGGGATTTTGTCTGGGCCAGTTGCTTTGTGCAGATTAATCCTCCTGAAGGTACTCCTTACTTCTGCTGAGGTCACGCTGAGATGCTCTTCATCCGGTGGTGAGGTGAGTCTGGTGCTGGGTGGTCTGTTCGGGTCTTCAAAGTGTGCATAGAACTTGTTGAGGGCATCAGGCAGAGATGGGTCTTTGGGACATTGTTCGCTCCTTCCTTTATAATCTGTTATGCACTTAATGCCCCTCCACATGCTCCGAGGGTCTTGTGAGGTGAATTGACCCTCGATCCTCTGTGCATATGTGGCCTTGGCCCTCTTAATACCAGCAACCAGCTCTTTTCTTGTCCTACTCAGCTCCTCTGAGTTTCCAGACCTGAAGGCAGTGTTCCTGGCTTCCAGCAGGGTACGCACCTCTGCATTCAGCCAAGGTTTTCTGTTTGGGTAGCTTTTAACATTTCTGATAGTAGAGACGGTGTCAGTACATCTACTATTGTAACCCAGAACTGAGGATGTGTATTGGTCCAGATCAAGTGATCCTCCATTTTCAGCAGCTTCTCTGAAAACCTGCCAGTCTGTTCGGTCAAAACAATCTCTCAGTATGGGGCCACTGTCCTGGATCCAGCATTTAACTTTCTTTTGTACCGGTCTGGAGCGTCTCAGCGGGGGCATGTAAGCAGGAGCCAGGAAGCTTGAGATGTGGTCTGACAGTCCTAGGTGGGGGCGGGGTTCGGCTTTGTATGCATCTTTTATGTTCATGTAAACACGGTCCAGCGTGTGGTCTCCATGTGTTGGAATCGCCACATGTTGATAAAAGCTTGGGAGACAGTCCTTTAGATTCACGTGGTTAAAGTCTCCGGCTACAACGTAAAGAGCCTCGGGGTGTTTGCTCTGCAGCGAGCTGATGATATCATGTAACTCCTGCAGTGATTCATTAGCATTAGAGTCTGGAGGAATGTAAACGACAGTGATAAAAGTCACCGTGAACTCGCGGGGTAGATAATGTGGCCGACATTTCACTGTTATTTGTTCCAAAGCCTTCGAGCATGAGCTATTTACAACAGTACAGTTCGTGCACCAACTTTTACTCACGTAAATGCATACTCCGCCTCCCCGTGATTTCTCCGTTAGCTCGCTGCAGCGGTCCGCTTGAAAAAAAAGTCTGTCATCCAGCTGGAAGACTGTATCCGGCATTTCGCTTGTAATCCACGTTTCTGTGAGGCAAAGCACCGCACACTTCTTCATCTCTTCTGAGGCGCCCGCTCTCAGACAAAGTAAATCCA
The DNA here is from genome assembly GCF_014905685.2 of Nematolebias whitei. NCBI lineage: Eukaryota > Metazoa > Chordata > Actinopteri > Cyprinodontiformes > Rivulidae > Nematolebias > Nematolebias whitei. The sequence continues at coordinate 21,755,085 of NC_056509.1, forward strand.
CCTTGTTGTCCAACGAGCGGACATTCGACAGAAAGAGAGACGGCATGGGGAGTTTACTGGCTTTAGCGTTAGCTCGTAGCCTCACCGTAACTCCCACCCGGCATCCTCTCCTCTTAAGCCTGGAGCAGCACTTCCTCTTCTGCCCGCTGGAACACCTCAGCTGCAGCTTCCAGGTAGATGACTTTAAGATCTGCATTCTGCCGAGCGTAGTTTTAAGTTTGTTGCTGATTTCTGCTATATTTCAAGGCAAATCTGCTCCTATTCTCATCAGTTCGGTTCGGCTATAGTTCACATGCATAAATCGCGCGGAGTCAGGCACAGAGTCAATATCAATACTTCTAAAAACTGGGATAGTACCGGGAGCCTGTGAAGCTGCAACTGCTCTGAGCGCGGCCATCTTGCTCAACTCTTTCTTGGATACATTTCTAAAATTTAATTTATTTACAAAATGATAAAGATCAAATCATGTTTTTACAACTTATTATGTAGGTCACAATATGTTTGTTTTTTGTTCATTGATCCCTTTTGTTATATTTTAAAATTTTCTCTACTTTCTTATTTGATTAACTAATTTATTCAGAAGAGAGTTAATGCATGCAATACATTTTACTACTTATAAATAAACTGACCATTTAAAACAACCTAAAGACTTTCCTAAAAGCTTGAATGGATACATCTCCTCCTACATGTCATTATGTGAGTGCAGCTACAGCGTGCGCTCTCAGAACATTATTACATGCAGTGTTCCTCCAGTGAGGACTGAACTAGGCAAAAAGGGCATTCTCCTACTCTGCTCCTGTTTCCTGGAATATCTGTCAAAAAAATCTGAAGCTCTCGACCTCGACCTCTCTAAGTGGCTTCAAACATCTGCTAAGTTCCTGGTATAAACCAACGCAGACATGTTCCTGTTTTTAGTATTTGATTTTATATTGCTTTATAATCTAGATTTTTTGTTTTGTTTTTCTTTATATAATTTTCTTCCATTTATTTTTCAATTTATAAGCTTTTATTATGATGGTCTACTCTTGTTATCAATCTTAGTTAAAAACAGGTCTCTCTTGAAAATGAGTACTTGAGGATCAATGAGACTAACTGGTATAAATAAAGGTTGAATGAATGAATGAATGAATGAATGAGCAAAAATATTTATAGATTACTGCTTTGCCACTAATAATGTTAAATATTACAAACCGTATTCCAAAAAAGTTGGGACACAAAACAAATTGTGAATAAAAACTGAATGCAATGATGTGGAGATGGCAAATGTCAATATTTTATTCGTAATATAACATAGATGACAGATCAAAAGTTTAATCTGAATAAATGTAACATTTTAAAGGAAAAATATGTTGATTTAAAATTTCACAGTGTCAACAAATCCCAAAAAAGTTGGGACAAGTAGCAATAAGTGGCTGGAAAAAGGAAAATGAGCATATAACGAACAGTTGGAAGACCAATTAACACTAATTAGGTCAATTGACAACATGATTGGGTATAAAAAGAGCTTCTTAGAGTGTCAGTGGCTCTCAGAAGCCAAGATGGTAAGAGGATCACCAATTCCACCATTTTTGCACAGATAGATAGTGCAGCAATACCAGAATGGTGTTACCCAGCGCAAAATAGCAAAGACTTTTAAGTTATCATCAACCATGCATAACATCATCAAAAGATTCAGAGAATCTGGAATAATCGCTGTGCGTAAGGGTCAAGGCCGTAAAACTTTACTGGATGCTCGTGATCTCCGGGCCCTTAAATATCACTGTACCTCAAACAGGAATGCCACTGTCAAGGAAATAACAGAATGGGCTCAGGAATACTTCCAGAAAGCATTGTCAGTGAACACAATCCACCGTGCCATCCGCCGTTGCCAGCTGAAACTCTACAGTGCAAAGAGGAAGCCATTTCTAAGCAAGCTCCACAAGCTCAGACGTTTGCACTGGGCCAGGCGTCATTTAAAATGCAGTGTGGCAAAATGGAAGACTGTTCTGTGGTCGTATGTGTCACGATTTGAAGTTCTTTATGGAACATTGGGACGCCATGTCATCCGGACCAGAGAGGACAAGGATAGCCCAAGTTGTTATCAACGCTCCGTTCAGAAGCCTGCATCACTGATGGTATGGGGTTGCATGAGCGCTTGTGGCATGGGCAGCTTGCATGTCTGGAAAGGCACCATTAATGCAGAGAACTATGTTCAGGTTCTAGAACAACATATGCTCCCATCTAGACGTCATCTTTTTCAGGGAAGCCCCTGCATTTTTCAACACAATAATGCCAGACCACATTCTGCAGCAATCACAACATCATGGCTACGTAGGAGAAGGATCCGGGTACTGAAATGGCCAGCCTGCAGTCCAGATCTTTCACCTATAGAGAACATTTGGCGCATCATAAAGAGGAAGGTGCGACAAAGAAGGCCCAAGACGACTAAACGGTTAGAGGCCTGTATTAGACATGAATGGGAGAGCATTCCTATTTCTAAACTTGAGAAACTGGTCTCCTCTGTCCCCAGACGTCTGTTGAGTGTTGTAAGAAGAAGGGGGGATGCCACACAGTGGTAAAAATGGACTTGTCCCAACTTTTTGGGGATTTGTTGACACCATGAAATTTGGAAACAACAGATTTTTTTTGGATACAACAGCTCTCCCTTTCAGTGCTTTTTAATGTTATTTTTGTACATCCTTTTTTCTTGTGTTTGCATTGCCAAGTTTGCAAACATCAACTATGGACGTCAGACCCTTTTGGACATCGGTGAGCAGCATCAAATACCTGTTTCGAGTGACTTTCATTATACGCACAACATCCCAGACGAAATAGCGAGATCACCTGGCTCTCCGTGGATTGTTGTCGGGCCTGGGAGGCGGCGCAGACGGAGAAGGGAGAGGAAGCAGAAGCGAGGCTGCAGGTCTGGCGTTATGCTAAGGCTAAGATCACAACCCCACAAGCCACCTCTACCGAGCCTTTATCTCTCTAATGCCAGATCCCTGGTGCATAAAACGGATTATTTGGAATTGCAACTCGCTAGAAATCGCAATGTTCGTGACTGCTGTGTTCTGATTATCACCGAAACCTGGCTTCACCCCGGGATACCCGATGCTAGCATACAGCTAGCAGGCCACTCTCTGCTACGCTGGGACAGGACTGCGGACTCCGGTAAGAGCAGAGGTGGGGGGCTCTGTATTTATGTGCATGAGAACTGGTGTAATAACGGGACAATTATAGACAATCACTGTTCCCCAGACCTTGAGTACATGTCCGTGCCGACCTTTTTTTATACCGAGAGAGCTAACAGTTGTGATAATTACTGCCGTGTATATACCACCCGATGCTAAAGTAAATACGGCGCTCTCTCTCCTGCTGAACACCATCAATGAACATCAGCGGGCTCACCCCGACGGTGTTCATATAATTGCAGGAGATTTCAATAGGGCTAATCTGAAGACTGTACTCCCAAAATTCTACCAGCATGTTAAGTGTTCTACTAGGGGGGAGAACACTCTGGACCAGGTTTACTCGAACATTAAACATGCATACAGAGCCATACCCCTCCCCCACCTCGGGCAGTCAGACCATCTTTCACTCCTGCTCCCCCCAGCTTACACCCCCCTCAGACGCAGAGCAAGGCCTACAACAAAAACTGTTACAATCTGGCCTTGTAATGCACTCGATGACCTATAGGACTGCTTTGAACAAACTAACTGGGACTTATTTGAACATCAGGAAATGGAAACATACACAGGAACAGTACTGGACTACATCAACTTCTGCATCGGAAATGTGACTATGGTTAAAAACATTCGTGTTTACCCCAACCAGAAACCATGGATGACCAGCCAGGTTCGCACACTCCTCAGAGCCCGCGACACTGCCTTCAGGTCAGGTGACAGAGCTCTGTACCAAGCTGCTCGAGCCAACCTGAATAAGGGAATAAAAATCGCAAAGGCTGACCATAAAAGGAGTATAGAGTCCCATCTGTCCCGTAACAACTCACAGGAGGTGTGGAAGGGCATAAAAAACATCACTAACTATAGAGGCTGTGAGGTGACAACAGGAGACCTGAGTGCATCACTAGCAGAGGAGCTAAACTGCTTCTTTGCACGCTTTGATGCACCTCAGCAGCACCCATCTGATCCTGCCCTGCCCCCACACCCACCGGGTTACTGCACCACTCCACTCACTGTACGGGAGCATGATGTTAGACATTCCCTCCAATCAGTGAACCCCAGGAAAGCTACTGGCCCAGATGGAGTACCTGGCAGGGTGCTCAAAGCATGTGCCCTCCAGCTCGCCCCCACCTTCACCAGAATTTTCAATCTCTCCCTGGCCCAGGCTGTCATCCCTCCCTGCTTAAAATCTGCAACCATCATCCCAGTGCCGAAAACGCCTACCATCACCAGCCTGAATGATTACCGACCGGTGGCTCTCACCCCGGTAATCATGAAGTGCTTCGAGAGACTGGTTCTCCAGCACATCATGGACTATCTCCCTCCGAACTTTGACCCCTACCGGTTTGCATATCGCACCAACAGGTCCACAGAGGATGCTATTGCAGTAGCTCTCCACACCACGCTGAGCCACCTGGAACAACAACACAGCTACGTTCGAATGCTCTTTGTGGATTACAGCTCGGCCTTTAATACAATCATTCCGGACATTCTTATAAATACATTGGACAATCTCGGCCTCCCCCCACTCACATGTACCTGGATAAAAGACTTCCTAACCAATCGGCCCCAATCTGTAAGACTTGGTCCCCACCTCTCCTCCACTCGTACGCTAAGCATTGGCTCCCCACAGGGCTGTGTGCTGAGCCCCTTGCTGTACTGTCTCTGCACCCATGACTGCAGCCCGGCCCACAACAACAACCTCATCGTCAAGTTCGCTGATGACACCACAGTGGTCGGACTAATCTCTAAGGGAGATGAGACATTTTACAGACAGGAGGTCCTGGAGCTAGCAACCTGGTGCTCAGAGAAAAATCTGGCTTTGAATATCAAAAAAACCAAGGAGGTGATTATTGATTTCAGGAAGCGCAGCACCAACCTAGCCCCCCTTTACATCAACGGCGAGTGCGTGGAGAGGGTTCACACTTTCAGATTTCTTGGTGTCCATATCTCTGCTGACCTAAACTGGAAAGAGAACACCACAGCGGTCATCAAGAAGGCTCAGCAGAGACTACACTTCTTAAGAGTCCTTAAGAAGCACAACCTGAACACAAAATTGCTGCTGACCTTCTACCGCTCGTCCATCGAGAGCCTGCTGACATACTGTATCTCAGTATGGTACGGCAGCCGCACCCTGGCTGACAGGGAGAGGCTTCAGAGAGTAGTCAAGACAGCGCAAAAGATAATTGGCTGCCCTCTCCCCTCCCTGATGGACATTTACACATCACGCTGCCTCAACAGAGCAGAAAGCATAATCATGGACTGTTCACACCCGAGTTTGGAACTGTTTGACTTGTTACCTTCAGGGAAGTGCTACAGGTGCATCAGAACAAGAACAAACAGATTCAAGAACAGTTTGTTCCCGAAAGCCATCACCACACTGAACTCACACATGCACTGATTTAATAATCTAACCTCCCAAACACCTGGACTTCTACTGTGCAATACTACTGACATTTCATACTCTCAGTCACCTTAACTACCTCACTAATATCCATAATGTGCAATACAATTGTGTAATACTTGTATTTTTTACTTTCATTATTATATCTATATTGCGTTACATTTTTTATATTTTTAGTGTGTGTTTAATGTGTGTTTTCTTAAGGCGGGTTTTTGCACTGGAAAAAGGAGTGGCTCTTAATTTCATTGTACTGCGTATAATGACAATAAAGGCATTCTGATTCTGATTCTGATTCTGATTTTTTCCCTTAAAATTATACATTCTCTCAGTTTAAACTTTATATCTGTGATTTGTGTTATATTCTGAATAAAATATTAGATGTTGGCACTTCCACATCATTGCATTTAGTTTTTATTCACAATTTGTTTAGTGTCCCAGCTTTTTTGGAATCCGGTTTGTATAATATACTGTATATATTGTAACACACACACAAAACTATATATATATGTATATATATATACTGTATATATATGTTCATTGTATATAAACAACTATTCTACTAGTAATAAACTGAGAAATCTGTTCATCATTTTTCTTTGACCCATATATTTGCCATCAAAAAATAGAAGAAGGACGGACACACACACAAAAAAAGTTTTTTGTTATTTAAACACTAAGATGTTTCTGTTCAGATGAAACCCTTGCTGGTTTCTATAGTTTTCTGTCTTTATTTAATTTATCCAAACACTCCTGACCGTGGACTGAAGTCACTCCTTCTCTCTTCATCAGTCACTAGGAGAACAACATCTGCTTTAACAACAAAATACAGAAAAATAAAATCAACCCCAAAAATGTCTAGAACGATTGTTTGTATTTCTTTAACCACTTGAGACCTGCTGCTTGTCCTATTGGAGCTCACAGCTGCCTTTGACACCTATATTTGACACATATATAATTTTGGGTCTTAAAAGCAACGCTTCTTCATTCCTCCTCTTTTTCTCTCCATAGTTCTGTTACCACCCCTGTCCAGAATATCTTGTTTCCCACGCCTCACTGATGACTCGCATCATGCCTGTGGCTAACATCTATTGGTAATGTTATCCACCTTGAATCTTCATGACCTCTCACCTCAGGGGATTTCAACATGATACATATGCAATCAGAAGCTTTCCTTGGTGGCCACAGAAGCTTGTGACAGTTGCAGCCTGTAATCTGCTGTCAAATATGATCCAGTGAATATTTTCATTGAAGGATTAATCACTGAGGTCCTGTCAGGATGGGGGGGGGGGGGGGGGGGGGGTCTTCATCTTTGCCTCACAAAAAACTGTATCTTGGCATCAGATTGGGTTTAAGCATTTGTTTTTGAAACCAGTGGAGGAGAGAGTAATCTGGAGAGACGTGGAGTCTCTTTGTTTGGCACCAACTCAAACCTGAGATCTTGAGTTGAGGAAGCGCTCGGAGCTGCAGAGCGACTTTTGACTGAGGCAGGACCCGAAACAGAGGCGCTTCAATGACCTTCTCTTGTTCAGCGATGGGTGCAAGAACCTGAACTGAGCAGCAAGGATATACACACAATTGTGTGTTTTTCTAACTGTGTGGCAATCTTGTGTACTGATCTGGAAGATGTGAGTCATGCTCTATGCAAATCACTTCCTCTGTACTTCAAACAGAAGTTAAAGGTGCCGATGCATAAACACTGAAATACCTCACTGTTCAATCATTCTTCTTCTGTTTCCATCATGACTTCTGGTTCACTGTAGCTTTAGATATTCCATGTAAATATGTATTATATCAAATAAACAAACTATTGGTAATTTCACATAAACTTTTAGTTCAAAATCTGTAAAATGGCTGTGGTAGCCATCTTGAATTAGGTTGAAAAGGTAACCAACAGTGATTAGTTTGTGTAAAATCTGTGTAGATATGAGCAAAAACAGTTATTGTCTATGGTGATGCCACTGTAATGCCACTTTGATTGTTGATATGTGCTGCTGATTATCCATGCTGCTGATTTATTTCATGCTGCTGATTTATTTCATGCTGCTGTGTTCATTCGTACTCATCTGCTCACACAGACTCATGTCCGTGCTGCTTTTGTTCGGCGTATTGTTTTGTACTATTAGAGTTTAGCGTATTGCTTCATTTAAATCTTAGATATTATAACTGTTTCTTTTGCAATTTATATTTTTGCTATTGTTGGGTGTAAATGGGACCTTGTGTACACAATTTCATTCCACCTCATGCACCACATGTGATGTGAAAATTAATAAAAGCTACTTGAACTTGGCGGAGCTATATGTAAAAAAAAATAATCTAGAAATAATGTGCTTTGATTTTTCACAGTAGTACATAATGTGAAATAGATAAAATTTGTAAAAAGAATGTAAAAGCAAAAAATACAATTTTTATGTACTTTGTACACAGCAACTGGATTTTGTCAAAACTTGTAAGACAATATAGTCTTTTGTGGAGCTCCATAGCTCAGGGAATCCTCACAGTAGCGTCAGTCAAAGTGTGAACAGGACAGGTAAAGTGTTCACGTGTCTAAAATGGCATTCTGATTTTGCAACTTGAGTTTAAGTTTTATGATTTTCAAATATGTTTTTTAATACCAAATAGTCGCCCCGGTTCAAATCTCGGCCAGGGGCCTTTCTTGGTGGAGTTTGCATGTTCTCTCCGTGCATGCATGGATTTTCTCTGAGTACTCCAGTTTCCTCCTCCCACAGCCCAAAAACGTTGGTTACGTACTGTAACCCCAGATTCTATGAATATAGGCGTAGCCCTTTAAGGCTGTCGCTGATGGGTTTATCCCGTTATGCAGAGCATAAGCACTGAAAAAATTTAGTCCACGCCCACCTGCTGTGTGGGCCCCACCCGGTCCGTATAAATTACGTTAAAAGCGGGAAATCGGCTCCCAAAATAGCTTTTTTCTTCAGCCATTTAGGAGCCAGTGAGGCCCGACGCTTAAAGGGCTACGCCTATATTCATAGAATCTGGGGTTACAGTACGTAACCAACGTTCTATGTCATATAGGCTTCGCCCTTTAAGGCTGTCGCTGATGGGTTAAGGGCGAAGCGGATGTGGTCCTCGCCTCACTGGGTCCATTCGAACACAGTAAGAAGCGGAAGCTTGCCCAAAAAAACGTCTTGTCACTCAGCTCCCCGTGTGCATAACTACGCATCGCGTAATTATGTGCCATGCACAGACGCATGTTGTGTAACTATGCGTTCTGACAAAGCATGAACGCCCCGGAAAACTTTCAACGGAAAGAAGATGTTGAAAAGAGGGGGGGGAGGGGGGGAGAGCATGAACCAACTGGTTCATGGCTGAACAGTATAAACAGATTAATGTCCATGAATTGATTATTGATCAATGAACTGATTGGTAACAATAATCATGAACTGATTAGTGACAATAGAACCAAAATCACAGACACGACTTGTGACTGATAACAACATCTCACACTGTAATGCATGCAGACAGAAGTGAGCTTAAACAGAGTTCCATGAGAACAACAATATTCATTCTGTTAGAGCACTAAGGACAGAATGTGTCATGGAACGAGCCGTCACATCACGTAGGTAAAAGCGAATAAATGAGCAGGGTGTTGACCATGCAGCCGCAGTGCAAATGTCCTGCATTGACATACCATTATGCAGAGCAGTCCAAGATGCGATACCCCTGGTCGAGTGTGCTTAGAGGTTGACAGGAGGCTCTAAATCTGATGCTCTGTAGGCTTCAGAAAAGGCCTCACACAGCCAGTGTGACAAGCGCTGGATGGATAACGGGCGACCTGCAGAAGCATCTCTATAATGCACAAACAATTGTTGAGTTTGAAACACATTGCAGCTGTGCGCGCTATGTAACACGTCAACGCCCGCACCGGGCAGAGAAGATGAAAAGGTGCTTCCTCTTCTGATCTGTGGGGGGGGGAAGAAACCCCTCCAACGATATCACTCTTGATTTAAAAGAGCTCGTGATGTTTTAGGCATAAAAGCTGGGTTTGGTCTTAAATCAGCTGAGCTGCCCGTCAGCCTGAATTCTAAGGCATGACGAAGCAACAGAGAGGGCAGATAAATTACTTACCCTCTTAGCGGGTGTTAAAGCCAGCAGCAGGGCTGTTTTAAGAGACAAGAATTTTAAGTGAAAAACCTGATCCAGAGGCTCAATTGGAGCTTTGATCAGGACTCGCAGGACCAGCGTTAAATCCCACTGTGGAGCAAGTGGACGTGAAGCAGGCCTGCGTCTCTGAACACCTTTTAGAAAAACGCTTCATCAGCGGGTGATTAAAAGCTGTTCTGTCTCCGAAACCTTCGTGGCAGGAAGAGATGACTGCAACGTACGTTAAAGCGTACTGAATGCCAACTTCCTATCCATCAGCTGTTGTAGAAAGACAACACACCGCCTAAAAAGGCATGAGGTGGCCTCTAAACCTTTCTCTGTACACCAGCGCTAAAAAGCCGTCCCCTTTGATGTGTACAGAACTGTGGTAGATGTAGCACGTGAATCTTGAATTGTGCACACTATCTCCTGAGGGAGACCCATCCTCTCTAAGTGGGACCGCTCAGCGGTCAGACCCACAGGTGCTGACCTATTTCTGGGTAACTCCTGATCGCTCCTCCTGCCTGAAGGAGAGCATCCTCCCTCCACGGCAGTTTCCACGGCGACCCGACAACAGACGTTGCAGGCCTGGGAACCATGGTGCGTTCACACGCTCGGGAGCCACCAGGAGAGCTGTCAATCCCTCCTCCTGAACTCGGTTCAGGAACCGTAAAAACAGAGGAGGTGGGGGAAAAAACGCGTACAAAAGCGTTTTGGGCCACGGGCTGTGAGCAAATGCGTCCCCCCCCAGCGATGGATCGTCTCGCGGGCTCAGGGAAAACCATAGTTGACACTGAGCGTTCTCTCGCGTCGCAAACAGGTCCACAGCTGCTTTGCCAACTTCTGCCACGTCTGAAAACATCAGATCTGGATGGAGGGTCCGGTCCACGTGACGTGGGCCGCCCCTGGACATCACATCTGCCCCTCTGTTCAGAACACCGGATATGTAAACCGCTTTAATGGAGAGCAGGTTTTGATGAGCCCAACACAGTAGCTTTCGCGCAATGTGTAACATCTGGGCTGAACGCACACCCTTTGCTGGTTATGTACGTAGTAGTCACCATGTTGTCTGTGTGAATCAACACGTGTTGATTCTGTAGCACGGGAGCAAAGTGTTGAATCATATTCAGTACTGTGCGACACTCCAAAACATTGATGTGGGCTGATGTGTAGTGGGGCCACAGCGCCCCTACTGCTTGAGATAGGCATGTCCCCCCCCCAGCCTGACAGCGACACGTCCGTGAAGACTGACCCGTGTGACGTGGGTCTGCTGAGGGGGACTCCCTCTGACAGAAACAGGGTGTTTCCCCAGAGTCGGAGGTCTGCTCTCACAGAGGAAGGGACAATGATCATCCGTCGTTTTGTTTTACTGGATCCACATGCAGACGTGTAAAAACACCTCTGGAGGCGTCTCATGTGTAACAAACCAGCGGAACCACTGTGTGAGTGACATCATTCCCAACAGCTTCATGACGGAGACAGCTGTTATCACTTGCCGGGTCTTACGTGGCTGAGTTGACTTTAAAAAAGTGTTGAATCTAGTTTGTGATAAACGAGCTTTCATGGCGGTTGAATTTAATTCCACTCCCAGAAAAACAAACGTCTGGGCCGGGAAAATCGAGCTTCCTTCCAATTTATGGCGAAGCCCAGATTTAACAGGTGTGATGTCAACACCTGATCCTGCATCAGCGCCTCCTGTCTGGAGTGACAGGAGCAGCAGATCATCCAGGTAAAACAAAAACTCTCGTCTCTGTGTTAGGATGATCGGTATGCGTTCTCTGGATGTTATACAACAGATCCAAAAAACGGTCTCATCCCTCTGATCCGTGAGTAAAAACCCTGTGTTTTCTCTCCGTTGGGGGACTCTGTAGATTACTTTTATCAGAAACACTTGGACTTCTGCATTTAGGGATGAGATTTAGTCTGATGATGACGGGACCGTTTTTATAACTCCTCTGAATGGAGGGGTTCGGGTTGCAAACTGTAACTTGTACCATTTGCATAAAACCTTGTCCATCCATCTGAAAAACGGCGAGCATGTTTTAGCCACTCTACGTAACGTTCGTAGGGTGAACGTGCGTTAAGTGATGTGTCACGTTTTGTACGGCTGTCAGCAGTCCGCCGCTCAACCGCCGTCATGCGTCGCGGGAATGTTGTCTGTGTGATCCAGGGCGAGGCTTGTGCTGAGGCAAAGCGTGTGACAGCTGATGACGTGGTGGGGCTGCGCGTTTGACGTCGCTGTGCGAACGTTGAAAGGCGGAAGGCGTGACTTCATTTACGTCGCGCTGTTGGAGTGAAGGCTGCTAGCCCCGCGGGAGCACACGTTTTTCTCTGGAGGGACGCGCGCCGCTCTCGCTGGAGGGGCGCGCGCTGGAGGGAGGCGGGACTCATTACCGGGTTCTTTCAGCTGCTTCACGTTTAAGCTGCGGTGAGCTGCCGAACGCTGAGACGCGGTGGGTGACGGCTGCCCGCGTTTGATTCGTTGAGACGGGTGTCGCTTCTTGTGAGAGAGAAGGACCTCCACCCGAACCAGCCTGCAGACCACATTTATACCGATGTGAGCTGGTTAGCGCCGGGCAGCTGTGTGTGTGCGCCAGCATCAACGCAGCGCCGTTGGATGGAGTCTGTCTCATCCTTGTGATCGACTCGTCATGTCTAGAGCGGCGGTGAGTTTAAAAACCTTATTTAAGGACACTGGCTCATGTGTGGAGGCTGTTCCATCCCACGAGTGCGAGTTGACACCGCTTGAGTGAGGATCGTGCAGTTCTAGTTGATAACGAGTTATTTTCGCTTACCGTTGTGCCGTGAT
>NC_056509.1:21767659-21770159 GCF_014905685.2 Nematolebias whitei
AGAAGGTCTTTATACTGTTTAATACTAAGTGTATTTTTATTTTTCCAATTCATGAGTATAGTTTTCTTTGCTATACATAGGGCAGTGAGAATAATATGAATTGATTTTGTCTCCAAGGTGACATCATCTAAGTGGCCCAATAAGCAAACTGACGGAGAGAGTGGAATATTACATCTCAGACACTTTGATAAGTCTTCACATATCCGGCACCAAAACCTCTGAACAGGTGGACAGAACCAAAATGCGTGGATGTAATTGTCCGGAATATTGTCTGTACACTGTGAGCAAATATTAGATGATGCGAAACCCATCCTGAACATCCGTTGACCTGTATAGTGTACTCTATGAAGGATTTTGTATTGTATTAGTTGTAAATTCGAGTTTTTAGTCATCTTAAAAGTTCTCAGACAGATCTGCGACCAAAAGTTTTGGTCCAAATTAACTGACAAGTCTGTCTCCCATTTTACAATGGGAAGAGATATAGCTTCATCTATTTTACTGAGTTTCTGATAAACCTTAGATAGTAATTTGGGAGGGTTAAGATTAAGGAATTCTAATACACTTGTTGACATTTCAATCCTAGTGTTATTAAGGTTAAATTTATTTTTGGTTATAGATTTAATTTGTTGATATTCTAAAAATTTATTCTTATCAATCCCATATTGTGTAATTAATCTGTTAAATGGGATGTAGTCCACTTCTTCATATATATGTTCCAAATATTCAATTCCTTTACACCTCCAACCTGGGAAGTTTATCATCTTATTCTGTTGTAGGATGTCAGGGTTGTTCCAGATGGGTGTACGTTTACATGGGATTAGTGAAGACTCTGTCATTTTAAGAAACTCCCACCAAGCTGTCAGAGAGGAGCTGATATTGATGCTTTTAAAGCATTCCTGTCGTTTTATGTTTGAGCTAATGAATGGAAGGTCCGAGATCATTATATTATTGCAAAGTGTCTGTTCTACGTCTAGCCAGGGTTCATCAAGGGGTGTGTGTTTTATCCATCTTGAGATGTATTCTAGCCTGTTGGCTAGAAAATAATAATAAAAGTTGGGTAATTCTAGTCCTCCTTTATCTTTGGATTTCTGTAGTGTTTTTAATCTAATACGAGGGCGTTTATCTTTCCACAGAAATTTAGAAATAGAGGAGTCCAGGGATCTAAACCAGTCAGATGATGGTTTATTTGGGATCATTGAGAATAAATAATTTATTCTAGGCAAAACCATCATTTTTATTGATGCGATCCTTCCCATGAGAGATATGGGTAAAGATTTCCATCTAGCCAGATCATCCTCAATTTTCTTTAAAAGTGGGGTGTGGTTTAGTTTTGTTAAATCTGCTAATTTAGGCGAAACTTTGATACCCAAATATGTAATATTCCCTGATTGCAGTTGTGTAGTAAGTGAATTGTTGAAAGAGCAATTAATTGGTAGAACTGTGGATTTTAGCCAGTTTATAGAGTAATCTGAAACTTTTGAGAAGGAGTTTATCAGTCCAATAACCTGAGAGATGGAGGTTTGTGAATGCCAGAGGAAGAGCAGCACATCATCAGCATATAGACTGATTTTGTGCTCTCTGTTCTTGCATTTTATGCCTTTAATATCTGTAGTTTGCCTGATTGCTGCGGCTAGCGGTTCGATGAAAATAGCAAACAGTGAGGGGGAGAGTGGACATCCCTGCCTGGTTCCCCTTTGCAGAGCAAAACTAGCAGATATTTGATTGTTTGTCCTAATGCATGCTGATGGAGAACTGTATAATATTTGTAACCAATTTATGAAATAATTTCCAAAACCAAATTTATGTAAGGCTGCAAATAAAAATTTCCAGTTAACTCTATCAAAAGCTTTTTCTGCATCTAGAGAGAATATTGCAGTTTCAATATTTTTACTGTAAGAATAATCTATTAAATTAAATAACCTGCGTGAATTTGTGGATGAATGTCTCCCTTTTATAAAACCAGTTTGGTCTGGATGTATTATTAGAGGAGTTACCTTTTCTAATCTTTTTGAGAGGGCTTTACAAATTATTTTAAGATCAACGTTGATAAGAGATATGGGACGATAACTGGTAGGTAATACAGGATCTTTGCCTGGTTTTAACAGGAGACTAATGTTGGCAGAATTTATATTTTTTGGAAGACTGTTATTTTTCTCAGTTTCTTGTAGCATTTTGTGAAATAGTGGAGCCAGGATATTCCAGAATTCTTTATAGAATTCTGCTGGGAATCCATCTGGACCTGGAGCCTTTTTATTGGACATGCTTTTGAGGGCTTCCTGTAGTTCCACTGGTGTCAGTGGTGAATCCAGCTCCATTGTTTGACTATCTGATAGTTTAGGAAGTGTTATTTTATCCAGGAATTCATTAATTTCATTATCTGATGGGTTTATCTGGGGCGAATACAAGTCTTTATAAAAATCTCTGAAAATGCTGTTAATTCTTTCAGGATCGTAATCTGTATTCCCAGTCGAGTCTTTAACACCAACTATAGTTGTTTTTT
>NC_056509.1:21775159-21780342 GCF_014905685.2 Nematolebias whitei
AATAATTCCCACATTTTGGAGTTTACAACCCATGCTCCCATTGGCTTCCATTGTTTCTAAGCTCCACTTTTACTTTTTTCCAAACTGTCAGTGAAGGGTGCATTTAACCTGTTTACATAAAATATTGCCGAGCCTTGCGGAGGCTTTCGGAGCAAAGATGGCCAGGTTAGACCAGCGTCCTGTGCCTCCGGGTAAGCATGACCAGACGTTAACGTTGCTCTCCAACCGAGCTCACCAGTGTGTGTTCCAGGTGGCCGCAGCGAACAATACCATACGCTGCTGGAGTACAACGTTCAAGAGGCTGGAGGAGACTTAGTGCTCCCTCTGCAAGGCAGCTGACATCATCCTCAACCTGTGCGCCTCTTCTGCTGTCTGCCGGTCTCATATCACAGCCCGGAGGACGAGGTTTCCCAGAGGTCCACCTGGCTCGTCACTCCACCTCCCTCTCGGAAGAGCTGCAGAAGGTTTTTTGGTTGGAGGGCCCCCATCAGCGACGGACACGCTGTTTGGGACCTTTTTCAGACAACGACAATGCGTTCCATGGCTGCAGCAGCGTCTCCCTACTCCGCTACGCCAGCCCCGCCCGTCAGACATCAGCCTTTCTCATCCTGGCAACCGGAGGTTCAGCGTTTCCCTGAGATTGCCAACAGGCGGCACCCTAGGACAACAAACCGCAGAGCTCACGGGGGAGAAGATTCAAATGACGGTTTGCGGAGGATGTGTGTAAAGATGACACGAGTTTTTGGAATAAAACAACATTTTATGATGAAAGTGTCTGTTTTTAGCCAGTCTGTCAGCTCGGATGACCTCACAGCAGCTCCTTCACACATCCTCCACACAAAACGAGCTGGTGGCTTTTTAAAAAAATGCTTTACAGAATCACCACTGCTCCAAAATAAAGATGAGATGCTCGCTTGAAACAACAGTCAAAAGCGAATGTGGTCCGCAGAACGAGTTCAGTGGAATAACTCATTTTCAGCCCAAGCTGCACACTTCTCATTGAAGTGGTGTCTAACGCGCACTCCTGCGATGTGAGCAGCCTTCACTTAAACGGCGCTTCATTGGTGAAGGCGCGCACACCGCTCCCCAGTGCTCACCGGCTCGCATCAGCATAAATGTGAGACCACAAAACGGGCTCAGTGAGAAACCTCGCTCTCAGCAGGAGCGGCACGCACCTCACCAAAGCAAACGCGTGCTTCCGCGGCGCCTGCAGCCTTCATTCAAACGACGCGGCGTTGATGAAGGTGCGTACACTGCTTCTCAGCGCTCGCCCGCTCGCGTCAGCATAAATTTGAGATTGCAGAACGAGCCCAGTGAAGAACCCCGCTCTCAGCAGGAGCGGCACGCGTCTCACCGTAGTGCTGTCAAATGCGCGCTCTCGCGGCGCCAACAGTTTTCACACGCCTCTCCTCAACACACGCAAGTCCACATAGACATGAATGTGAACCCGCAGCCCGAGTGCGGCACAGAGACGCGCTCAGAGCCCTTTCGAGGAAGCCTCGCCTTGGGTCACACGGAACACATTTCCGCGGCGCATGATGACGGTCGAGGCGGTAGACTGGCTGACGTCCGTAAAAACATGACTCACCACCTAAATGTGCACCCACTCCACGAACGTTACACGGAGTCGCTCCGAGCATGCTCGCCAGACAGATGGATGGCCAAGCTGATAGTAGGGGTTACACGCTGCAACTTGCAGCCCGACCCCCTCCGTTCGGAGGAGTTTTAGAGACGGTCCTGTCATCACCAGACCAGGTCTCATCCCTAAATGCAGAAGTCCAGGAACTTCTGGTAAAAGAGGTAATCTCCAGGGTTCCTGACGGAGAGGAAAACACAGGATTTTACTCACGTTACTTCCTGGTTCAAAAACGGACCGGAGGAACAAGACCGATTTTGGACCTGTCAGTTTTCAACAAGGCGATCGTGGGCAGACTGTTTCACATGTTGACAATGGGAAGCAGCGGCACAGGCTCAGGTGTTGACGTCTCACCTGCTAATTCTGGGCTTTGCCATAATTTGGAAAAAAGCTAGATTCTCCCAGCCCAGACGATTGTTTATCTGGGAGTGGGGCTAAACTCGACCACCCTGAGGGCTCGTTTATTCGCTTATCACAGACAAGAATCGACACTCTAAGAGTCTGGTTCCGCCACGTAAGACCGGGCAGAGTAGTAACAGCTATTTCCATCATGAAGCTGTTGGAAACGATGTCGTCAGCTCACACAGTGGCCCGCTGGGCTTACTACACATGCGATGCCTCCAGAGATGGTTTTGCTCATCTGCGCGTGGATCCGGTGAAGCAAAAGAGATGGATGATCACTGTTCCTCCCTCCGTGAGAACAGATCTCCGACACTGAGAAAACCCCCTGGTTCTGTCGGAGGGAGTCCCCGTCAGCAGACCTACGTCACACGTGTCAGTCTTCACAGACGCATCGTTGTCAGGTTGGGGGGTGACATGCCTATCTCGAGCTGTAGGGGCGCTGTGGCCTCTCTCACAACAGCTCATATAAACGTTCTGGAATGCCACATGGTTCTGAACGTGATTCAACACTTTGCTCCTGTACTACAGAATCAACACGTTTTGATTCACACAGACAACAAGGTTACTGCTGCTTACATAAACCTGCAGGGGGGTGTGCGCTCAGCCCAAATGTTACACATTGCGAGAAAACTACTGTGTTGGGCACACCAAAATCTGCTCTCCATCAGAGCAATGTACATCCCCGGTGTTCTGAACAAGGGGCAGATGGGATGTCCAGGGGCGGTCCAAGTCACGGGGACTGGACTCTCCATCCAGATCTGATGGCTCAGACGTGACAGAAATTTGGCAAAGCGGCTGTGGACCTGTTTGTAACACAAGCATGATTTGAAGCATCAAAAAACTTACCACAGCAAAGCAACATAAAAAGACGTTATACATGTACATATAGACCAGTGAAGACATTGAATTTTTAAGGGAAAATTTTAGCATAGTCCAGAGCCCCCCCTCTCAGCCATTGTCCAGATAAATGGTGTTATTCATCATCAACTTGGTTGAGGATCCGTCACATGTCCACAGCCTTGGGGAAGGGAGGGTGAGGAGACAGACAAAGCATCTTTGTTGTTTTCAAAACATGTCAGGAGGAGTTGAGATAAGTCTAGCGTCAAGGCCACAGTTTGGGTCAGGCAGAACTCGTGAATTGCTGTTTTCTGCCTTTTAAAGTCTCGCTGGTATACAAAGTATATTCCTCTGATGGAAACTCCAAAACAGCCGAATTGATCCTTTACGCCAAAAGTCAAGCTCACAGCTTCTCCAAGATTATTTCCCCTTCATGTGTGCTGCTAGAGAGTCCACAGTCCTGATAACAGCTGCTCCAGCTCTCTGACACAACTCCACAAATTCAGTCTAAGCGCTGTCGAGCTTCAACACATCCACACAAATTTATAGACAATCCAGAATTCATCAGCCAGACAGCAAAAAAACCCCCCAAAAAACAGTTGTCATCATGAATCCAATTTGTTTCCGTCAATGTAAGAGGGTCCTCCTTATGCCCTGACTCCTGTCGGGAGAAGTTGATCAATTTTGTTGAGAGACCAGCTGATCCTTCAAATTAAGAGGTATGCAGAAAAAAAGGCTTTTTAAGAGTTCATATGATGAAAGAGTGCAAGCGGGAAGCGTGTGTGTGTGGGGGGGCGGGGGGGTCAGGGAGACACGTCTGGTTTCACCAGAGGACAGAGAGAAAGAAAGAAAATCCATCCATTCATCCATCCATCATCTTTACCCGCTGCTTCCTTTTTCAGGTTACTGGTGCCCATATCCAGCAGTAACTGTGAGTGTGTGTGTATGTGTGTGTGTGTGTGTGTGGGGGGGGGGGGTGACACCCTGGACAGGTCTCCAGTCCATCACAAGGACCCATAGAGGCAAACGAGACAAACAACCATTCACTCTCTCACTCACACCTAGGAACAATTTAGAGTTACCAATCAGCCTAACATGTATGTTTTTGATCTGTGGGAGGAAACCGGAGTACCCGGAGAAAACCCACGCATGCACAGACAGAACATGCAAACTCCACCCAGAAAGGTCCCCAGCTGAGTTTTGATCTGGTGACCTTCTCGCTGACAGACATCAGCTCTACCAACTGTTCCACCGTGCCGCCTTTAAAAGTTCTTCAGAAATATTCTACTATATATTTGATAATTTCCTCACTAAACAGTTTAGTTAGAATAATGTTACTTTTAACACGATTACTCTGTCAGATCTAAACCTTTGCTGTATTGTATTAAGCTCAGTCCTGGTGCAATATTAGTTTAAGCAAAGCCTTCAAAAAAACTAGTTCAATGGAATAACACATTACTAAAAATCCTGTTTCTGTCCAGTTTGGCTCCTGAAGGTGCTCTTTCCACACACCTATGACTCATCATGCACCCTGCAGTAAATCCACCCCGGTGCGCTCTTCTACTTTTTAAAAGTTCAACAGCAAGTTGAGAGCAGTTCTAGGCTTGTTCTTTTGAAATCCCCCCCGAGTCATTCTAACCACAAAGTCCTGTGCCTGACGTAGGATCTTCTGCACTCACCTGTCTGCCCTCTGTCACCAACCCAAAGGAATCCTATAGAACAGCACGTCAACAAATTAGCATGCACCAGTCTCTGGCTGGATTACCTCCATAAAAGAGTCAAGTAAATCGACACGGATTGAACTGAATGTACCTGCCACTCCAAGAACTCTGCTTAACCACCCTCTTGTGATTTCCAAGAGATCTTAAGGATGTGAAATTTCCCTACTTTCCCCGAGAAACTCTGTTTGTGGAATAAATCAGCTTAGGTGTCCTCCCCTCTCCCTGCCTCTGTTTAAGGATTCTATCACAACATAACTCAGCAGTGTTGTAACAAAGACAAGGGTTTTAGTTGGGCCCGTGGAAAGCCCCCTGCTAGAGGAGGTGAAAAATAACTGCATGGTGAACAGTGTTAAATGAGCCGCTTGGGTACGAGAGAACTGGGATGGAACCAACCTCTGTATGTGCTGCAAAATTGAGGCCATTTGTTACTTTGAATAGCGCTACAGGGCTGAAGCAACATCTGGGCCGCTCCGGTCACCCTGCTGTCACTGCAGGCTGACCTGGATAAGGGAAGACAAGGAAAAAGGTAAAACAATGATAGGAAGGAAGGAAGGAAGGAAGGAAGGAAGGAAGGAAGGAAGGAAGGA
>NC_056509.1:21780352-21795251 GCF_014905685.2 Nematolebias whitei
GGAAGGAAGGAAGGAAGGAAGGAAGGAAGGAAGGAAGGAAGGAAGGACGGAAGGACGGAAGGACGGAAGGAAGGAAGGAAGGAAGGAAGGAAGGAAGGAAGGAAGGACGGAAGGACGGACGGACGGACGGAAGGACGGACGGACGGACGGACGGACGGACGGACGGACGGACGGACGGTCGGTTGGTCGGTCGGTCGGTCGGAAATTCCTAGCATTGTCACGTCCGTCCGTATCCCAGGGGAGAAATGTGAGGCATCCAGTAGCATTTGCTAATTATTAAAAAAAAAATACATATGAATTATCAAAAAGAAGCATATTATACAAATTTGAAAAAGATGTACATGCACAAGGTAGTAGGGAGTACTACATTCATGATTAACATATATATTTGAAAACATACATACACATCTAAGCCCCCCCCCCCACCCCCCCCCACACACACACACACATAGCACTCCAGCTGGGGGCCAGCTTTCCAGCTTGAGAGCAAGACAAGTTCCGCCTCAACAAGGATTGCATCTAATCACATTGAAGCTTGTGCTGTCTTGACCAATTACAATTACTAACAGGAAGACGGGTCAAAAGCATGCATGTCGAGAACTACAGGCCCGGTTCTGTTCGAGCAGCACAGTTGGGTTCTCAAATAGCAGGGAGTTTTTTCCTCACATTGAGACAAAACAAGGTTTTATTGGAGAGCGCAATTAAGATAAGATAAGAGAACTTTACTGATCCCGCAGGAAATTATCGTGCCAGAGTTTCAGTACAAAGGAACTTATACAATAATCACAAGATATAAAGATAACAGACAATATAAAAATTAAGTTAAGGCAATTAAGTTTTAAACAGCTGCAGGCAGAAACATTAAAGGGTTTATTGTAGTACAGGATTAATTTTATGTGCAGAAAGAGGGAGGAGTTGAAAAGTTTGATATTCACAGGGAGGAAGGACTTCCTGTGTTGTTCTGTGGAGCACCTCGGTGGTCTCAGTCTACGACTAAAGGTGCTTCAGTAAGAGTCCAGTGTGTCATGTAGGGGGTGAGACGTGTTGTTCAGGATCTGGAGCAGTTTCCTCAGCATCCTCTGCTCAGACACCTCTGTCACAGACTCAGGTCCACTCCCAGAACTGACCCAGCTCCCTAAATGAGTTTATCAAGTCTGTTTGCATCAGCTTTCTCCACCCTGCTGCCCCAGCACACCACAGCATAGAAGAAGACGCTGGAGACCACCGAGTGATAAAACATCTGCAGCATAGTCCTGCAGACACCACCGAGTGGTAAAACATCTGCAGGTCCCCGGTTCAAATCCTGGTCCGGGATCCTTTCTGGGTGAAGTTTGCATGTTCTCTCCGTGCATGCGTGGGTTTTCTCCTGGTACTCCGGTTTCCTCCCACAGACCAAAAACATGCATGTTAGGCTGATTGGTAACTCTAAATTGTCCCTAGGTGTGAGTGAGAGAGTGAATGGTTGTTTGTCTCGTTTGTCTCTATGTGTCCCTGTGATGGACTTGCGACCTGTCCAGGGTGTACTCCACCCCTCGCACAGTGATTGCTGGACATGGGCACTGGCGACCCCTGTGACCCAAAATGAAAGAAGCGGATAAAGATAATGGATGGATGGATGGAAAATGTTCATTAAAAATTGATAAGTTCAGAGTTCTTTTATTAACACAATAACTTTGTGGCTTGGAAACTGAAAGCAAATGTAAGTTTTCTTCATTGTTTTATTAGTTTTAGATGAAAAATACAACAAAAACATATAGACTGCTTTTACACTACTCCGAGTAGTTTAACCCAGAATGGTGATCAGACTCAGAATAAGCTTTATTATCATTGTACTGGAATACAGTGAAATTATGTTTGTACAGTCGTTCGAAAGATGAACGGAGTGCATGCTGCTGCTGCTGAGAAACATGGTCCCTATTCTTTATCAGAATACTTTTAGATAGAAAAAGGGAAAAACCATGAGGATGGATAGTGGTATTACAAAAAAAAAAAAGATCTCTTCATATCTTGTCTTATCAGGATACGATTTGAGACATCAAAAAACTCTTCCAGAAAGCACATTTAAAAACACGATTACATATACATTTGACGTCAAGGTGTTGAGATTTGTCCATTAGTGTTTTTCAGATAGGCCACAGTTGTGATGATGTTGTTTCAGCCGGCAGTTCTGATAAGCCTGCACAGAAGTTCTCGGGGGTGTTGTGATAGATGAAGCTTTTGTCCCTAGTTACCCATGACCCAGGAGAAATTTGATAGTCGACCTATATTCGAGGCCAAACTAAGGAGTCAGATTCAGATAATCCTCGCTTGTTGATTTTCTTCAGGAAGACAGATTTTTTTTTTTCCTCGTCAGCCTTGAGTCCTTCTGGAACTTTCTAGTTCAAAATAGCCAGATTTATGGGAATCCATTCCACTGATCCGTGTTATGAGCTCCTTCAAGGTCGATCCCAACATGCTGGCGAGTCCCAGAAGCCGCAGGTGGCCTGGGATTCTCGCAAATCATCTCCATCTTATGGTTTAGCTTGTAAATCAGCTGATTTTGAGTACTCATAGCATGAACCAAACCTTAAAGCTTTGCCATGGCTGAAACTGCTGCTGATGTCTTCTTCAAAAGTCGATAAAACAGCCCCACCGATGCCAAAAAGCAGAGTCCCTGCTATCATAAATCCAAATATATAAACGTCTTCAGCGTCCTCCTGAGACAGGACTGAGAGACACATCAGCTGCCAAACTCCCCACAAATCCATGACGTACCCCACAGCGTGAATCTCAGATGGACAAGAGGGTTCTCCAGGACCCTGTCTTTCTGTTGAAAAGATTTTGTCGATTGCGTTGAAAGTCCAGGTCACCAGATCCATAATCTTAATTTTTGTTTGGTAGATGTGTACCAGGAGCTGCAGACACACAGAGAGTGAAGCAGGAGGAAGGAGAACAGGGAGGGAAAGCAGGAGTGTTCACCTCGAGCGAGAGCCAGACAGAAAGCTTTGCGATGGCAGTTTTGATGATCTCTAAAGTCTTGAAAGTATTATTCTGTCATTTAGCCTCACATTATTTGTTTGTACTACAAACATTGTTTGAATTAAGCACCTAAAGAGACAAATTAGAGCCGGCAGGTTGAAAAAGATGTTCAGTGCTCCTGTTAGTTTCTGTCAGAAAGGAAAAAGTGGGTGGAACAATGGATGGATGGACGTACCTGTTCAGCGATTGGAGTCACCGGTATGGGATAAAGGTGCTCCTCTTTTGGCCCATTTCTTCCAACAAAGTGTTTCAAACAGATATAAGTACTACTCCTCTTTACATTTGTCCAGTCAAAGCCAACACAGTCAAATCCAATGATCACGTCTCTCCCTGAGTAATCGGTTTTGGAAATGGCATGAACCAAATATCTTGCATATGAGGCTTGTCAGCATAGCTGTCACTGTTGCAAGTCCCATAGTAACAAAGCTTCTTAGATAATATTTTTTTCCGTTGTTTGTTTATTGTGCAAACCACAACTACAGTGCTGTATAATATTGTACTCAAATTCCTGCTTGCCTCACATCCAGGTACTTGCTGATGTCACACACAGCCTTACAACCTAGCTGTTTTTTGTTTCATTTTTTAATACCATTTTATCTTCACTTGTTATTATCAATTTGTACACATCCTTTATGATTGTTTATTGTTGTCCACTGTTGTCATCACTCTTTGTTCTCTCTTGTAAATGAGTCCCCGAGATTCAATGGGGTTAACCTGTATAAATAAAGGTTGAATGAATGAATTGAGTAGAGAGCTATTTTTAGCAACCTTGACCAAAGCTAATGTGGTGGAAACAGATGGCTGCTCATCCTAAACCTGATTCTGCTGGAGGTCTCTTCCTGTTGAAGGGCAGTCTTTTGTTTTCACTGTCACCTCCAGGCTGTTCAGGTTAGTGGATTGTGACAAAAAGATTTTGCATCTTTGACTGGCTTCTTCAGATAATTAACTTTTACTAATTGGCATTGCCTAAGGTACGATATGTGAATATGTTGTAATCAGTTAATAACTGAATAGTCTGTAAATATATTTAAATCTGAATATAAATTAATTTAATGAGGACAGTTTTTCTTTTTTTACAATGCCTTGAGAGGACTTTTGTTGTAAATCATTACTATATAAATTACCTCAGTTGGACTGAATTGAACTGGATCAATGTTAGCCTTGAAGATAATGCTAACAGTTTGTCTTTTGTGGAAAGCAGCCTTTAATGTTCTATTAAAGGCTGGCCATTGATTCTATGAGGTTTTTGCCCAGAGCCTCGAATATATTAAAATACAATGCCTTACAACTTCCCCAGCTCCCCGCCATCTGGAAAACAACGTAAAAGTATCATTGTGCTATCAGACGGAACGGTTTCCTTTTCTCAAGCTGCAACACTATTGACTTGATCCACACCAATAAAAAATCTTTCTTTTTATGAGCAGATTATTTATTCAAAGCTATATAGTATTCAAATTCAAGTTCAAGTAGGTTTTATTGTCATTTCATTACATGTGGTAAATGAGATGGAACGAAATTGAGTACACAGGGTCCCAGTTACATCCAAAAATAGCAAAAATATAAATTGTACAAAAAGAAACAGTAAATAAAGATCTAAGATTTAAACTAAGAAATACGCTAAACACTAATTGTGCAAAACAATACGCAGAACAACGGAAGCATGAACAGAGTCTGTGTGAATAGATGAGTACGGATGAATACAGCAGCATTGAGGAGAATGAGATCAGCAGCATGGATAATCAGCAGCACATATCAACAATCAAAGTGGCATTATAGTGATTTTTTTTTTTCACAGTGATTATCCTGGTCAGAGATTCATGAGTCTAACAGCTTCAGAGTAGAAGCTGTTCCTCAGTCTAGTGGTTCTACACTTAATGCTCCTGAACCTCTTTACTGAGGGGAGCAGGGCATAAAGTGTGTGTGCTGGGTGAGTGGGGTCCTTCATGATGCAGGTGACCCTCTTCCTGCATTTGGAGGTGTAGATGTCTGTGATGGTGGGGAGGCTGACTCCAAAAGACTTCTGTGCAGCCTTCACCACTCTCTGCAAAGCTTTTCTTTCTGCAGCTATTTTTATTTCGAATCAAATAAAAGGTCACCCCTCGTTATAAATATATGATCAGACAATAATAGTTAAACTGAAGTAAGTAAGGAACAAGCCATGTTATTTTCAACACCAGATGATCTTTGTTTTGAACCTGTATGCTCCACACTGGTTTGTCGTCATTATCTGCATCGTTTTTATGTCTATATTCTGATTTACCTCATTTTGTATTTTGCTTTGTGTGTTACCTGTTGTTCTGTCTGTACAGCACTTTGGTTGGCCTTGTCACTGTTTTAAGTGCTCTATAAATAAAGTGGTATGGTATTTTTTTTTGCTAGTATCTTTCTATCTATCATCATCTATCTATGTATCTATCTATCTCTCTATATATACATACATAGATACATACATACATACATATATATATATATATATATATATATATTCAGTATATTGTTGTTGAAGTTGAACAAGATCTTCACTTGTATGATACAGTCCTCCCATGTGCATGTGGAGGAAACGTTTTTCTTGTCTAACGCGTGCAGTGAGTGTTTACTGCTGACTGTCAGACTCACATGGTTCATCAAAGGAGTATGATATTAAATATCATCCGTTGGCAGGTTCCCCTGGTCCGTTGGGCTCATTAAAACTGAGCTGTGATGAGATGATTAATAGTTCCTTCTTTATTACAGACAATTGCAATGAAACGGACAACAATGAGCAACTTGAAGAACAATTCCTAGTTCTTTCATAACATAAAAAAAATAAAATATATAGTAGTCGCTACTTCGTCGTTCGTTTTTCACGGACTCGCTCTATCGCGTTTTTCAACATAAGATTGGACGTGACACACAATTGGCTGACTGATGGATGAGCCACACGATGGGCATGGAATTTTAATTTAAAGTAAATTATTTTAAATTATTTAGCACCTGTGTGCAGCTCGCAGCTGTGGGAGAATCTTCCTCCTGCATCTGATCAGCTGATCTCCGTGCAGAGCAGAGAAGTGGGTGTGGCTGAGAGAGCCGGAGGCAGAGAGCTGAAATCATGATATGCTGTGCTCTCTTAGAGTGTTCAGAGTTTAGAAACATTGTTTAGAAGATGCATGCAGAATTTTTTTCTTGTAACATATTACTGACATCAAAGACTGCCTAACCCCCCCCCCCCACACACACACACACACATTATGTTTTTACCCTGTCCTCTCTGTAGCAACATGTTTAATAGATGATTTATAAAGCTTTGATAATAACTTCAAACTGAATGGAAAAGAAGCCCCTGGTTTACATTAGTAACTCCCCCGTTATTTGTTGTGTGATTAACAACAACTCTTGTAATATTAACGATGTGTCGCACATGCCACCATCCATGATTTCTCAGGGATGAAGGTTTTGTTTTTCCTGGAGCATGGAGCTGTTTTTGGGAACTGTTCTTAGTAATCAAACACTGCAAGAAAAAAAGTTGTACTTATTTTTATTTTAAGTCTAATTTTTTTCTGCAATTTCACCTTTCAATTTTTGTAAAATTTTCAGAACATTTTAATTTCCACCCACATTACTGAGAACACACATAAAGACACCTCCTCGACCGTAAAAATGATTATTTTCACTTCCAGGGCTGCAGCTGTCAGGAACTATTGCTGGACCAGTGACCTCATGGACTTCCCACTGCTCTGTCTGCACCAGTGGCGACTGGTTTGGTGTGTTGTTTGATCTTTAGCTGATTTATTTCTCTCTGTTAGTAAATGTAAGTCCTGAGTCTCTGCTAAGCTAAAATACAGATAGTGAGTATAAGTGGGGTTGAAAAAAGTTACTGTACTGTACTGGGATTACTTCTTTTTGATTGCCTCACAGATCTGAACTTAAAACAACCTCATGGGGATTGTGTCTTTTACCACTATGAAGATGCTAAAACCTGTTTTGTTATGAAACAAACAAAAAGTATGACAAAAACAAATAAAAACAAAACATCATTGTTCGGTAATTTTTGATCAAAGTTTATTGATGTTTTTAACTGCTATGGCTGAGATTGTTAACTCCGCCCATGAACCATATCTTTGGGTTAGCTGAGGAGCTGGGTGAGGCTGCTACATGCAGCTGTTGCTCCATGGACTCTCCGAGCCTGTGAGCTCGGCTGAACTGATAAGCGTATACAAAAGTTTTTTTTTTTTTTTTCATATTTCAGCCAGTCCTGTGACTTATAGTCCAAAGCGCCTTATATAAGTTTGTTTTTTCCATTTTCATGAGGTAATTTTTGAGCCACGCTTTAAATGTTCATTCATACTGACATGAACCAGAGTAAACATCACAAATTGCAGCTGCTAAAGGTGCGAGAGGGCCCTCTATGCTTTTGACAACTACCAACAACTAGTTTTTACAATATTATAGTTATTAGCGTTATTAACCGTAGGCAGACGCGAACGGCTGATGATCCAAATTAGGTTGTCGGCCGCGTCCGTCCGCTGTTGCAGTGGCTGAGTCGTTGAGCTTGGATGGATCGCTGGCAGTCATCCAGTTGACTTTTTAAAAAACTCTTTCAACTGGCCTGTCAGCGCACCGTCTATCGGCCGTGCACGGTTGGCGATCCAAATTGTATCGTTAATCAAAAGCCCAACACCGACCCGGTCTGCCAACCAGCACATTATTTTGGCCGGGTCTCGGGACCAGGTTAGAAATGACAGCTCTACTTCAGAATAAATGCGACTTATACTTTGTATTCCAAAGTGACTAATACATGTTTTTTCCTCTTCATGATGCTATTTTTGACTGATGCAATTTATAGTCCAGAAAACATGGTACTTCCTGTATATTTGTGTTAACTGTCCTGAAAATCTGTCCTTGCAAGAAAAAAAAAATGGTTAAAAATCTTCTGCTGTCATTGAGTGTGGCTCCTTTTAAGTACAAGCAAAGTGAGATAAAGCAAGAATATTTTTCTCCAACAATCGTTCTGACAGTTTGATATGTACTGCCTTGTGTCCAACCGTCTTCAAATGAAACCAGAGATTCTCATTGGAATTTAGGTCTGGACGCTGACTTGGTCATTCCAGGTCATTTCGGTGGCTCTCCTTAAACCACTGGCATGTTGCTTCATGGCTTTGTTTAGAGTGGTTGTCCTACTGAGAGGTGAACCTCTGTTCCTGTCTCACATCTCTGGAAGACTCCAACAAGTCTTCAAGAATGTTTCTATATCTAGCTACATCGATATTTTGTTTGAACTTTGACCAACGTTCCTAATCCCTGCTGATGAAAAGCATTCCCACAGCATGATATTGCCACCACCATGCGTTTCTATGAGAATTGTGTTCTAAGCATGATGAAAGATGCTGGGTTTGATGTGGTCCTAAATAGACAAAAGTTCAGTTTCAGTCTCATCTTACCACAGCGCATTCTTCATTTAAAAAAAATTGCTCGAGGGATTCATCTTCTGATTTACAAAGAGCACACAAATCAACATCAAATTTAAATCTTCTTTGCAGAAACATGACTACAGGATATGTCTTATTTATTATTTTAAAATGATTCTCCTTCACTTTCGGAGATTTAGGCCATTCGACAAATTTAGAATGAGCAGAAGTCATGATGGTTTTATGATTTATACTGGGAGGTTTCTTGAAGGAATCTTTGTTATACTCAGTAAATCCTTTGTCGTAAACATTCATTGATAATCTTATTTCATTTGAAGTCAACTAAGTTACAGATATTTAATTTTAATTTGGGCATCAAATCGTCACCTTTGAATATATTTTTAATTAATTGAATCAGTTGTCGGTCAGGTTACTTCTTGTTGTGCCATTAACTCTAAAATAGTTACTGAATCAAGTGTTTACTTCCATCCATCCACGGGGGTAGCAGCCTAAGTAGGGAGGTCCAGACTTCCCTCTCCCCGGCCACTTGGACCAGCTCCTCCAGGGGAATCCCAAGGTGTTCCCAGTGTTTACTTATGTAGGTAAAACTAGATGTTAAACAACCATTAAAATACACCAGAATGCAGGAAATGGCATCTACTTTATTCAAAATTTTATGGGGGAGGACCCCCAGACCCCCCCATCAGTGTGTCCCCAGACACACATTATAAATGCTTCTGACACCAGTGGTCAACATGTTACTAAACAAGTACACATGTGCACAAAGTTTGTTTTCTCAGTCATCCAGGTATATAACAACAAAAAAGGTTGAATCATGTCATCTGGACTTCGTTTTTTTTGTTAAAAAAGAAACGTTTCGCCCCTCATCCAAGAGGTAGGTAAACGTAGATGTTTAATAACCAGTTAAAATACACCAAAAATGCAGGATATTGAATCTACTTTATTCAAAAATTTCTGGGGGAGGGACCCCCCCTCCCGCCATTTGCAATCCGGCATCGAAATGAAGCCTTGATATATTGTTAAAATATTATTTTTAATCAAACAAAATCCATTTATATTCCAGGTTCCAACAAAACAGACAGAATACCGTGGGAGGTGAATACTTGCAGCCCACTGTATAAACCACAAACACATGATCCCCCAACCCACCACCACCACCACTGGCCTGTGCATGTTCCCAGTGGTTGTTGTTCTCAGTGGCAGTTTGCCAACCTGCTCTCACAAGGAGGTTTGATAAGCTGTCGAAGGTTTGAAATTTTATTCATAGGCAGACAGCAGGCAAAATAAAGCTGCTATTTTTCATGCAAAGTCATTTTTCCTGGAGGGACAACGTTTAGGTAAAATGTTGTTAATATTGCAAACCTCAATCTGTTTAGACACTACTGTGTATTAAAGGTCTAGCACTTCTTAAAGGAATGCAAATACTTTCTGCCTTTAAACAAAAGTTTTAAACTAAGACCACTTTGTATACAGGTGTCTTTATAGCTGTTTTGGTCAAACCCTGTAAAGGTATGGTACAGAAACTTGTGCTAGATCACACAAAATATGTTATTACCCAGAGTTTATGTTGTTGATGAATCTCAGCTACTACCATAATAAATTTTAGCCCAATATCTGGTTATCTGGCTGAGTGATAGCCATTTTTGTGTTTCTAATAGTCAATTGGCTATGATGGCCACGATGAACGGGGTGACTCCAAAAGTTAATCAGATGTACATGTCCACCACACAATTGTGTTTAAAAAGTTTCATTAAAACCCATCTAGTAGTTCATGAGATTGTTTGCTAACAGACCAACATAGATGACTCCAAATAGGTATTGGCAAAACTTTTACCAAAGAGCAGTTTCTTATGAATCACGTATATTTTCTTGTTTCAATTACAGCCACATTGACTGGAAACATATAATCACTCTATTGAAAATGTCACAAAGTCTGTGTTGTAGTACTTGAGACCGGTCTCAAGACCACTTTTTGATGGTCTCAGACTTGATCGCATTTTGTCTCGGTCTTGGACATTGAGGACTCGGGATTTTATTTCAAGACCAGTCAAGACCACAACTGTGGCATTATCACTAAATTGCCAGAATATTGTTCAGTTTATTTGTTAACATCTTTGTTTTTATTGGATGGAAAATGTGCTGGTTCAAATCCAAGTGATAACGTAACTCATTGCTAAATACATGTTTTTGTTACCGCTGTCACGCCCACTCCCTTTCACTCACATGCCCAGTGTTGCCAGACAGGGCAGTTTACTGCCAATTGGGCAGTTTTCATTCTGATTTTGCTGGGAACTCTGGGAAAATTTTGTTGGATTGTTGCATTTTACCACACATTGTGAAATTACCTTGGCTTGTACTGATGTGTGTTCATGTTCAAACAGTAAATATACTGTAACAATATATTGATTGGGTGGATTTTTGTGTGATATGGTGATTTTTAACAGATTTTTGGGCTGAAAACCTCGACTCTATCTGGCAACACTGGGACTCACTCCAAGAAAGTGAGAAGTGATTGTCTGGGCGCAGGAGAAGATATCTGTCATATAATCAGTTATAAAATTTGACTATTTAAACCACAAAGAATATACTTGTAACTAATGCAACTACATGGTTATTCTTGGTCTTGAGTTTGGATTTATGAAGAATGTTTTGCCACTGCATTTTAAGTAATGGCATGTGATGAAATTGCTTCCAATTTAACAGTTGTGTCATTTTATTGTTGAAACACATGAAGTTAGGCCACTGAATGTCTGATTTATTTGTTTAGTAGCTTTAAAAATTTATAAAATCTGATATATTCATTCAAAAGCTAACAAAGTTGCAGTATGTAACTTTTATAAAAAAATATTTTATAATCAAATTTTATGTTTTATTTATTTTATTTGAGGTCTTGGTCTCGGACCCTAAAAGTCTTGGTCTTGTCTCGGTACACTCTGGTCTTGGTTTTGACTTGGTCTTGGATTAGGTGGACTTGACTACAACACTACTGGCTGCTTCAAAACTCGATATGTTTTCTTTCTTGCTTTCTCAGAGAGAGACAAGCAATTCCATCTGCTTCAGCTTGTTCTGCTCATATACGCTTTGCTAACCTCCCTGGCTGCATCTTGCTCTTTCACAGATTCCAGTGTTGGGCGATTATTGTCTGTGGAAGTGTATCACTCCAATGTCTGGAGGTGTAAAACAATACATTTCAACCAACCTGCTTGACTGCAGTCGCCACATGCTATGATGATATCAATAATCCACAAGGGCCCAAATAATGCATCATTGTTTCCCACCTGCATGGTGAAGGTCACAGGTGTTTTCTCTCTCCCTCTGACTTGCTCGCACACAATGCTGCTGATTGATCCTAATTGTGCTTACTCTACCTCAAATCTCCTCTGTCTGAAAGCCTCTTGCTCTCTGACCGGTTGGCCACTAAAAAGAGACTGTTAGCAGGTCAAAGTGATTACACTATCAAGGACATCTATTAGAATCTAATTTGGCCCCTGAAACCGTGGCCCGGGCTTAAGCTCCATAATGGATATTCATTTATCTCTCGTTGTTTGGGAACTGTTGTGTGCAGGTTTTCAGTGTTTGGGGCAAAGCAAGATGAATGTAATATTTAGATCAATAGCTCCAGCTTACAGAGAAAGAGAAAAAAAGCAATAGTATACAGGTTATTTAAAAATATATATATATCAGTATAATTTCAGTGCCCAGATTAGGGGAGGAGAACAGTGCATGTATATTAGGGGTATAAGAAGCACTCATTTTACAAGACACGTCAAAATCAGATCCCGGATCCACAAGCACAAGACAAGTTTTTGCAATATTTTACAGAAATAAAGCTTTTGCCGTAAACATCTAATTTCTTATTAAATCTATACAAATGTGGCCAAACCTTCTTGTCTTGTCTTTTAAGAAATTAATGAATTTGACAAGTTCTTATAGATTTCTTATACCGCATTCATACAAAGACATAAAATGACCCTTCCGTTGCTTATTGAATCTTTTTCAACAATCAAACAGTTGAATGGATTTTCTTTAAAACACATTAATTTTGCTGTTGGTTTATTTCAACTACCAGTTATTAATCGATTTGTCATACAGTAAACATATTTTACAACAGGCCATTAAAACTGCTCAAATAAAGCTTAATGAAAACTTAAACAGCTAAAAACACTTCACTTTAAAACTAAGAAAAATCACCAAAAGGTAATACAACCTCCTTCTACAGGTGTGCAGTGGAGAGCATCCTGTGCTCCAGCATCAACGTGTGGCATGGAGGCTGCACAGCTGCAGAAAGAAAAGCTTTGCAGAGAGTGGTGAAGGCTGCACAGAAAACTGTTGGAGTCAGTCTCCCCACCATCACAGACATCTACACCTCTAGATGCAGGAAGAGGGCCACCTGCATCATGAAGGACCCCACTCACCCAGCACACACACTTTTTGTCCCGCTCCCTTCAGGTAGAAGGTTGAGGAGCATTAAGTGTAGAACCACTAGACTGAGGAACAGCTTCTAACCTGAAGCTGTTAGACTCATAAATCTCTAATCAGGATTATCACTGTGAAAAAAACAAATCACTGTAATGCCACTTTGATTGCTGATATGTGCTGCTGATCTCATGACGCTGATTTATTTCCTGCTGCTGTATTCATTCATGCTCATCTACTCACACAGACTCATGTTGGTGCTGCTGTTGTTCGGCGTATTGTTTTTGCACTATCAAGTGTTTAGCATATTTCTTAGTTCATATCTTAGATCTTATTACTGTTTTTAATTTATACTTTTGTAGGATGCAACTGGGACCCTGTGTACACAATTTTGTTCCACCACATGTACCACATGTGATGCGAATGACTATACATAAAACCTTGACCTTGATTTAAAACTAATAAATTTAGACAGTGAAGCTGTGACGAGCTCTGACAATCTGAGTGTTCAAGTTGTGAAAACTAATGACAGAAGGAAGAGGACGAGTGAAATTTCTTATTATTAATTTCTTAGCAGAAAAGCATTCTTCACATATATAAACTCAGAAATAATCAAACAGCTTGTGTGAAGAGAAGGCCAATGGACACTTGGGAAACTACACAGACTTTGTTTGACCTCCACCTCAATAACTGACCCATGCTTGTCCTTTCAACTCACACTAATTAATAAGGAGGTTCAAACATTAATGTTCTCAGCTTCAAAGATGACAAATCACTTTGTTAACTCAGGATCATGTTCTACTTTACAAAATGTACAGCAGAAATTCAGAGGATCAAGGAGAGAGAAAAAATCTCAGAGCATGACTTACGGGATGTGCTGCATGGTCATAGGGACCAAAGAGTTGGATCAAACAAGACAAACACAACACAAACAAGTTAAAGCATTGAAGACATTTTCAGTTCTAATTTCACCAAACACAATTACGAGAGGTTTTTTTGAGGGTTAAAAGAGCTTTCGGCTGGACTAGAAATCTTGAGATGTTTTAATCTAACAAGATCTCATGGCACAGTATCTTATTTCACCCCGATTAGATTTGCTGCAACATTCCCCCGGACCCTCCAGTTTTTTGTATGTGCAGTAAAGTTATAGAGCGAGGCACATGAAGACACTTCATCTATCACTCCCTCTCACAGTGTGGAGAATCTATTTGAATAATGAGGAGAAGCACCTGTCAGCCTTGGTTATCTTGACTCATGGACTATCATCCTAACACCTACACACATCTAAAGGGGAAGATCGAGAAACAAAGAGACCGAGAGCATACTCACTGCACTGCAGGGTACCTGCATGTGTTTTTAACCACATGCCCCAGAGCTTGAATAGACAATGGCCAGAGAGGTGTTGTTGCACAAATACTGCATCAATCATCAGTCCAACAATGAGAAATGGCTGCCATGAGATGGAATTCATTGTCCTTTCCCCAACTCCTTGGCTTTATGGGCTTCAAATGTCACAAACATTTTGCAGTGGTAGAAGAAATGTAATATTTACCGCCAGCCTTTGCATTTTGGTGTGGGTGATAATGTTTTTTTCTCATGGCCGTGTTTGTATTTCTGTGTTTGGTACTAACATTACTCATGAACCACTGGACAAATTTCAAAGAATTTTGCAAACAGCAATTACTGAATATACATCTATGACTAACTAGATACTAATATCAGCCCAAATTTAGATGGCTGCTTCAGCTAATTGGCATCACAAAACATAAAATGGCTACAATTTAGTTTATATTATTATTATTCTCCTTGAAAAGTTGAATAAATATGGCATTAGAGGACTAGCATTACAGTGGGTATCTAGCTATTTGAAAGCTAGGAAACAGTTTGTAAAAATAAATTATGTAAGATCTGACCTCTGCAATATCACATGTGGAGTTCCTCAAGGTTCTGTACTTGAACCAAAGTTATTTATTTTATATGTGAATGACTTGGTGTAGATGAACAGATGCTGGAATATATTCATCATTTAACACGGATTCCTCATTTTTCTGGACTGAATA
>NC_056509.1:21810251-21823005 GCF_014905685.2 Nematolebias whitei
GAGTTTTGACCTAAGACTCAGTTTTGACATAGGCCTAGTCCACTACACTTGGTAAATGTGTCAGGATTCCTTAAATGTGTCCTATTTGCAGATGATACCACATTTTTTGTTTGGGTAAAGATGTAGAACGGATGTTGGAG
Organism: Nematolebias whitei; assembly: GCF_014905685.2. Classification (NCBI taxonomy): domain Eukaryota; kingdom Metazoa; phylum Chordata; class Actinopteri; order Cyprinodontiformes; family Rivulidae; genus Nematolebias; species Nematolebias whitei. The sequence continues at coordinate 21,810,392 of NC_056509.1, forward strand.
TTGATGCAGATGGAATTTGTAAAAATACAAACTTGGTTTAAACTTAATAAATTATCATTAAACTTAGATAAAACTAATTATATGATATTCAGTAATAAAAAGAGAACTGTTGATGTAAAATTAGGCATGGTGGAGACAAATCTCAAATACATATTCTGAGCGCTAACAGATTGTGCAAGATGTTTGTTTAAATTAGGGGTTGAATAGACTAGTCGACTAGTCTATTCTAGGACATCTCACAAGTTTTTATATTTCACGTTGACTAATCACAGTCACTGCCTCCCGCCCTGCTGTTCCCAGTCCTATTCCACCCCATCCACGTGGTGGATTAAATAAAATAAAACTAAGAACAGCGGGGCAGGCGGTGGTGGACTCCATCACCGCCTGCCCCGCTGTTCTTAGCCTTGTTTTTTTACGTGCCGCACGTTCTTCCACTTTTGCAGATTAATAATAGTTTTGGTTTTCCTGTGACTTATTTGCAGTATGATAAATGGTAGGAACATAAATATACACCCAATGTTTTGTTGTTCTTTTTTTTGTAAATCATAAATTATGTTTGTAATATTTTTAGCGAATATGATCTAGCGTCTTGAGTTCCTATGACATCAATGACTAGTCAGTGTCGACTTTTATCATGTTAATATGACAGTCGACTTTAAAAAATATGTAGTCGTTCAATCCCTAGTTTAAATTTAGTCACTGATTATTATAAATTACTGCACAGATTTCAATGAAACTATCAGGAAATAATTGGGTGTACCTATACAACTGATTACCTTTTGGAGCGGATCCAATTTAAGGTGGTCTCCACAGCCAATGAACCTTATGAAACATAAATAGATATAATTCAGACAGTTTTGCAGATTTAGAACTCAACTTTATTGTGGTAATAGAAAAACATAATTCACAGCACTAACTTCAAGCGCTACTCATTGAATAAACTCATTGCTTAAATCATGAGATCAACTGCTACGGTCAACCCAGTTTGCCAGTCAGCAAAATATCTCATGAACCTAGAAGGATAAAAAAAAAAAAAATTGGAAAATATTCTTCATATCTACATTTACAGCTGATTAACTTTAAAAAAAGTTTTATTTATTTCTAGTTCTATTTAGTTTCAGACATTTAGCTAAAAATTGATGTAGTAGTTGCTAAAAGTCTTGAACAACCCATACTCTCAATATGACATTTCACATTTCATTGTGTATAATGTTTTTTCGAGGTTTGCCCATGCATGGACATTGTTGTTTGCCCAAAACTGTTACAATTCAACAAAAGTTGACCTTACTCTAAAACTCTAGCATGAAAGAAGGAATATCACCCACACTGAAGTAATGTGGTGACAGGCATTCCTTGAATTTAACTTTTAGTAAGCTTGACATGCCTTCAAATCACCTTCTCAATGTCTTAGTCTAGTTTATGCTTAAATTAGGAGTTTGTTCTGTTTGCACACCGACAGGAACATTCTGTTCAGCCTGTGACTGAGTCAGCCCCATGGCACAAACTGCAAATATTTCATCACATCCACTGAAAACTGTAGTAACTTTCAGAACTCGAATGATGGATTGCATGTCGTGGTGACTGCGAGGTTACAGTGAGAGGCAGAGGTTCTGGCTCATGTACTGCAAAATGGTTTTGAATGTCTTAATGTGTATGTCACACCAAGATAGCTAAAAAAACAAACAAACAAAAAAAACAAGTAGTACACCGAGGTCCCCTGTCACTGATGAATTTGAATAGTGAATGTTTGTGTGGAAATTCTGGGTTTTTCCATCCACTAACACCTCTTACAGCTCCAGAGTGGCAGGATGGAGCCAGTTAACCATAGCTATCTCTAGTCTGCTAATGAGAACCTATCATAATTAAGGCTGTTGGATCAACTAGTCACTGCTGGAACTCTGTCCATTACCTGGCACTGTGTCCTTCACTAGTGGAGATCTGTGTCACCCAAGATTACACTAACTTTGTTTCTCCTTGTGGTCCTCGTAGCTCCAGTGATTCAGTTCTTTGTTCCCTGGGTTACCCTTGAGTCATCTCTTGGCCCATACTCCCTGAGTTTCTCTGGATCCCTCCTTATGGAAATGGTACAGGTGGCAGTTCCAAACAACAACCAAACATCTACCATCCAGCCTTAAGGTCTGCCCTGCCACTTGCCATCTTTATGCCCCACTTACCTGGTCACCTTGGTCTTCTCCATCACCCTGGAATCCCCTGGTCTTTACCCCCATCCTGGGAAAGAAGAAAACCAAGAAAGCCTTAGCAATTATATTTTTGGACTACAATAGTCCCTCGCTACTTTACCGTTCGACTTTCGCGAAGTCGGGTTCCGGTGGGGGGTCGGCTGTGGTTGTGTGTGTGTGTGGTCGTTGGTGGTGTATGGCGGCGGTTTGGGGAGTGGCTTCGCTTTGACGGGGTGCTGGCTGGTCGGCCTGGTGTGACATTTACGGTGGGGGGTGCTATGTGTGGGGGGAGGGTGCATTGGTGGCATGCTGGGGCCTCTCCAGGCCTGTAGTGTGGGGCTGTAGGGATGCCTGATCATTGGTGCGCAGGGCCGGCCTTCCTCATCTGCTGCTTCCTGCTGCTCTGGCCCCCAGCCTGGGGCTGACTTGCGGTCGCTGTCGGGTGTGGGGGGCTCATGGACAGCCCGACAGAGGCTCTGCCGGGCTGTCTGTGTGCCTGTTTATGTCTCGGGTTGGGTTTTAGGTGGTCCCCTCTCTTGGATCAATTTTGGCCCCCCATTTAATGTGTCGTGCTCCCCTCCGGTGGTGGGCCCCCCTGCCGCCGGTGCATTGGCGGCTCTCTGCATCTGGGGCTGGGTGGTGGGGTGTGTGAGGGCCTGCCCTGGTGGCTGCCTGCCAGGGCGTGGGTGCCCTGGTTCTGTCGGGCCTCTGTGTGTGTGTGGGGGGGGGGTATGACCTCCCTGGTATGACCTGGTATGGCTCAGTGTCCATGGCCGGATCCACTCTGGAGGGGCGGGTTGCCGGCGGGGCCTGTGGACTCGTCGCTACAGCCTCCTGGGGTTTCTGCATTGTGGTTGCTGGGGATCGCCCGGGGCTTCCCTTTGATTCTCTCTCTGGGGAGGTGCAGGTTTCCCTGTTGGGGTACTCCCAGAGCTCCGGGCTTGGGGACCACTGTGTGTCTGTGGCTCTGGTCTTTCCTGTGTTACCACTGTGTCCTGTGGGGACAGGTCTGTGGGTCCCCACATCCACTATTGAACATTTTTATGGAGAAACCTTATAGTGACAAGCATGCTCACACAGGTGTTTAGATCCAGGTGTTTATCAGATACACACTCAGTTGGGTTGTGGATACCACTAAATATATCTTGTATTACCATGTACTGTATAAAATACTTTCTAATGATGTTATAAGTATCATTATATATGTTGTTTGTTGTTGTGGTTTCTTGGTTTGTCTTGTTTTTTTTTTTTTCTGAAGGTCTAGAGGCAGACTTCAATGATGTAGATTTGTGTTCTCTTTATCCCTCTCTCTCTCCTCTATTCCTATCTCCTTCTTTACCTTTTGATATGAAAATATAAGGTGTTAAGTTGCCTTTATGCCTATTCAAACATATATATATTGTGTGTGTTACTTATTCAGAATTAAATGTCTAAAATTGCCATAAAAGCAAGGGTGGAATGATATAGAAATTATTATTTTAATGCTTTTATGTCAATCTAGACCTATATTACACTTATTTAAACACACTTATACTCACTTTTGATGCAGCTTATCTGCTTATTTAGTCAGGCCTGTGCTGCAGATGTGTTTTGGAGTAATTAAAGTTCTCTGGGGATGCTCTAGCCAGAAGATTGGGCCCAATCTTAAGGTTACAGTGACCCAGGTTTTGAAGGACATGTTTATGAAACCATCGCTCTGTTGCACAGACTGCTTTGATGAAGGAAAAACAGATTTAATTAAATCTGTCCTCCTGGCAACCATCAAAACTTGCTTTGATCTGCTCTCACGCGATCCGGTCAGGGAAGAAGGTATATAAGAAATGTATCAAACAACTTAATCTTGGGGAGTCCTGTGATGGATCAGCCGCGCGCTGGTGCCATGCACCAATTTTGATGTGATTCTTCTTTACCTGGGTCGAAAACGACTTCCCGGCCAGTGTCACGGTGAGAAGTTATTTCATATCAATCTGTGTGTTAAGAGTGTACATGTTTATTGCTTGGCTGTTTTCTGTGGCAGGTTAATAAATGACACTTATTTATCCTAGCAGTAACAGCTTCCTTGAGTCTTTTATTTTTCCTTCTGGTCTGAATATCTGTGCCGACCGTTTCACGAGCCCTTTTGATAAAGAATTTCACAATACACCTTTTAACCCTTCTCTCACTTTTCTGCTTTGTTTTCTTCTTTGTTTTTATATATATGTCCATAGCCATCTTGGATTGTGATATGAAAACCAGCTTTTTAAAAGGAAACTTTCTTACACCTAGATGCACCAAACACCAAAATAGAAGCTCACTTATTTTTCTATTTATTGCATATCCAACATGCATGGACAGACAGACAGAAGGTATTTCCAATTCCCACTTATTGCTCCGCAATGGGGACAAAACTGTCAAATTATGTTGGCCACTTGTGCATTCAAGCACTAATGTTAAAGTTATACAAACATCTGTTGTTTGCAAACTCCAAAGGTCAGTAGCTCAATGTCGACATAAAGCTAACCTGAAATTAAAAAACACAAAAATCTTAATAACAGAGTAACATTTGGTTTTAAGTGTGATAACTAGCATCCAGGATCCAAAGGTCTTGGCAGGATGCCCCTGCCACCTGGCCACCAGGGCAACCTGACACCTGGCAGGACCAACTGTGTTCTACCTACAATAAGTGTTTCAGAGTCTGGCCAGATGGTTGTGCGAAGAGGGATCACACATGCAGGCAAATGCACACTCACAAACATACAGTTTGGCATTCAGTTTCCACAAACAAATTATTTATGTGAGCCAGATGCCCTGTAGATGTGCAGGGACTGGTCGTGTTTCTTAATTTGTTGTTATAAAAAGGATTGGTTTGACTGATAAGTCTTAAAATTGAGCTAAAGGATAACAACTACAATTGTTTACATTATATATATATACAGAAGGGTTATTGTAATTAAATAGGTTTGCATAGGAATTCACATGAGGTTATATGGCGTTCACATAAACTCCCATGAACATCACATGTTATTCAGTAGGTTTGGGAATTCACATGGCCTTAACAGGGTTTCACATGGGCTTTAAGTAGGGTTCAAACAAAATCTTATTTCACATGCATTTCCATGTGTTTAACAATGGTTTCACATAAATTTCACCAAAAACTTTACATAGGGTTCAAATAAAATGCTAATAATTTCACTTGTTCCCCATTATATTTATACAAGATTCCTGTCTATTTTCTTTTACTTGTAATTTTATGGATATCAAAAGGGATTTCTTTTGTTGTTGCTTCAAATAAATCTTAGATTATTCAATTTAACTCGGAGTCCATACGAAAACCTGTTCATTTAACAATTTAAGTGGGAATAAGCATCAGACATGCGTCACATGAGTTTAACATGGATTTAAAATTAAAAATATTGGGAAGTTCATATAAAAATGTCATGTAATACCATAATACCATCACATGTAAATTAAAGCTGGCTTCAAGTCAGACATAAGATTTTACATGATATTAACATAAACTGTGATAGACTTGCGACCTGTCCGGGGGGTACCCCGTCTCTTGTGATAGCTGGACATGGCACCAGTGACCCCTGAGACCCACACAGGAAGAAGCAGGTAAAGACAATGAATGGATGGATAAACAAAAACTCATAAAATAGCTACATGTACTCTCATAGGTTTCACAATATATTTTTCATGTGATCCATGCAAAATAAATCACTTGTAATCTCTTAAGTATTGCATATGAATTTAAATTTGTTTCATGTACATTTTATATGAGATTTTAAACAAGTTTGTATCAATGGCATTATTTACCCAGAGCAAACGGACTGAAGACAACAGACTCAAAATCTTTATATAAATAAATTATTGCATATATATATATATATATATATATATATATATATATATATATATATATATATATATATATATATATATACACACACACACACAACTGGAGACCCTGGGAAACCTGGAGAGGAAAGAAAAGTGCCAGGAACTGGGAGGAAGAACTGTTAGATAGTGCAGGCTGTTGATCTCTTACAGGCAGGTAGGTGAGAGGTAACGATAAGAGGAGGGCAGAGGATTCCAGGTAGGTCAGGTCCAGTTTTTAGTGCAGATGGAGCATGGAAGCAAGTGGTTGGATTGCAGCGGAGAAGCTGAAGGAGATCCACAAGGAGGTATAGGAACTCACAGGTGGGTACAGGAGTCGAGTTTTCTTAGAAGGTGATAAGGATCCCATGACTGGAGGCTCAGGAAACAGGTTCTGTAAGAACGTGAAGAAAAAAACAAGGTAATACTTATATCTGAGAGTTAGCACAAGTAGGCCATTAGCACAAACACCAGTAGATAAGTAATGCTTCAGCAGGGAAGGAAGCTCTTCTGTAGCCTCTTGTAGTCCTGGAGCTCGTTAGTGGACTGATCCCCAGCTGCTTCTTGTTGGTGCCACCCTGGACTCACGAACCTGCAGGAAGAGCTACTGTATGTAATCTCAGAAGATTTGATGTTCACATAAATCTTTTTGCGTTTATTTTTTTTTACATGGGATCTCATCAGTGGTGGGATGCAACAAAGTACAAGTACTTTGTTACTGTACTTACAGTAAGTACATTTTTCATGTACACTGTATCTGTACTTTACTTAAGTAGAGTTAAATGTGGGTACTTTCGACTTTTACTCCACTACATTTTACATGAAGTATCTGAGCTTTCTACTACACTACATTTCTATAATGCGTTGTGTTACGTTGCATTCACATTGCAGTTTTTTAAATTTGTTCGTTAGTTTGAAAGTAACCAATGGTGAGAGGGGAGTTGGTCCATTGGATCACTGCAAAGTGGGCAGGTAACGTTAGACCCACCTTCAAGAAGAGCTGGACCAATGATGTATATTCTAGTATATATGTCATTGAGCTGGGTGCACCCACAGCACCACTAACACAACCAAAATGGATTCCACCGTGGAGAGTCAGCCAGAAGATATGCTCCACCCATGGCCTTATCGAAAGATTATCGAAAGATTATTGAAAGATTATTAAAAAACTAATGAAAGACTATTCAGTACAGCAGGACAGATTCTCCAAAAGAGCCAGACTGGACTCAAAAAACTTTGAAAACCAACTTATTCTGAACTTCAACAAGAAATTCTTGCTGCAATATTAAAATGTGTCAGTTCATTATGTTAGGAGACAAGACATGTCTCCAAATGTCTCGACACTCAGGTCCAAGTTTTGAAAATGGTGTCAGGAAGTTAAAATATTGTTCACTATTGACCCATTACAAGGTTGACTTGACAGTATTTTAACTAGAGTTGATGACAAACTGGAGTTGAAATGATCAGAGCTTGTTCCTTTGTCAGGTGTGTAGATGAACAGATGCTGGGATATATTCATCATTTAACGCGAGTTCCTCATTTTTCTGGACTGAATAAAATGTGCATTGAATTTAAGGAAATGCAAACGTGAGACGTCATTTAAATTTGACCCATCAAAATGAATGCGGTCATTTATTTACAGAATCAAATTTAACATCAAACATTTACATTAATTTGGCAAATTATGAAAATAACAACATAAGCAATCAATCAGGAAAAATCATACGGCCATGATTTTACCGTTGCTGCACCACAGACATTTATAAAACTGTACAACTATGATCTTTTACCCACACGGATGTGAATAAGCACTTTACACAGACATTTCTAAATATCTGGGAGAATTTCTACTTCATAGGAAAGTTTAAAGATGGAAAGAAGTTTAGAGGGAGTAAAGGATGGGGTTTGAGGGAAATTGAATGTTACCAGAACCGACACTCTCCATCAGAAGCCCAGCTCGCCTCGGTACGCTTGGTAGGAAACTTGACCCATTACCTCTCTGATGATAATCAGCAGATATGGTGTTCCGTTAACGCTACCGGTCCAGCGTCTCCTTAGAATGGCTGTTGCCCGTCAGAAGTAGTGGCGAGGCTCTGTTCGACACACATTCACCTCAGTGGAAAATGTTATAATCCCATGGAACTCGGAAGAGCTTCGTTGTCATGTCAGGAACTCCAACAGCACTCCATCAGAACTTTAGCTCTCGTGTAGTTTACAGAACTCCCACAGAACTCTTGAAGTCTGACAACTCTCCAACTCTGTAACTCCGTGAGTCTGTGAGTCTGTTTAACCAGGAAGTACTGACATTTTAAAGGCTCTTTCCCGGTTCACTTTTTGGGATTTTTCATTGGTCAGAAACGACCAGAAGGGGTGTGTTTTTGTGACGTAATAGGTTAGAGACAGCGAGAATTGTTATGGGACAGCTCAGAAATGTTCTCACAGACCGAGAGGGTTCTGTTTTGGCGTGCCTAAGACACAGGTGCAAAACATCTCTATTTACGTCTGAGAGGATTCTAAAACATGACAGTTTTAACATAACAACTTGTTTTTCGTTTGACTGTAACCTTGTAAACGCACACACTTGCTCATTCAAAAGACAGAAAATCAAGAAATGCTTATTCAGGTGATTTCTTCTCTGAATGAGGAATAAAAATCATTACTTACTGTTTATGTAAAATAAAAATGAGTAGTTCTTTTCAACCTGTAAAGCATTGAGTGAACTAACACAACTTGATTATCAAAACATTTGTAAGACAGTAATGATTATAAAAAGAGAGTGTTCTTTTCACTTGAATCTTCAAGAAAGAAAGTCTCAGGATGGGTGAACCTGTATTTATGGAGTCAAATACATGAAATGACAGCTTCTGTCCCACAAGGTTCTAAAGGTCAAGAGTTTTGACCTTAGACTGGGTTCCGACGTAGGCTTAGTCCACTACAGGTGTTTCTAATGCTCCTTTTTTCAGGCAGACAACTTTTATTTAAATGTGTTTACTGCAGTTAAAAGTTTTGTTTTGTGTTAAATAAAAACTTTCAAAGGTATAATCATTCCTCTTTCTTATTTGGCTTAATGTCATTTAACTCTACATGTCATCCCTGAAATTCTGATTCACAGAATCACAAGTCCAAGTGTGAACTGTGTCACAGAGTAAACACAATAAAAACATGCATTATATTATAGTTTTTCTTTTACATTTTATTGCTGGATGTAACTGGGACCCTGTGTACATAATTTCATTCCACCACATGTGGTGCGAATGACAATAAAGAATCTCTGAATCTGAATCTGCAGCATTCTTCATTAAAATGGCTCAACATTATTAATGTATTACAGGAAATATACATGTGGTAGGCACGCCTAATGATATTGTAGACCATTGCATTAGGTAATACATTCAGCAAGTACTTTTACTATTAATACTTTAAGTATTTTTAAAGGCAAGTATTTATTTAATTTTACTTAAGCAAAAATGCTAATGTGGTACTTGTACTTTTACTAGAGTACATTTTTGTCTGTTTATTTGTACTTTTACTTAAGTACAGTTTTTGAGTACTTTCGCCACCACTGGATCTCTCAGATTTCACACTAAAAGTTTCATGTGCTTCATATGAGGATTTACATGGTGTTCCCATAAAATATCATTTATACCATGCTAAACCATAAATTTCATGTTTCATATGACAGTTACAGGGGAATTCATTATAATTACTATGCAATCCTATACACTTCACAAATCAGTTTAAAAATATTTTACATGCTTCTTTATAAATGGCTCCAAAACCACACATTTTTTGTGTTTCCCATGTTATTGAAATGTTTTTACACAATTCATTTAGCATGTGATGAATCATGTGTCTTTGCTGGGGATCACATGTGTGCACTTGTAGTTTCTTTTCTTACTATATATGGGATGTTACTGATAACGTGTCTTTCAAAAATTATAAAAGATTTCTTATGTTCACATGCTCTGTACATTTATGATTGTGACAAAAAGTACCTAAACTGACTTTACCAGACTTTGTTCGTACAAGACAGAGTTTTGTACACTAAAAACATACAGTTCACAAGAAACATCTGTTCTTCCACCCACATACTTTTAGAGAGAGAAACATGTTTCCCTTTCGAGCTGAAACAAAGGCTAAACTCCAGATTCTGAACAAGACAAATGACAAATAGAGAAAAAGACAGACAGAAATATACAATGTAGGCATGCGCTTTTCAAATCCTACTTCAGAGAATGAGTGGGTGAAACAAAAGCATGTGCTAAGTGACAAACAAAGTGATGAAAGCTCGGAGAAAGAAAAAACGAAAAAGATGACACGTTTCTTTTATTTGCTGAGAGAATGCCTGCTTATCAAAGCAAACACAATACTGAAACATCTTTTTTTCCCATCTTCCTTTTGTTCTTGCCACAATCTTATTTGAAATCATATGGCACAAAAATCACAAGGATGTTGCCTTTTTCTTCCCAACCATGGGTAACTGACATACATTTTCAAAACGGACATGAGTTGTTTTCCAAGAGCCTTTGGCAACAAGCTTTGATGACACTTAAAATAAAGGAAAAAAAATAAAAAATGACTTGAGGCTCATTTTATTGAATTTTCCCATTTTGGAAGATAAAACCAACATGTGGAGGGCAGATATGACATCTTTTGATTCATATGTCTAAGATAGTGTCAGGATTTTGTGATATTTGGTGTTAAACTCAAAGTGCAGGCAGACCACTGAGACTCAGAAGAAAAATAGGAATTAATTTATTAATGAAAACAAAACAAAGCTGACGGGGCAGCAAACTTACATAATCACAGGGGGACATGGAGAACAGAAATATGACACCATACCGGTAATCCACGGACAAATGAGAAGACACAAAAATGGAGAATATAAAGGAACACCAACAAAAGATACTGAAGAACACCTGGGGTGATTGGGATAAGGGACAGGTGTGACAGGAGCTGACAACATGGGGGAAAACTATGGTGGCCGTCTGGCCGACAGGTATAAATGCACACCAAACAGCCAAATGTGCTGTGAATGGCAAATCGTGCAACAAACACATGTATGATACAAACACAAAAAACAAACACAAACACTAAAAACAAACGCAAACACAAAAAAATCAAATGCAAACACAAAAAAAATATGGAAACACATGCAAACACAAAAAACACATGCAAACACAAAACAAATGCAAACACAAAAACAAATGCAAACACATAAAACAAATGCAAACACAAAAAACACATGCAAACACAAAAAACACATGTAAACACATGCAAACACAAAAAACACATGTAAACACATGCAAACACAAAAAACACATGCAAGTACAAAAACACATGCAAACACAAAAAACACATGCAAACACAAAAACACATGCAAACACAAAAACACATGCAAACACAAAAACAGATGCAGACACAAAAAAACATGCAAACACAAAAAGAACACATGTAAATACAAAAAATAAATGCAAACACAAAAAACAAATGCAAACACAAAAAACATGCAAACACACAAAAAAAGCAAACATAAAAAACATGTAAACACAAAAATAAATGCGAACATTGCAAACGTTACAAACAGTGAAAACAACTGCAAACAGTGAAAACAACTGCAAACAGTGAAAACAACTGCAAACTCGCACCACAAAATGGAAGTGCTGCAGACCAGTAGGGGCATTCGAACAAAGAACAATTTATAAAAGAAACTTGGAGGAAGAAAGACGTTTGCCTTTTTTTCCCTGTATATCTCATGTCCACCCTCCAGCTCAGTAGGTGGTGGTAATGCACCTTACAGTTGGTTTGCCATCCGCCATAAAACAATACAAGAAGAAGAAAGATGTTTGGCAACCGCAAAAAAAATCACAGAATGCAGTGACTGACACATGAGATGCAAACTTGTAAATCAAAGTCTGCAGAATGCTAACATTACCCACATAACTATGCTGCTATTCTATAATATTGTAAAAGACTGAATCAGAATCAGTTTATTATTGCCATGTCAATGAACGAGGTTCACAAACTAGGAATTTGCTTCGACATAAAGGTGCGAATTGTAATAAAGTAAAATAAAGTAAAAATGAAAACATTACATAAAACATGTGTACACCCATAAATAAAGTAAAAATAAAAACATAACATAAAACATGTGTACACCCATAAATAAAGTAAAAATTAAAACATAACATAAAACATGTGTACACCCATAAATAAAGTAAAAATTAAAACATAACATAAAACATGTGTACACCCATACAATAGAAAACAATAAAAAAGCTTAGAAAACAGTACAGATGGAGTATTCAATTATAATACAGATGTAATGTGACCAAAGCAGAAATTATGAGGTAAATGTGTTTTACTGCATGTTTGAATGAATAAAGTATAAACAAACCTTTTCTTTCTTCCTCTTCTCCTTGAGATATTTATTTGCAATTTACAAATATTTTTCTTCCTCCAAGTTTTGTTTATGATTTATTCTTTGTTCGACTGTCCCAGTGGTCTGGAGCACTTCCGTTTAGTGGAGCAAGTTTGCAGCTGTTTTCACTGTTTGCAGCTGTTTTCACTGTTTGCAGC
>NC_056509.1:21823015-21823310 GCF_014905685.2 Nematolebias whitei
CTGTTTTCACTGTTTGCAGCTGTTTTCACTGTTTGCAGCTGTTTTCATTGTTTGCAGTTGCTTTCACCGTTTGCAGCTGTTTTCATTGTTTGCAGCTGTTTTCACTGTTTGCAGCTGTTTTCATTGTTTGCAGCTGTTTTCATTGTTTGCAGCTGTTTTCACTGTTTGCAGCTGTTTTCACTGTTTGCAGTTGTTTTCAATGTTTGCATCTGTTTTCACTGTTTGCAGCTGTTTTCATTGTTTGCAGTTGTTTTCACTGTTTGCAGTTGTTTTCACTGTTTGCAGCTGTTTTCAC
>NC_056509.1:21823320-21826590 GCF_014905685.2 Nematolebias whitei
TCACTGTTTGCAGCTGTTTTCACTATCTGCAGTTGTTTTCACTGTTTTCAGCTGTTTTCACTGTTTTCAGCTGTTTTCACTGTTTGCAGTTGTTTTGCACCCGTCAGTCGCTGTAGAAAACACTAGGGAAACACACATCCTCTCAGTTAGGACGTTTTCACTAGTAATATCCACACCAAGTATGTTTTTTAAAGTACAGAGCAGTTCATTCATTCTTTCTACCTTCTAGCTTTAAGGAAATCAGTCACTTCCCAGTTGTAATGGAAGTTAGAGCAGTCACTTTGACCCAGTGTGAGAGAACTCCTATTATTCCCTCATTGCACTGAAAGATGATTCCTTGATGCAATGCTATGAGATGGATAAAGAGACATGAAACACTGAGGAAGAGAAAAATATAAAATATAAGGGAAAAGAATAAAAGGGTTGGGCTGCTAATGTTTGCTTTCAGAGGTGGAATAAAGTTGCTGTGGGGAGATATAAAAGAGATCAATCACTGCCCAGAGAACAGTGGTTAGCATTCTGGGTCCAAGCAGGTGATTTGTCTGTGGGCTGAAACAGAATTGGACATTCATACAGGAAGGGCTATGAATATGAAACCAGGCAGTGACTTTGAAAATTGAGCAGTTCAGGATGAAGAGCTTTGGTAAGCTAAAGAGACTGCAGGTGGGAACAAGTTGTGTATCGGCTGCGAGGCGGTCATTTTTCATAGCCATTGTATAAATTCAGTGACAAGGCTTTGCGTTCACCTCCTTTGGTATTTTATGCGCCGTGATCTCTTCGTCTCCTGCTGACTTCTTCACTTTAGACTGGAGAGAACATAAAGAAAGGAGCTAAAAATGTAAAAGAGCTGTCTTCTGCTGATCTGCTCATGTTTTTGTTTAACACATTTTGCTCTCACATGTAAAGGGAAATTTTTAAAACACAGTTTGTATAAAAATAACAATCTTAACTGAGATAAGAATTATTACAACATTTTTAAAATAAAAACCTTTTTTTAGCCTTAATGTTACATTTCAATCAGAGTACAGAACAATAAAAGGTCCAGAGGACCAGATTGAACTTTTTTGGAAAAGGGAAAGTTATTTCATCAGATCCCTTCAAACAGTGGTTTTTATTTCAGCTTCTACTATTTATTATTCAGTCTTTATTTTTTTTATTTATGGTAATAGATTTAGCAAAATATTTTAGCTTGACCTAAATTAGATTAGATTTGAACATTCCTCTATTGCATCTTAAAAATCTCCATATCCTTTTCGTTGGTTTCAGAGCAGGGCGGCATGATGGCTCAGTTGGTAGAGCTATCACCTCTCAGTGAGAAGGTCGACGGTTCAAATCCCGGCCCAGTACCGTTCTGGGTGGAGTACCCAGTATACATGTTCTCTTCATGCATGTGTGGGTTTTCTCCGGGTACTCCAGTTTCCTCCCACAGACCAAAAACATGCATGTTAGACTGATTGGTAACTCTAAATTGTCCCTAGGTGTGAGTGGGATAGTACTCTGTAGGTCGCTGGTTTGATTCCAGCTCGAAGGACAAAAATGTTAGATAAAAATATCATTGTGTTATCTACTTCCCAAAAAGGAGCTGCACACATAGACAGAAGATTGTTTTTTAACTTGCAAGGATAGATGGTCATGAAACAGGTTTATACAGATGTTCAAAGTTACATGCTCAAAGCCCCATCATGAGAGTCTGCAACAGGCAGTGTACAGGAAGTGTTTTTATACACGCTGATCAGCATGATGACCTCATCCTCTTAGACTTGGAGGCGTCAGGTGACTGCAGGCTCCTCTCTGAGCTCACACACGATCATCGTTAATTTTAACATTAGCAGGGATAAACATCCATAATCCTTTACCAGAATTTCCCTGACAGAATTGGTGTTTGTCTCATTTGTCTCTATGTGTCCATGTGATGGACTTGCGGACCTGTCTAGGGTGTCCCCCACCTCTCGCACAGTGATAGCTGGATATGGACCCCAGTGACACCTGCGGCCCAAAAAGGAAGAAGCCGGTAAAGATAATTAATGCATGGATGGTTTCAGAGCTTAGTTGAATGTAATAAAAACCTGCATACAGTGTGATTTAAAAGTATTCACCCCCTTGGTATTTGCTCCACTTGAAAAAAGCACCGGAGCAACTCCTCTAAGTAGGAAGGGCTAACACTAGGCTAATGACATCATGAAGAGCAAGGAACAAAGGTCAAAGACAGAGTTATGGAACAATGTAGTGCAAAGTTGGGTTATACAAGATAAATCTTAAATCAGGAACATCCCACAGAGTTCCATTTAATATATTATTAGGAAATGAAAAGGATATGCCACGAAAGCACACCTGCCAAGAGAGGTCATTTACCAAATCTCAGACTGGACAAGGAGGTCATTATTGAACTAATGAACTAAGACAGCCAAAAATAACCTTGATGAAGCTGAGCAGCAGTTCCTCACTAAGCTGTCCTTAGATCACCTGTTAGAACACCTCCACTGCAGTGAAGCATTGTAGTGACAGAATCATAATGTGTGGAATATTTTCTTGGAACCTTGAAAGTGAGTTGAAGGAGAGATGGATTGAGTAAAATATAGAAAAATTCTTGATGAAAATCTGGTGGACTCTTCAAGAACTTTGATAGTGGGACAGATGTTTACCTCTAACAGGACAATGACTCCAAGCATTCTGCAGAAGTAACTCTCCAGTGGTTTATGGACAAACAGTTAAATGTCTAACCAAAGCACAGCCCTCAATCCAACTGAAAATCAGCACCCATCCAACTTAAAAGAGATTAAAGAATGGACCAAAATATAGACTAATGAGACAGAATAATGAACACCTGGGGTGATTGAGATTGGAGACAGGTGAGACAGGAGCTGACAAGAGGAAGAAAAACACTGGGCAGTGCAGGAAAGAACAAGGATCTAAAGAAATGACAGAACAAAAACAGATTCCCACAACAACAAAAAATATATATATTTAGATCTAACTTTGTGTTAAGCTTTTACATTTTTTGCCAATTGTGAAATTGTAAAATTAAAATTAAAATTAAATAACTAAAATTAAAACTCTTAAAGTAAAATTTAGTAAATGTTTCAGTCTTGTTTAACCTCTTTGACCCAATGAGGTTTTGAAAAAACATCCACAATGTTTAATCTTACAATAAAGTTGTGCACTCAGATATTACTTTTTAAAAAATATTGAAGTTGTATGTTGCGTTCCACCTTGGAATGTGAACCCATCCATCCATCCATCCATCCATCCATCCATCCATCCATCCATCCA
>NC_056509.1:21826600-21847213 GCF_014905685.2 Nematolebias whitei
CCATCCATCCATCCATCCATCCATCCATCCATCCATCCATCCATCCAATCCTTCTTATCTCCAGCATTCAGTGTGAGAAGTGTACACCCTTGACATTACTGTTAATTTCACATTGCAAGACTCTGTCCATCCATCCATCCATCATATTTACCCGCTTATTCCATTTTGGGTCACGGGGGTCCCCGGTGCCCATGTCCAGCAATCACTGTGCAAGGGGCGGGGTACATCCTTGATGGGTCGCAAGTCCATCACAAGGCCACATAGAGACAAACGAGACAAACAACCATTCACTCTCTCACTCACACCTAGGGACAATTTAGAGTTACCAATCAGCCTAACATGCATGTTTTTGGTCTGTGGGAGGAAACCGGAGCACCCAGAGAAAACCCACGCATGCATGGAGAGAACATGCACACTCCACCCAGAAAGGCCCCTGGACCGGGGTTTGAACCAAGGACCTGCTCGCTGAGAGGCAGCAGCTCTACCAGTTGAGCCACCGTGCTGCCAGACTCTGTCCATCCAGCCATTATCTTTATCCACTTCTTTTCTGGGTCACTGGGGTCACTAGTTCCCATGTCCAGCTGTCACTGTGCAAGAAGCAGGGTACACCTTGAACATGTTACAATCCCATCGCAGGGGGGCCTCAAAAAAACAAACGTAACAACCAACTAATTACACACTCACCAAGGGGCAATTAAACTGGAGTACCCAGAAAAAACCCACGCATCCATGGAGAGAACATGCAAACTCCACCCAGAAAGGTCCCCGGCCAGGCTTTGATCTGGCGACCTACTCGCTGAGAGGGAACAGCTCTATCAACTGCGCCACCAAGATATTAAGTGTTCATATATTTTCACTAAACCTCATCTAAAAAAATCAAAACTAACAATGTTACATGTTTCTTTGTTTATTATTTTTATTTTTGTTACAGTGTATGATTTCTTACAAACCGATAAATAAGATACCCTGATGCATGCTTAATAATCCAGGTAGAAAAATCCAAAAAAGTTAAATCCCATCGATAAATAAGAAAAACTTTTTTTTTTGTCTTTTCGTAATTCATAGAACAACAAGGGCCACAGAGATGACGAAGTACGGGATCAACTCAATGGGAATTTCCTGTTTTGTCCAAAACAAACAAATAAACAAACAAAAATAAGGGTATATCTGAACATATATTTTGCAGCTTTTTTCCCTGAAACTCTCAGCAGCATATTGCAATCTTTTCAATAAAATATTTAAGGAATTTTCTAAATCGTCTAATGTTGGATCATTTCTGCTAAAATTTAGTAACCTAAGCAGTTAAGCATCTGCTTTCAGCCATCTTTACCAGAAATCAAAACTACTTGTTACCAAACTCCCATTACAATGATAAACATCATCATTGCTTTGCTTTCTGAAATATGGAATAATCTTTGAAAGTGTGAAGTGCATTAGAAATGAATTCAAACTGAATGTGCTTTTAGGCTTTTTTTGGAATGAAGTTCTTAAACTATCATTTTGAGTTATGCACACATTGAAAACAACTTTCGTTTGGTGTTCAGGCAGTTTTAACATGCCTTTTAACAAGTTGTTGGCATGAACATTTTGCACAACTGTGGTCCTATACTGAAATTTCTAATGAGTAGTAAATCTCAAAAGCTCAACAAGATTTTTGTTGAATCATGTCTATCCAAGCCTTAATCATGTTTTGACCTATGAATCATCAGCATCTTTGTAATACGTTTTAGTTGATGTGAATCTGAAATGTCCTTCTCTGTCTCTTATGCTATCTGATCAGCTTCCTGCTGTGGCTTCCTCTTGTCTCCATCCATTTGGTAAATGAAGAGACTATTGATCACTCATCCAATTAGGTGGAAAGACAGATGGACACGGAAGGACTGACATCAAGAGGAAAATCTTAGGTTCTCAGCTGGAAAATGGTGCAATGCCTCCTGCTGTAGGGGAGGTGGTGGGTTGATCTCATCTTGCTCACAAGTGATGGTAGGATGGAGTAGGAGATGGACTGGTAGATTGGGGTGAAAGTGTTGCTTCAGTTGGTCGTGGTGATGAAAGTGTTGAGTCGAAATGCAAAGTCTTGATTGACTGGTCTGTCTATGTCTGACCCTCACCTATGGACATGACATTTGGACTATGACCAAATGAACAAGATCCCAGATGCAAACAGCCAACTTGAGCTTCCTTTGTAGGTCTGCTGGGTTCAGCCTTAAAGATAGGGTTAGGCGCTCCATCATCCAGATGGACCTTGAAGTAGATGCTACTCCTTTGAAACAAAACAGTCAGTTAAGGTAAGTCAATCATCAGATTAGATGCCTCCTGAATGCCTCCCTTTAGAGGTGTTTTGGGCATATCCCAGTGGGAAGAGGCCATAGTGCAGATCTAAAAAATGCTGGAGGGATTGTGTATCTTACGTGGCCTGGGAATGCCTTGGGATCCCTCAGATGAAGCTGGAGAGTGTCTCTGGGAATAGGGATGCCTGTGTTTTTCTCCAGGACCTGATGCCTCCACAATCTAACTTTGGTTAAGCAGTAGAGAATGGAGATGGATATGGATTACAGAGTTAAAAAAAATAGTTGGATGGACTAATAGAAAAAAGCTCACATGCCAAGGTTTTATGCTGAAGAAAATTATTATTGTCCACCACTGAAAAGCAAAATGTGAGTGATAATGTTGCATGTGCATGTTTTTGTTTTACACAATAGCAAAATTATCCTGGAGAATTTTAATGAAATCCTCGGGAAGAAATCAATGAATGTACATCCATGACAAAAGAACTAGTTAACTCAATCCAAGATGGACACCACAGCTAATCAACGTCAGTAAACATGAAAAATGACTATACAGTAACTCAGTCAATTTGGAAGATACTGACCTAGAGGTAGACGTGGTTTTAGCTGAGACTTCCAAACATACACTTGAAGTGTTTCTCATTATGGAAAATCTTTGCTTAAAACTTTGACATTAACTGTATGAGCTATCCCTTTATGCCTATTAGCAAAATATCATATAAGCCACTGAAGTGATGTTTTGAAACATTCAGAAAACGTTAATTGATGGTACGTCTACAAATGATTTGCCACCACAACCAATCAATCTTAGCAGCACCTTGTCATTTCTACAGGTACGTCTAAAAACATTTGAATATAGTGAAAAAGTTCCATAATGGAAACTCATGCACACTATGCACTACAGACAAATCCTAGACATGGGCTACAAATGTTACATTCCTCCAACCAAGCCACTTCTGAAAGCAGAGACAACGTCAGAAGCGTCTTGCCTGGCTGAGGAGAAAAAGACCTTGCATGTCATTTGGAAATCAAGGTCCCATAATCTGGAGGAAAAGCGGAGAGGTTCAGAGTCCACGTTCCTTGAAGTCCAGAGCGAAGGTTCCACAGTCAGAGATGGTTTGGTGCTGTGTCATCTGCTGGTGTTGGTCCACCGTGTTTTCTGAAGTTCTCAGCCCAGGTAAGACACTCCTGACATCGTCTCTGGTTCAGGAGTGGCTTGACTTGAGGACTGCAACATTTGTAGCTCATGTCTAGGATTCATCTGTGCATAGTGTGCATGACTTTCCAATATGAAACTTTATCACAATATTCTGATTTTCCGAGACACTGAGTTTCAGGTTTTCATTGTTTGTAAGCCATAAGAATCAAAAGGTAGAAGAAATAAACAAGGTAAGAAATAAACACGTGAAACATTTCACTCTGTGTATGTATTTAATATTCGAGTTGCACTTTCTGAAATGATTGACTAAAAATACAGAACATTTTCATCTAATTTTTGACATGTGCCTGTAAACATTAGATACATTTAGGTTAAATTGTAAGAGTACCACTGCCTGTAACTCCTCCTCCAAGATGGCCGCTAATCACCCACACCTGACGGCCATCAGACTGAGGAGGCGCCCCTGCTACAAAAGGCTGCAGTCCAGTGCTACTCTTTGCTGGAGCATATCACCTTCCATGGTAGTTGTGCTTCAAGCCTTTTAGGCTAATACCCACAAGTACTAACATTACTCTCTTGTTTCCAGTGTTTTCCTGGTTCCTCGGCTTGTTAAAAGGACCCCTCGTGATCCGTTGGTTTCTTGACTCCTCGTGTCCCATTCCTGGTTCCTTGGACTCCCTCGTGGCCAGCTCTTGGTTTGTAGACCCCCTTGGGTCCCTCCTTGGTTCAATCACCCTCGTGCCTGGATCTCCCTCGCCTGGTGCTTCTAATCCAGCCAGTGCCTGCCCTGCCAGCTACTGGACTCTCTCTGGACTCTCTGGAGCTCTCTTGGACAGGAGGATTGGAACCCTCCTCTGGACCAAACTGTAAGAGATTCACAGAACACAAAATATCAGCTCTTAAGAACTCTACCATCATTCTGACTGTCCTCCTCTACCTCCTCCAGGAGCTGCAGAGAAGCTGCACCAGAACTGTATATATCACCTGTAAATAAACACTGTTCTTTTGTATCCACCTGAGTCTGTCTCGTTCCGGGTCTCATACGAATCTGGGTTCCCCGCGGTTACAACATAAATGACTGGCATGAAAAGTGGCACACAATAAGGATCATTTCAGTCAATTCTGTAACAATAATGTATCATAAAAATAGTAACACACATCGATATAAGTAATGTTCGTGTTATTCAAAACTACATAAAATATAGACAAAACCTTTTCAACTGAAAAACTTTATTACTGTATATAAACAACAACAAAAAACATTGTTGTATTATTGATAGTTTATTTAGATAAACTTGATCAATTGGTTCAGGAACATAAATGAGAGTTTAATTACAAACTCATTACCTTCCCAAAAGCATTACCTTTACTTTACTTTAAGTATCAATTAGCCAAGATTGGAATGAAAGGCAGAAAATTTTCAACTAAAATGATACTCATGTTGAGTTGGGTATTTATATTAATTCTGTATGTTTGATCAAAGGTTAAGGTTTTATTACACTGCCTCACAGGTGCAACTTTGTAGTTCAGCTAAAGGTCAAACAAATAAAATATTCTGCTTTTAATATTTTAGAGTCCTGAAGCTTAGCCTCCACAAGCCTAGACATGGGTCCCACGTGAAATATCACTGAAAACATAAGAAACGTCCTGATGTTTATTGTTAAAAAGTTACACGTATACTGTACAGGATAATGCTGTGCACAGTTGCTGTTTGGAGAGGACCACAAAAAATGTTGAATCCACTGTAGTTTCTATGCCAGGCTGCTAGATGGTGCTGTGATTTTTGTATTTCAACGACACACATGCATGTTCTGCTTCAGAAGCTCTGATAAAGTAAAAAGAGTGAGCAACGCAAACACCACCTGCCATTGTTGTTGTTATTCATCTACTCACTCGCATGCAGAAAATCTATCGACTTCAGCGATTCATAGTGAGCATATATGATTTCACACAGACACTTGGCCTTTCCGAAAATCCCCATGCCAAGATTAGGCTTTAAAAAGTGTTCATGCCAGAGAGAACAAGTTATTGTTGAGTACACAAATGTCGTTAAAGAAACACTACTTTTCAGTTAAAAAAGGCATGGCGTAAACAGGTTTTATCCATCCATCCATCCAGCCATCCATCCATCCATCCATCCATCCATCCATCCATCCATCCATCCATCATCTTTACTCAATGGGCTCACTGGTGCCCATATCCAGCAGTCACTGTGCGAGTGGCAAGGGACACCCTGGACAGGTCTCCAGTCCATCACAGGGACACATAGGACGGCTCAGCTGCAGAAAGGAAAGCTTTGCAGAGAGTGGTGAAGGCTGCACAGAAGTTTGTTGGAGTCAGCCTCCCCACCTTCACAGACATTTACACCTCCAGATGCAAGAAGAGGGCCACCTGCATCATGAAGGACTCCACTCACCCAGCACACACACTTTTTGCCCTGCTCCCCTCAGGCAGAAGGTTGAGGAGCATTAAGTGTAGAACCACTAAGCTGAGGAACAGCTTCTACCCTGAGGCTGTTAGACTCATGAAATTCTAGTCAGGATTATCACTGTGAAAAAAATCACTGTAATGCCACTTGATTGTTGATATGGGCTGCTGAGTATCCATGCTGCTGATCTCATGCTGCTGATTTATTTCACGTTGCTGCGTTCATTCGTCCTCATCAGTTCACACAGACTCATGTTCGTGCTGCTGTTGTTTTGCGCATTGTTTTGTACTAGTAGGGTTTAGTGTCTTTTTTAGTTCATGTCTTGGATCTTATTACTGTTTTTCTTTACAATTTGTATTTTTGTTGGATGTTACTGGGACCCTGTGTACAAAGTTTCGTTCCACCTCCTGTACCACATGTGGCGTGAATGACAATAAAGAACCTTGAATCTTGAACATAGAGACAAACGAGACAATCATTCACTCTCTCTCACACCTAGGGACAATTTAAAGTTACCAATCAGTCTAACATGCACGTTTTTGGTGTGTATGAGGAAACTGGAGTACCCCAAGAAAACCCACACATGCACGGAGAGAATGTGCATACTCCACCCAGAAAAGAGCCCAGCCAGGATTCGATCCGGCAGCCTTCTTGCTGAGAGGCAGCAGCTCTACCAACTGCACCACCGTGCCACCTAAACAGGTTTTAAACTATTTCATTTTGTTAAAACTGATCAGATAGTTTAAGGAATAAATGTACCTGATGCAAGTAGTTTTTTTTTTTTTTGACTGAACTGTAGGTCGTGTGAAAACCTGAGAGTCTAAATGTTCTCGCGAGTTCATCTCCTCCAACAGTTTGTAGAACCGATTACGATCAGTAAAACTTTGTGAGCTTAAGCAGCAGCTCTTTATGTTGGCTATAAAGGATTACGCTCTTTCTTCACAAACTAAAAAAAAAAAAATAAAAAAATCCAGAGCTTTAATAAAATTTTATTGACATGCTTTGTCAAAATAAACTGATCAATCAGCGTGATCACAAAAATCCGGTTGCACAGAACTCATGTACGAGTAAAGATGACAAAAAAAAAAAAAGATTTACAGAAGACAAACTCCTTTAGTTTCTAAAAATGTACATTTTAAAAGAACAAGGCAATAAAAGGGAATACATTTGACTATTTCCATTTGAAGTTCTCTTCGCTGCCCTTTGAGTTATTTCTTACCAGAGGAGAACCTCCACCCCCACCTCCTTACTTGCCTTCCTCTGTAGTCGAGCTCCTCTAAGACAAGGCTGTAGGGGAGCTGATCTCCTTTGATTCACTCAGACTAGGAGGAGACAGACAGGGAGAAAGAAAAAGAGCAAAAGTATGTGAGAGAAGCTGAAGTTTCACACGGCAGCAGCTCTGGTATTCCCACCCAGCCGCTGGAGTGCACTTGTTTTCTCAGAACCTTCGTATCCTTCTGAGAGGTTTGAAAGAGACAGAGGAAGGTGGAACAAGAGGCGAGAGCAGGTTCTGCATGCAAGATTTACTGGAGAAAGACCACAGCACAATACATCTTAAAGAAATGCATATCGCCCAACATATTTCATGTGACTGTTTGTAAGTGAATCAGTCGTAGTCGTAAATCTAATGGTTATATTCTGAAAGAGATGAATGTTTACTCAATGACTCAGTGCCAAATATTTTAGGACACATCTTGGTTAACAAGTAGTGCTTAGCCTTAGATTAAAGGTTAGTCTCAGCTACTATCACATAATCCGTTTGCTTAATATCTGTAAAATTGACTGAATTGTAGGTAATATAGTGTTTTCTAAAGTCAGTTGTCTGTGGTGGCCATTTCAAATCAGGATGGGTTCAACACTTTATCAGCTGTAGATGAATATCCAACAAATAATTTCTGTGAATTTCATCTAAATTAATTTGGTAGATTATGAGATATATTGCAAACAGATAAAATGTTGACCACAATAATTGCTGGCAAAGTCTGAAACAAGATCTTACTCATTCAGTGCAGAGGATGTGATGGGGATCTGTTTCTGCTACTATTGCCCCTTTTCCATTAGTGCCTTTAGTACCAGTACAGCATGGTTCTACTCGGTTCGGTACGGTACACGTTGTGTTTCCGTTATTCTTTCGGTAACGGTTCCAAACTGACGTCACGCCCCTCACCATCTGGTGGCAGTGAGATGCTGAAACAGGTTTTCAGTACAGGGTGAGAATTTATTTTGAAGTTTCTGGTAAATTAAAAAGAATACAGATTATTGATAAACCGCACACACACATAAATACATATACATATATATATATATATAAATATATATATATATTTATATATATATCCTGCTAATGAACTTTTAATGAACCATTAAATATTAAATCTCTGACGAAGCAGATTCTACAAAAACCTCTACCAGTATGATTAAACTTTTTATACATTTTCTTCATCATTTGAATTATTTGCACTCATTGTTTCTACTGTTATTGTTCAATTAGACGTGTGGTTTTGTTTCTTGTTCAGATTTTTTTCATTTTTAGCTTTGATTTAAAGTTTAATTCTGGTTTTGTGATTTGTACATCTGTGGGTTAGAATAAAGTTGAACTAAAGGCTGAATCTCTTCTTTAAACATGTTCGAGGGAAATATTCCTGAGATCCAACAATTTTCAGTCAGGTCAACTGGACAGTTTCTTTTTTTTTGTGTGTTGAAACGTTTCACCTTCAATACAGAAGGCTTCATCAGTCAAGGAAACACAACAAAACTGATTCTTCTCCCAACAACTTACTCCAAAGTGGAACAAACCAGTTATGTTGGTGCTAAGATGGTCTCTTTGGCAGGCCCCCTTCTACGGTGTCGGGCCTCTCCCTCGTCAACAGTCTTGTCAAACTGGTTCAAAACCAACAAAGTCCATGATCAATAATCCAGGTATACAATCCAACAATTTTCAGTCAGGTCATCTGGACAGTTTCTTTTTTTGCTGAAACGTTGGTTTTGAACCAGCATGGCATGACTGTTGACGAGGAATAGGGCCAGCACCGGAGGATGGGGCGTGCCAAAGAGACCATCTTAGCACCAACATAACTGGTTTGTTCCACTTTGGAGTAAGTTGTTGGGAGAAGAATCAGTTTTGTTGTGTGTTTCCTTGACTGGTGAAGCCTTCTGTATCGAAGGTGAAACGTTTCAACACACACAAAAAAAGGAACCTGTCCAGATGACCTGACTGAAAATTGTTGGATTGCATACCTGGATTATTGAGCATGGATTTTGTTGATTCATGAGATCCAATAATTTTGTGACTTTTTTTAATTTTTCAGCTGAGTTAACTTTAACAGATTATTTAATGAATATAAGTGAAAACATCCAAAAAATTTCAATCTGGTCCTCTGGACATTCAAAAAAACAAAAAACAAAACAAAAAAATCTAGAAACGTTTTGTCTCTCATCCAAGAGACTTCCTCAGTCTGAGGTGCTGTATTCAGCTCAGTCTCTTAAATAGCACCTTCACAGAGTGGATCAACCAGTTTTGCTGCTGACAACCAAAACCAGCTGATCACATGCTCAAGAAGGACCATCAGCCTAACAATGGATCATTAGCACACTGATGGCTGTTTACTGTTCACAGAGGGCTGAGTGATACTAGCAATCACAGCATTGTAAGAGGGGGACAGTTGAACCCGGAGGCCTCCACCCCTGTTTAATGATGGACGATTTCTTTTCACAAAGATGGCCTCCTTTACTCCTCTCTCAAACCATCGTTCCTCTCTGTCCAGGATGTGAACATCTTCATCCTTGAAAGAGTGACCGCAGGCCTGGAGATGATTGCTAGCATCACTCAGCCCTCGGTGAATAGTAAACAGCCATCAGTGTGCTAATGATCCATTGTTAGGCTGATGGTCCTTCTTGAGCATGTGAGCAGCTGGTTTTGGTTGTCAGCAGCAAACTGGTTGATCCACTCTGAGACGGTGCTATTTAAGAAACTGAGCTGAATACAGCACCTCAGACTGAGGAAGTCTCTTGGATGAGAGACGAAATGTTTCTATATTTTTTTGCTTTGTTTTGTTTTTTGTTTTTTTGAATGTCCAGAGGACCAGATTGAACTTTTTTTTATTTTTCTACCTGGATTATTGAGCATGCATCAGGATATAAGTGAAAACAGGATTTCATGATAAAGCCGGCACTGTTTATTTATTTTTTCATCTTCACTGATAAAAATACATTACATAAAATGTTTTAAAAAATCATTTCCACCCTCCGCGTGACAAACCCATCTGCCAGGATCGGGGTCTGGGCAACGGCCTTCTGTGAGTCAGCAGCTCGTATGATCCTCCGCGGTGACCAGTGGAGCGCAGAGCCCGCAGAACACGCAAGGAGCCCCGAGTCCGCATTAGACCACGGTGTTGTCATTATTATTTTTAAAATCTTTAAAATAGATCCAGCCGCTGCTCCAAGTTCTGAGAAATTGCAAATGGCGGATCGGTGTTTTAAAGTTTCTGAAAGATCCAGTGACTCCGCCCCCTGACCAATCAGTGACCTGCAGTGTTCTGACGTCATGTTTTGGTACTTGCTCAGCCCTGTTGGAACCACAGAGCCAAGAGTCCTGAAAAAAGGGACCGGGTACCGTTACTAATGGAAAAGCCTTGGAACCGTGCTGAGTCGAGTCGTGCTGCACCGTTACTAATGGAAAAGGGGCGTTTCACACCAATATTTAGCTCAGTATCTGTAATTTGACTGTGTCAGAACCACATTTGTGTTTGGTGAGGTCAGCTGAAAGTGTTGGCCATCTTGAAAGGGATTGACTATAGACATTCAGTCATTGCTTACTTTCTGACAGTTTAATTATAATTCCTTCAGTGGTTTGTTAAGTTAACAAATAGTCACATGAAAACATATACATAGAAAGGCAAAAGCACCTGCCTTCTGCAGCTTCAGCACAAACTGTGCACAAATAATGACACAAATTGTGCCTTTTTTCCTCCACCCTGCTGGTCGAGATTGTGTTTCGTATAAACAATCTGATCTAACAATTAAGAGAAATAAAATAAATGACCAAGTATAGTACTTTTGTCTCATTTGTTTAACTGGGTTCTATCTATCTATTTTTAGTACTTGTGTGAAAATTTGATCTTTTAGGTCATATTTATGCAGAAATATAGAAAATTTAAAAGGTTCACACACATTCAAGCTCCACTGTATCTCTACTCACCTTCTACTCTCTCCAACCCTGGACCAAATCTTCCTGGAATCCTCTGTCCTTCTCTCAACGTTACAACATATCTACTTACAAGAACAAACTACTGGCACCTGTACTTACCTGCCATTTCCTTACCTCAGTCATCCTGACTCTTCTCCTCCTTACGCAGGTTTCCCATGTTCCCTGTTGTAAATCATATACTGTACATCACTTCACTGTAAATAAACCACTTTAATTTTATATGAGTTTGAGCCTTTTATCCTCAGTCCTTATTCTCTGGGCAAACACATTATTGTGATAAGATCACTAGTGGCAAGTTTGGATCAACTATAAAAATGTGGTTTGGTGAACGGTGCCACCCCATAACAGTAAATAAATACAACTGAGAACAAATCCATGAAAAGCATTTAATATTCCGTTTTACAGTAGTAAAATACCGTATTTTCCGGCGTATATGTCGCATCAGTCAAAAAAGCATCATGAAAAGGATAAAACATACATGTCACTTTGGCGTGTAAGTCGCATTTATTATGCATCACTTAGAAATTTAACAAGACATTTTGCAGTTCTTAGAAATTTAACAAGATCAACACTTAAAAACAATTATTTGTTTGCTTGACATTAGAGCAAAGGTGTGTCTCAGTTTAACTTTTCCTTAATAAATGCACTTTGATGTTCAAAACTGTTTCATTTCGCCTGGGCAGCGTGGTGCCATCCATCCATCCATCCAACGATCCATCAATCCATCCATCCATCGATGCATCAATCCATCCATCGATCCATCCATCCATCGATCCATCCATCCATCCATCCATCCATCGTGGCTGGAGCCACTAGCTCTCCAGCGTTCCTCTGCCTACACCAGCTGAGTGAAGCGAGCGCACATGGGTGGATTTGCTATTGCAGTTCTTAGAAATTTAAAGCGTCAGTCAAAAATTGCGTTATGAATATGGAAAAAAAAGTTTATAAGTCGCTTTGACTGTCACAGGACTGACAAATCTATGCAAAAAAAACCTGCAACTTATATGCTGGAAAATACAGTACTTGAAAAATATACAGAACAAAACAATACACAGTAAGATACTCATCAGGCCAGGACTCTGCGGTCTACACTCATCTCCAGGCCAGCGGTCACTCTTTCAGGGATGAAGATGTTCACATCCTGGACAGAGAGGAACGATGGTTTGAGAGAGGAGTAAAGGAGGCCATCTTTGTGAAAAGAAACCGTCCATCATTAAACAGGGGTGGAGGCCTCCGGGTTCAACTGTCCCCCTCTTACAATGCTGTGATTGCTAGTATCACTCAGCCCTCTGTGAACAGTAAACAGCCATCAGTGTGCTAATGATCCATTGTTAGGCTGATGGTCCTTCTTGAGCATGTGATCAGCTGGTTTTGGTTGTCAGCAGCAAAACTGGTTGATCCACTCTGAGAAGGTGCTATTTAAGAGACTGAGCTGAAAACAGCACCTCAGACTGAGGAAGTCTCTTGGATGAGAGACGAAACGTTTCTATATTTTTTTGCTTTGTTTTGTTTTTTGTTTATTTTGAATGTCCAGAGAACCAGATTGAACGTTTTTGGATTTTTCTACCTGGATTATTGAGCATGCATCAGAATACACAGTAAGCTTAGTAAATACTAGGGATGGGGGCAATCCAATCCCGTATCGGCCTCCGATACCAGCATAATTTCCGTATTGGATTTTTCCGATCCAACCTGCAAAGATTTCCAATTCATGATGTGTGTTGGCTTCAAACTATGGAATGGATTTCCTGAACGGCGGCGTGTCTCATGAACCCAGAGTAATAAGACCCGCCTCACATTCAGGAAATCCAGTTCATAGTTTGCAGCCAGCTACAACGTGAGGACTGAGTTAGCAGCACTGTGGCTAACAGCTAACCAACTTTTCATCCAAACATGTCCGCTGTGTGGAAGTATTTTACACTAGAAACACCATAAAGCAAGACAGCAATGTGCAATGTCTGCAGAGCCATAGCGCCACATTAAACCACGGTAAAGTTAGTTTTACGTTGAACATTCGAGCTCCGTGGCTTCAGCAAAGCGCTGCTCTCGCTGAACCCAAAGCAGACAACCCGAACCCGGCCAGCCGCGCTCAATCTGCCCGTCTCTGAGGAGGGACAGACTGAGCACAGCTGACTGAAATCAGGCTGCTTGCTTCGGATTGAACAAGAAGAAGACGTCGCTTAAGCCCTGGAGCTCAAATGTTTACAGAGAAGCTGCTAAACTTCATCATAATTCATGACCAACCACTATCAGTTGTAGAAAACAATGGATTTCGCAGCTTGATACTTGCAGCCAAGATATAGTTTACCCTCCAGGAGATATTTATCAGTACAATAGTAGACAATCATAAAAAAAGCATATGAATTGAAAATTACAAGAAAATTATATTTAAAAAAAAAAGAAACAAAAACTGCTACATTATAAAGTGATATAAAATACTAAAAACAGGAACATGTCTGTTGGACTATGCCATGAACTTAGCAGGTGTTTAAAGCCATTTAACATTTTATTTAATTTAATTAATTTATTCATTCATTTAAAAGAAACAAAATAAACAAAACAAATTCATCAAAAAGAAAACATTGAATGAAAAAAGTGCAGAAAGAAGAAAAAAAATATTATATCTGCCCCTTATTAAAAAATGATATAAAATAACTTTAAACAAACAATCACTTAAATGAATCCCTTTAATATCTACTTTAAAGCAAGGAATAATAAAAAAAAAGTTTTGTGTTAGCAGGATTTATTTCTAACTTTGAAACTTATCCAACATTAATAAAACTTACTTCAAGTTGCCTTTTTGGACATGCATGCATATATTTGTACAAATTGTACTTGAGAGGAGATTATTTCAGCGTCATAAAATCAATTATGATTATGATATCCGAACGGGATTGGTATCGGACGATATCCAGATTTAGGTATCGGGATTGGATCGGAAGTAAAAAAAAAAAAAAAAACTGGATCGTGCATCCCTAATAAATACGTAATTTACGTTGTTTATTAGGAAGAACTACAAAGTACTTTGTGTGGTGAATTTATTTTTGGCTGTCACTGTCTGTCATTAACAATAATTACAAGCCACTGACCCTGACTACTAAATATAATACAGTTAAGAACCTCTTGTCCTCAACAGAGATGGAGGGTATAAGTGAACAGGAGGAAAAGCTGTAGACTTCTGCTTCTTAGCTCCAGCTTCTAATTGATTTGGTTTCCTAATCCCCATTGGATTAAGTTAGGGAAAGAGTTCAGCGTGATTGAGGCATCTGAATTCCTTCGGTGAGACTCGGCGGCTGCATGGAGGTCATTTAAATTGAAAGTGGATCAGTCACCGCTAGTGTTTACGCTGAGGATTTGGCTCCCACTGACAGCCAGGACTCTTGG
Source organism: Nematolebias whitei (assembly GCF_014905685.2). Classification (NCBI taxonomy): domain Eukaryota; kingdom Metazoa; phylum Chordata; class Actinopteri; order Cyprinodontiformes; family Rivulidae; genus Nematolebias; species Nematolebias whitei. The sequence goes on from NC_056509.1 coordinate 21,841,066, forward strand.
TCTTATTTACGGGTCAGATCATCAGCAAGGCCATCGACCCTGTTTGTTTGCTCTCATGCTAGCTCTGTGACAAAACCTCTTTTACTTGTGATTTCTCCAGCATGGGCACAATAGAACAGAGTATGTAGGAGTTCTTTCAAATGGTCCCTTTTCTGCACTCCTCATCCCTTTTTATTCCCCCAGCTTCTCCTTTCCATACAATTTTAAATGAGCGGAGCCGCTAACTTTTCCATGTAGCAGAGGAAAATATTCATGGCAGAAGTGACTATGGGTCTCTTGACATTATGAGGTTAAGCACAATAGGAACACATATTGAGGCTTAGCTCTGGCCCAATATTGGAATGTGACCATGAAAGACATTTCTAATCTGCTCAGGCAAAATCACATTAGCTTGCTTAATGTATTTTTTTCCACTTTAAAAGAGCTGGGATCTGGGGTCCGGGAACATTTTTAATAAGAAACTTTCCTCTCTATACAGCCGAAGGAGAGGATATAAAAAGTATAAGACAAGCTGCTTCTGTAACTAATCTATCCTGATTTATGATGCTGAGCTCAGTTTTACACTCGAGCATGCATAGATGCTGAAAACAAAGCTCTACAAATTCAACCCTGCCACCCCACTCCCTACAATAAACACAGACCAGATCTACCAGAGTCTGTTACAGTAGCATGTCAAGGCAAAAATAAATAAATAAATATAAAAGGTCCAGTCCATTCCAAACATGAAACAGCTCTCTGGGAATGTGTGGAAGAAATGGCACCATCCTGAAATGTGAAGCCAAGCGGGACACTAGTAGAAGACAGATGATTGGGTGTCAAGATCTCGCTAGGACTCACTGATTATCACACGGAGCACGCAAACACTGACTTCACTTCCACCACCCCCTGGGGGTTTTGTGAACTCAGCAAAGGAAGAGAACTAAAGAAAAGTGAAAGTAAAGATGTTGTCATAAGGAGATAACCTATTTTGAAAGGGTCAAAAATATGAGAGCAGCACGCCTTGACCAGATACCTTCATAAAATTTTAATGGATACTTTGCCACCACCAAAACTGAATACAATAATTGCATTTTAAAGTTTTTCACTTAGATCTTGTGCGACCTGTTTAGAGTGTAGGCTGGGTACGACTATAAATTACTATCACACAAGATTTTCAGATGACTTGCCTTGTTAGAAAGGTTGGCAACTAACATGAAATATTAATTCACCCAACACTGTTTCTATTTCTTCATGAATTAATCCATTCCACTTGATTCATAGGAGAATACTCAAACCACTAAAAAATCCACTCCGGGTTTTCCAGATTACCTACAACAATTCACCACACTACATGCAATGTTTCTCCTTGGTCACTTGGCTTAGCAGGATGCTCACGGGGGTGACAGACATCTCTGTGTTACACGCTAGCTTAGCGCTACGTTAGTACCGGCAGATGTTGATCGGGGAGTGGGGGTGGTGATGTGGGATTAGGATGCGTGAGAGAAGCATCTTAGCTAGCGCTTCTTTGTTGCTCTATAGCTTAGTGCTACATTAGTGTCGGCAGTTTTCGAGCAGGGGGTTGAGGGGTGAAGGTGGAGATGGGGGGAAGCATGCATAAGAGAAGCAGAGCATGCTTTATTCACACAAGAAGAGCTGTTGGTCAGGCTACTTCGTTCTACTGTTTTCTACATCAAATTACATTGTGGCTGTTATTGTTTCATTTTTAAATACCATTTTCTTTCATTTATTTTTTTGTTTATTTATATGCTTTCTTTTAAGCTTGTCCACTGTTGTCATCATTCTTTGTTAAAATCAGGTCTCTCTCATAAATTAGTCCTCGAGGCTCAATGAGACTAACCTGTATAAATAAAGGTTGAATGTATCAACCCATATTATAACAAGACACAGATCTATTACATGGAAGTTAAAAACACAAAGAATGAATCCCCCCACCCCACCCCCCAGATGGCTGCAGTACAAATTTTAAGCCCTGTCCCTCCATGAAAACAAATTGTGATATTTTTTCTGACCAAAACATAAAAAAAATCATCATATTATTCCTTTCAAATGTTGATTTTTGCTGATTCGCTATGTACTTTTAAAAACACTTTAAAAACATGTTATATTGAGCTTTAGTTCATTACTTGAAGCTTTAAAAAGCATAATGTTACATTGTGATTGACAGTGTCACAGCCTGTTAGTGAGTTAGGAAGGCGCAGAGCCGGGACGTTTGTATCGAGGATAAAGCTTGTGTCCTCACTGCACAGACTCTGACTCCAGCTTCCATAAATTGGACATTTTGGCTTCAGTTTTGAACAATGGGTGAAGACGGAGACACTTCATCAATCGTTATTAACGACAAAGTTCAATACAAAAATCACAAAGCCTGAAAGTGCCAGCTTTGCTAACGTAGATCATACACCTTCCAAGTTGTGTAACCCATCACAAGTGGTGTTGTCAAGCAGGTAAAGCAGCAGAGGAGAATCTGCAATCAGGCTTGTTTTTAGTGACATTATATATGGCTGAACAAACCGTTTTCTAAATAATTAAATATGGATCTACAAAAAGCCTCTTAAGGAACAATACAGGGAAAATGTTAATAGTTATTTCAGTAACAGTTTACAATAAGGTACACAAATTTTGATTAATTACTAGAGAACGCCTCAGGAACGAATCATGAACAAATGAGGAGTTAATAGGTAGTTACCAGTACTTACTGGGGAACACACAGCTGAGCCTTATTAGGGGACTACTGGTTAGTTACCTGGGAAACAAAGAGGAACTAATAAAGAATTAATGGGTAATTATCAAAGAAAATAAAGAGGAACGAATCAGGAGCTAATGGGAAGTTAAGCAGTACTTACTGGGGTACACACAGCCAAGCCTTATTCGGGTACTACTGGTTTGTTACCACAGAAACAGAGGAGAAATTCTCCATGTAGGTTCTGAATAAACCCTGCACCACTGAGGTCACAGCTCGTAATTGTCAAAAACCTTCCTAGTGATTACTGATTTTATTACCCATTAGCTCCTGATTCGTTCCTCTTTGGTTTTCTTGGTAACTACCCATTAGTTCTTGATTAGTTCCTCTTCATTTCCCAGGTAACTAACCAGTAGTCTCCTAATATGGCTTGGCTGTGTGTTCCCCAGTAAGTACAGGTTAACTACCCATTAGCTCCTGATTGGTTCCTTAGGCGTTCCCTAGTGGTTAAGCAAATTTTGTGTACCTTATTGTAAAGCATTACCTTTATTTCTTGTCTGCACAAGAAAAACCTATTGGTTTCTGGAGCTTTTTTGAAATCATTTTGAAACCATTGAAGCCTACAAGCTGCATGAGAAACATTCTTAATGTCCATGAGAAACTATTTGGTGCACACCAGATAACACTTTTGGTACTGCCTGCCTTTAGCTATTACTCTTTTATGTTCACAGAGCATGTTTTGTTGGCATTAAAGTGATGAGTCATTTAAGAGTATGGCCATGTAGCAAAGCATTATGGGCTTTGTGAGGTTAGTTACTGTTATAGGGTCATGTTTATGATTAAAAAATAATACTAGTTTCTGTGGTCAAGCGACAACAACAAAAATAAAAAGAACGTGTTTAATTTGATATTTTCCAGTGCAATAGAAGACTGGCCTACTTGGCTACATGAACAGCCGTTTAATTAAACAATGCAACATGTCAACATTTTTTGATAATATCTCAATTTTAAATGTGCGTTACACAAATTTAGCTCCTAATATTTGAAGCAAGTTGAAGTTCTGCATGAACAGTAGTGATATTGGTTTCTGTGAGGTGTAGATATTGTGGATGTGATAACAGCTGCAGGAGGAGCTGCAGATAGTCTCTGCATGAGCTTTTCCAAAATAAAACCAAATCAGATAAGTGTCTAATCTCAGTAACAGTAGGAATAGCTTTTCTGTCCCCATGGAAATGAACAAAGGTTAGTTAGCCAGGCTGCCATGGTGTAATCCCAAACAGCAAAATGCCCGAGAAGTGGGAATCATTAATCTGCAAAAAGGGAAAATAATGTGATCGTTCCCGGCTGAGAACGGAGAAATTAAAAGTCGGTTTTACACGTGGGCTTGATTTGTACCTTTGACAGAAGTGCTTTATATTTAAATCTTCTCACTTGATTAGCTGGACCACATACTCAATTTTCACTCAATGAGAGGCCAAATTGAATTACCTGGCACAATGAAATAAATTGTGCCCAAACACTGCGCCTCATACGTAAATGTTGTGAATGCATTTGCGAGCTTCAGCTAATCACAAATTACTTTGAGGGATAAATTGGTCTCCAAATGTATATTGTCAGAAGAAGTAATGAGACAATATGAGACGACAGCAGCCTTCATGCAGTTAAACATTTCAGAAATTGAAAAATGCAGATATAATGGCTGTTAGAATTGGCTGGTGGTAATGCGGAGACGCAATGAGTCAGAGGGGAATGTTGTTCCATAAAGAATTCAAGGACCCGTTTACATCTTTCAGACTCACTTCCATCCACACCTCACTCATTAGGAGCACAAAGTATAAGGCAGAACAATTGAAATGTATAAATAGACAGTTACGAGAGAGAGAGTGAGCAACTGGAGAGAGGCACGTAAAGAAAAAGTGCTTCTTGTTGTCTGGAGATTATGAAATTCATTAAACTGGAATATGTTAACAAGAGATGACGTTCATTTTTGGTGGAATATTTTGCCTTTTAATTTTAATTTTAATTGTTAACCCAGGCTGACCAAGACCCCACTCATTAGTTCTAACCTTTATTACTCACAGGAAATATTTGATTTAGTGCTGCATTCACTTTTAATTAGGTGCATACTAAAAGTCAACAAAACAAACCCCATTGTATTGTGGAGACTCCTTTATTAAATTTGCTCCTGCACGCAAAGGTAAATTTCATTTCTCAGCTCAAAGGACACAATCTGTACATTAACAAAGGGAGGCCTTTCTCAGCACTAAGTACCTTCATGACAGTGAAGTAAAAAATGCTCTGATAAATCAAATACTCTTTTTTTGTATTTCTAACAGATGGTCAGAACAAAGAGATGGACTATAAACAGATTTTTTTAAATAAATACCCATGTCATTTTATTTTGGAAAAAGTTCAAAACAACCAAATTGTTTTTGAATTTTGTAGAAGCTGATTTTACTATGAAAGATAATTGCTGTGTATTTTCAGCACTGACTGCTTCAGAGAAGCAAAACACGGGCTTTGCTGATATGAAACAAACAGATTATGTTCATTTTTAATAAATTCCCACCAGTCATAGTTAGCTGCAACACAAATATTTATTTTCAACAGAGTGTAGAGTGTAACAGAGTGTATGCGTTCTGCGTGACTTCAGCTGAAGTGAGGAGTTCCTTCAGGAGGATTAATCCTTTCAAAGCAAATGACCCAGACAACATCCCGGGGAAGGTGCTGAAAGAATGTGCCGATCAGCTCTGCGAGGTGCTGGCAGACATCTTTAACTCCTCCCCCACCCTGGCAACAGTTCCCACCTGCCTGAAGACCGCCACCATCATCCCAGCCCCAGACGAGCTTTACAGTGACTGGTCTGAATGACTATCGGCCAGTAGCTCTCACCCCGATAGTCGCTAAATTCTTTGAAAGACTGGTCATGACCCACATCAAAACAACCATCAACATGAACGAGGACCCTCACCAGTATGTATACCACAAGAATCGATAAAACAGAGGATGCCATCTCCTCTGTGGTCCACACTGCTCTCACCCACCTGGAGCAGAAGGACTCCTGCATCTGTATGCTCTTTGTGGACTTCACGTCTGCCTTCAACACCATGATCCCACAGACCCGGATGGACAAACTATTCACACTAGAATTAAGCCCCTCCATTTGCAACTGGGTCCTAGACTTCTTAACAAACAGACCACAGTCAGAGAGGATCCACAACTTCTCCCCCTCCACCATAACCCTCAGCACTGGCTCTCCTCAGGGATGTGTGTTGAGCCCTCTCCTGTTCACTCTGCTCACATATGACTGTGCACTTACCCATCCAGGCTGCCCCATTGTAAAGTTTGCAGATGATACAGCGGTGGTGGGATGCATCACAAACAACAATGAGTCCAGCTACAGGCAGGAGGTGGAACACCTGGAGAGCTGGTGCAAAGAGAATAACGTTCACATCAATGTGAAGAAGA
>NC_056509.1:21847313-21871030 GCF_014905685.2 Nematolebias whitei
GGTGGAAGTGGTCTCCAGCTACAAGTACTTGGGTGTACACCTGAATGACAACCTCAGCTGGAGCAACAACACCACCAGCCTGATCAAGAAAGCTCATCAGAGACTCTACTTCCTCAGGAGGCTGAGACGAGCTGGTCTGGGAAGCTCAGTCCTCACCTCCTTCTACAGGTGTGCAGTGGAGAGCATCCTGTGCTCCAGCATCAACGTGTGGCATGGAGGCTGCACAGCTGCAGAAAGAAAAGCTTTGCAGAGAGTGGTGAAGGCTGCACAGAAGTCTGTTGGAGTCAGCCTCCCCACCATCACAGACATATACATCTCCAGATGAAGGAAGAGGGCCACCTGTATCATGAAGGACCCCACTCACCCAGCACACACAGTTTTTGCCCCGCTCTCCTCAGGCAGAAGGTTGTGGAGCATTAAGTGTAGAACCACTAGACTGAGAAACAGATTCTACCCTGAATCTGTTAGACTCATGAATCTCTAACCAGGAAAGTCACTGTGAAAAAAATCTATTTAATTCCACTTGATTGTTGATATGTGCTGCTGATTTCATGCTACTGATTTATTTCACGCTGCTGTGCTCATTTGTACTCATCTGCTCACACAGACTCATGTTCGTGCTGCTGTTGTTCGGCATTTTGTTTTTGTACTACTAGTGCTTAGCATATTCTTAGTTTAGCGTATTTCTTAGTTCATTTCTTAGATCATATAATTGTTTTTCTTTTACATTTTTGTTGGATGTAACTGGGACCTGGTGTACACAATTTCATTCCATCACATTTACCACATGTGGTGAAAATACAATAAAGAAACCATGAACATGACCTTGTATTGACCAAATTTAAACGAGCAAAAAAGTGACTTGATTTTACACAAAGACATGACGTGATGGCAAAATGCGTCACAATGAGAATTGTTTTCTAAATTGAGCAATTATTTTAAAATTCTCTATCCCAGAAGCTTCAAAATGATACGTAATTTTGTCAGATTTGATGGTTTATCACCAGGCAACAAGATAGTCTTGTTGACAAGAGTGCACATATGTATTTGCATGAGTTTTATTTTTTGTCTGGAGTGATGTCTTTGGGAATTTGGACTCCTGGCAGGGACCAGTGCAGACATGTTCTTGTTTTTAGTTTTCTACATTCACCTTAGAATCTAGCTGTTTTCTGTTACTTTTCTTATTTTTAAGCCTTCCTATTTGTAAAATAAATAAATAAATAAATAAAATTTGTATGACTTTTTATAACTGTTTATTGTTGTCATCATTCTTTGTTGAAATCAGGTCTCTCTTGTAAATGAGTCCTTGAGGCTCAATGGGATTTACCTGTCTAAATAAAGGTTGAATTGAATGAATGAAAAAATTTCAGCCATATGTTTAAACAGTAGAATCCCCAAGCTTTACAATCATTATACAAAACAATGCCCTTTTATGGCAGAGAAAAGTTGTAAATTAAAAAAAAAAGGATTGGAACATTCATCGATCTATTATCTTTACCAGCTTTTTGGATTATGGGGTAACTGGTGCCCATATGGGGCAGCACGGTGGCGCAACTGGTAGAGCTGCTGCCTCTCAGCGAGCAGGTCCCTGGTTCAAACCCCGGTCCGGGGGCCTTTCTGGGTGGAGTTTGCATGTTCTCTCCGTGCATGCGTGGGTTTTCTCCGGGTGCTCCGGTTTCCTCCCACAGCCCAAAAACATGCATGTTAGGCTGATTGGTAACTCTAAAATTGTCCCTAGGTGAGAGTGAGAGAATGAATGGTTGTTTGTCTCGTTTGTTTCTATGTGTCCCTGTGATGGACTTGCGACCCGTCCAGGGTGTACCCCGCCCCTCGCACAGTGATTGCTGGACATGGGCGCCGGCGACCCCCGTGACCCAAAATGGAATAAGCGGGTAAAGATAATGGATGGATGGATGGATGGTGCCCATATCCAGCCGTTACTATGCAAGAGGCAAGGGACACCCTGGACAGGTCTCCAGTCCGTCCCAAGGACACATAGAGACAAACCAGACAACCATTCACTCTCTCACTCTCACCTAGGGACAATTTAGAGTTACCATCCATCCATCCATCCATTATCTTTACCCGCTTATTCCATTTTGGGTCACGGGGGTCGCTGGTGCCCATGTCCAGCAATCACTGTGCGAGGGGCGGGGTACACCCTGGACGGGTCGCAAGTCCATCACAGGGACACATAAAGACAAACGAGACAAACTTCACTCTCTCATTCACACCTAGGGACAATTTAGAGTTACCAATCAGCCTAACATGCATGTTTTTGGTCTGTGGGAGGAAACTGGAGCACCCGGAGAAAACCCACGCATGCACGGAGAGAACATGCAAACTCCACCCAGAGGGCCCCTGGACCGGGGTTTGAACCAAGGACCTACTCGCTGAGAGGCAGCAGCTCTACCAGTTGTGCCACCGTGCTGCCCTTAGAGTTACCAATCAGATTAAAATGAATGTTTTTGGTTTGTGGGAGGAAACCAAAGTACCTGGAGAAAACCCACGCATGCACAGAGAGAACATGTAAACTCCACCCATAAAGGTCCCCAGCCAGGATTTGGATCGGCATCCTTCTTGCTGAGAGCCAACAGCTCTACCAACTGAGCCACCATGCCACCCAGGATTGGAACAAAAAAATTTTTTTTCTGTGTTTGAAAACTTTGATGTAAAGGATGATGAAGTATTCATGCTTTTTTTAGTTACTGCTGGGATAGATGGTGTCTTTATGAACTCATGAGTTCATGCAAACATCCATTACAGCTAAAAACTTTCATTTCCGGGTTTTCTTCACTGCAAATGTTCGGGGAGTGGTGGCGCAGAGGTTAGAGAAGATGGGTCTGTGATCTGAAAGTTGCAAGTTCATCTCCCGGTACTATCAACATCAAAATGTGGGTGGGAAAGGTGAAACACCCACACCTGCCTCCACCCTCATTTGCCTCATTCTGGGCCCCTGAGCAAGGCCCTTAACCGCCACCATCTGCTCCCAAAAAAACAGGTCTCTCTTGAAAATGAGTTCTCGTGACTCAATGAGACCACCTGTATAAATAAAGTTAAATTAAAAAATAAATAAATAATGGATTCATTTTGCCAGCACTGGTCACACATTTCAAATACCTTACTGAAGAGTTACTCACCCAGTCGATGTGGTTGACATGAAAAGGTCAAATGATTGTACAGCAGCATTACAATAACAGATCAAATGAATAACAGAGTTGGCAGTGCAGGCACACCGTAGGTCCCATGTCACTACTAACAATTCTTTAGCTGGATGATCTCTTAAAGGTGCAAAAGTTGTTCTTCAACTCTGTTAAGTTTCTTTTTAGTCAAAGTCTGCTGGACTTACAAAAACAACTAAGTCAATATGTTCTTTTATTTCGGTGAACACAAAAATAAGACACCTACGAGCAGAGGGGAACATCACACAACATGCTCGAAAATAAACTGACAACTCAAGAAGAACTGAGGAGCAAATTACCTGCCAAGCTTTTTCTAATTAGTTTATTATAAAACTAAAGTTTCACGACATTGCCAGACACCCAGATTGTTGACGCTTGCAGCGACCCTGGGGTCTGTGCAGATGGGATCATCGTACTTTGTTCTAAGTTCTGTTACACAGAAGTACAGCCTACTGTCAGACAAAAGTCTAAACTTTGTTGAACCATTTGATCAAATTTTTCATTAGGTAAATGGACACAAAAATATAATCGGCATTTCTTTTTTCACAATGCAAATGATTTCACAATCAAATTAACAGTTTTCATCTCTACATGAGCCATTTTTACAAGCCTTGGGAGAATGTGAACATACTAGTTTTTTTTAATACCAATTTGATGCCTGAGAGTGTGACCTCAGAAAGTCAGCAGGCTTAAAACAATCAAGAATCTCTCAGTTCAAGACAACTTATAGAGAGAACAGTTACCGGAATTTCAGAACTATAAACTACTAGTTTTTTCACACGCTTTGAACACTGCATCTTATACAGTGCTGTGGTTAATTGATGTTTTTTTTTTTGATGACCGAACGAGCTCCATGCAGCCAAAACATTTAGCCTCGTCACACAAGGGCGCTCACTTAGCTGCCCAATACACCTCTCTCGGGGGGTGGGTCCTCATGATTCAATGAGACTACCTGTATAAATAAAAGTAAAAAAAAAATCAATTACTGAATAGGGATGGGGCCAATCATATCCAGTATCCGTTTCGGCCTCCGATAGCAGCATAATTTACGTATCGGATTTTTCCGATCCAACTTGCAGAGATCCATGATGCATGTCTCTGTGTCTCCAAGTAAAACATCTCCTTGTGACTCCCTGCCAGCTGCTCTGCACGTTGACTTCAAACTATGGAATGGATTTCCTGAACAGAGACGTGTCTCATGAACCCAGAGTAATAAGACCCGCCTCATATTCAGGAAATCCAGTTCATAGTTTACAGTCAGCTACAACGTGCAGCAGCACTGTGGCTAACAGCTAACCAACTTTTCATCTAAACATGTCCGCTGTGTGGAAGTATTTTACACTAGAACCACCACAAAACAAGACAGCAACGTGCAATGTCTGCAGAGCTATAGTGCCACATTAAACCACAGTAAAGTTAGTTTTACGATGGACATTCGAGCTCCAGGGTTTCAGCGGTGTGTTATTCTTGTTCAGTCCGGAGAAGGCAGTCTGATTTTGGTTAGCTGCGCTCAGTCTGCACGTCTCGGAGGAGGGGCAGACTGAGCGCGGCTGACAGTAATCAGACTGCCTTCTCTGGACTGAACGAGAATAACACATCGCTGAAGCCCCAGAGCTCAAATATTTACCCAGAAGTTGCTAAACTTCATTGTAATTAATGACCAACCGCTTTCAGTTATAGAAAACAAAGAATTTTACAGCTTAATACTTGCATCCAAGATATAGTTTACTCTCCAGGAGATATTTATTAGTACAACAGTAAACAATCATAAAAAAGCATATGAATTGAAAAAATGCAAGAAAATAATATACAGTGTATTTTTAAAAAAATGCAACAAAAACAGCTACATTATAAAACGAAGTAAAATATTAAAAACAGGAACGTCTGTGTTGGTTTATGCCATGAACTTTAAATGGCTTTAAACACCTGCTAATCACTTTAATATACACTTTAAAGATAGGAATAAAAAAAAAAATGTTTTGCGTTAGCAGGATTTAATTCTAACTTTGAAACTTATCCAACATTAATAAAACTTACCTCATGTTGCCTTTTTGGACATGCATGCGTATTTTTGTACAAATTGTACTTGAGAGGAGATTATTACAGCCTCATATAAAATCAATGATGATGATTATATCGGGATCGGCATCAATATCTAGGTATCGGTATCAGATTGGAAGTTTAAAAAATGTGGATCGGTGCATCCCTATTACTGAACAGGTCACAGTGGACCAATAAAACAGGGAAGGGAGGAGAGAATGGGGAGGGTTCTCTCCTGCCCTCCCTGGAGGAGGGGTACAATAAAGTATTTGTAGCCACTCAAAACAAGTGTGAATCGTGCATTAATGTCACACTCAGAGTTCTGTGGGACACTTGGATGACTAGTGACCAGAAATCATTGACTAAAACTAGTCGCATGCAAAGACCAACTTTTGCTCAAGTCCTCCAGTGAATCCTGACAGAGGAGCAGAGTTTAAAAAATCCTCTACAGGAGGATGATGGAGATCATGATCAATGACTTCCTGGTAGGTTATTGTATTTTTTTTTTTTTTTTTTACAAGCTGTGCTATAGGCACTGTTCAGAAAAAAAACATTTACTCTACGTATGTGAGTATGTTACCCGTACACATATAATAAAAAGTTTAAAACATCTTTCTGTGTGAATATCTCATGTTACAACGTGGACAACCATGGCAAAATTATTATTATAGTTTTTTTATTCATTTAGTGGGTGCGGCTTATATTTGGGTGCACTCAATATTCTGGAAATTACGGTACTGGAAGATATTTATAGGTCAGAGATCATGAAGGAAAAGGGTCCCTTCATGCTGCAGAACCTTCAAAAAGATATAAAGCTTTGCCTAACTTTGGTTCATGATTAGGTCTTGGACCATTTCGGGCTTCCCTAACATTGTGCATTCCTAGACTAATAAAAAGCATGTGCAAAATTTGGGCAAAGCATCTGATGCAAAGTGTCTGCACATGGGTGCCACGTGGCACTGAGTCAAACCAAGGACGCTGCAATGAAGATCTGAGTAACCAGAGAGAATAAAGGCTGTCAAATTGGCTCCTGTTGCTTTTGCCATGGATCAGATAGAGAGATAATTAATTTGGGCAGCTGTACAATCAAAGACAAATCCTCACTCCGCACCTCCCACTCGTCAACGAGCAGGTCTGCCGACCACCCTCTCAGCTCCAACTGTCTTTGCTTAATGGAGACAGACAGAGGAATTGTGTTTTGTAGTTTGACCAACCTCTACCCAAGCACCACGTCACTCATTGCTTCTCAACTTTGAAAGGTCATCGCTCCAGAAAACCCAGCCTAACAGCTTTTTTGTTTTAGATCTAAAACTTTCTAGTGTGCTTTCATATGCTCTCAAATGTCTCTGAGGCTGATATTATTGCAGTGGCCTGCTGGTTGATTCATAGTGTGAAAACAGCGGGCGAGAGAAAGAAGAGTGCGCCATATGACAAATACATTAAAATTACATTAAACAGACAGAAACAATGGATGAATCTAAGAAAGATACAACAAAACGTGTGTATTGAATCAAACGCAAAAATGTTTTCAATTGATTAAATGGTGCTTGAAAGTTTGTGAACTCTTTAGAAAATTTTATATATCAAACAGGGTGTCCACTCACACCTGATCATCATCCTATTGACTGAAAACACCTGACTCTAATTTCCCCTTCACATTAACTCCTAATCTTAGAGGTTCACATACTTTTACCACTCACAAATAGTCTGAAAAAAAAAAGGCAAAGTCAAAGTTTCTTTATTTGTCATTCGCACCACACGTGGTACATGTCGTGGAACGAAATTGTGTACACAGGGTCCCAGTTATATCCAGCAAAAGTATCAATTATAAAGAAAAACTGTAATAATATCTAATATATAAACTAAGAAATACGCTAAACTAGGAATACGCTAAGCATTTGTAGTACAAATGTCACAGGTTAAGGAATGCCAGACAAGTATTGAGTTCTAGTTCTATCCAAGTTCAAAGTGTATTAAGTTTATGTGTTTCTCTTTAGGATTTACTCAATCTGTTGCTGGAGTCAATGACCTTTTTGCCCACTGTGTTAACACTGTGGACAAGCAGTGTGTGAGATCAGCACTCAGTTGGCATGCCTTGTGCATGCACAAGCTTATTTCATTACAACCATCTCTGCAGGCGAAGTGGGGCAGAATATTTATTTAGAGATCATCTGTCTACAACGTATTAAGGTCCATAATGCATTAAATATCCAGTAGTGTTTGTGGGGGTTAGAAGACTAGGCATCACAACAGTTGGACTCACTTCACGATATCTCGATAAAATAATGCGTTTATGGGGGATAAACTAAGCCTTTGTAGATTTCCCTTGGTACCGTTTGTTGCTTCTTCTTTTTTTACATGAAAGAAAAATAAGATCAGATGAGTTACATCAAATATTCATGTGCTGCTTGCCTTTTTCCTAGTTTGTTGTAGTTTTGTACTTCACAAATCTGTATTTTGGTAACTATAGGAGAAGCAAATGTGCAAGTGGCATCAGTTTGCTTCTCTGTGGAGTACGCTGTGTATATGGGGTACCCTCCAGGGGTGGACATTGGATCTTTAAGCTTCTTTGGCTGGAGATAACCCTGAGTAGATTAGTTGGGAGTTGGGGTAAAGGCCAGTTTCACCCTCTGTCCTGCTTGTGTGCCTGTTTATTTACTCAAAATCTGAATCAGACCCACTAAATCCCTGCTTCAATCCCAAACTACAATGTCAAAAGTGACATTTAGATTTCCCCACCCCATGAGGGCAAACTAATACATGAGCATGCAAAGCCAGATTTATGTACACAAACACACCAAGGCTAGTATAAACAAACAAACAAAAATAGCTTTTATTGTGGACATGGAAGATGCCATGTTTTCATTGAAAAATTAAGATAAAAGTAATTTTTATGCTTATTAAGTTTTTTTTGTTTGTTTTTTGTCAGTGAATGTTGCTAATAAACATCAGCCAAGGCTAACAGCAGAAACACTTTGTTGGCATGAAGGTTTGCGACTGTCCTTGTGTCAAACTGGCTTACTAGAATGTATTAAAATAAAAACTGGATCAAGCAAATATGAAACATTGAATGATAAAGTCTATTTTGGCTTCTTACTTCATTTAAGGTCATTTCAGCTTTTTGGCAGATGATTTGATTCTGTTGGTATATTCAAGCCATGACCTCCTGCAAGCCCTGGAGTAGGAACCAACCAAGTATAAAGCAGCCAATATGTGAGTCAGCTCCTGTAAGTCTGAGGGGAGGGTTTTCAACCAGGAAAAGGTAGAATGCTATTTATAGGTTGGGGGGTGAATTGTTGCTGCAGATGATTTTAAATATTTTAGATTCTTGTATGTGAATGATTGCAAAATGGAGCAAAAGATGAACCACAAACTGAGGTTTCATCAACAGTAATGAGTGCATTGCACTAGTCCATGGTGGTAAAGACAAACTTGAGTCAGAAAGAAAAGTCCACCATTTAATGGTCCTTTTTTTTAAGCCTCATCAATGGTTACCAGGTATGGATCATGACTGAAAGAATAAGAACTGAAATAAAAGCTTCTGAAATGAGCTTCTGAGACAGGGTTTGGTCTTGGAGAGGAGGTGAGGAGCTCCATTATCCCATGGGAGTTGAAGAGTCCACTGGGACGGTTCAGATTATTAAGATGCTTCTTGGACACCTTTCTAAAGGTTTTTCAGGCAGATCTTGCTGAAAGGACATTTTATAGCAGACTCCGACATTGTTGGAGGAATCAAATATTCCTTTTGGTCTGGTAACGATTTGGGGCTCCCCAAGAGGAGTTAAAAGTGTCACTAGGAAAAGGGATGTTTGGATTTCTCCGATTAACATATGGTATATTATAACTAGACGCAGAAACATAATGCAAAAGTTAAAGCCAAAGCTATTTGAGTGCCTCCTAGTAACTAGTTAGGCAAGCCCCTGTAACTTGGAAATTTGAAAAAACAAATAACTTGAAAATGTAAATTACACCAGTGGCAGACTTTTCACAGCTAAATGAAATTATGCACAATATTTTAATTGGCCTGTTCTTTTCGTGCACGTGTGGGTTTTCTCCGGGTACTCTGGTTTCCTCCCAAACCAGCCACTAGGGAGCACAAGCCAGAGTATCTCTTGTGCTAGTCCCAAGCCTGGGTAAATGGTTAGGATTGTGTCAGTAAGGGCATTCAACATAAAATACTTTTGCCAAAACTATAATGCAAGTTCATCAAAGCAAAACCATACTGGATCGGTCGAGGCCTGGGTTAACAACAAACACCACCGGTGCTGTTGACAAACAGGGTGCCAGTGGAAGTTGTGCTATTCTTGGTTGAAGACCACGAGGAGGGAAACGTGTCAGGAGACAGAGGTAGAAGAGGAAAGTCAAGAATGTAGGACTGAGGGTAGGAACACTAAATGTGGGGAAAATGATAAGCAAAGGTAGAGAGCTAGCTGACATGATGCAGGTAATGAAGGTGGATGTTTTATGTGTCCAGGAGACCAAGTGGAAGGGCAGCAAGAATCACAGCATTGGAGCAGGGTTCAAACTGTTTTAGCATGGTGTGGATAGAAAGATAAATGGAGTAGGGGTGGTCCTGAAGGAGGAGTTGGCAAAGAATGTAGTGGAGGTGAAAAGAGTGTCAGATAGTCAGATAGGATGATGTGTCTGAAGGTAGAAGTAGAAGGTCTGATGCTAAATGTTGTCAGTGGTTATGCTCCACAAGTTGGATGTGATATGGAGGAGAAAGATACATTTTGGAAGGAGCTGGATGAAGTGTTGGGGAGCACTCCTAGGGAGGAGAGAGTGGTGATTGGAACAGACCTGAATGGGCGTGTTGGTTAAGGAAACAAAGGAGATGAGGAAGTGATGGGTTGGTTTGTTGTCAAGGAAAGTACCTAGGAAGGACAGATGGTGGTGGATTTTGCCAAAAGAATGGAAATGGCTGTAGTCAACACATTTCCAAAAGAGGGAGGAACAAAAAGTGACCTATAAGTGTGGAGGAAGGAGTACACAGGTTGACTACATTCATTGCAAAAGAGGAAACCTGAGGGACATTGGAGACTGTAAGGTTGTGGCAGGGGAGAGTGTGGCCAGACAGCATCAAGTGGTTGCGTGTAGAAGGACTGCTGATGTGAAGAAGAGAAAAAAGAGTAAAATCAGAGAAGAAGACCAAATGGTGGAAGCTGAGAAAAGAAGAATGTTGTGAAAAATCCGGAGAGGAGCTATTAAAGGCTCTGGGTGGTAAGAAGGAGCTTCCAAATGACTGAGCTACTACAGCAACAGTAATTAGAGAGACAGGTAGGAAGGTACTTGGTGTGTCATCTGGACAGAGAATGGATGATAAGGAAACCTGGTGATGGAATTGTGAAGTGCAGGACACCGTTCAAAGAAAAAGGTTAGCCAAGAAGAATATGACAGTAAAAGGACCAAAGAGATGAGACAGGAATATAAGGAGATGTGACGTAGAACAAAGAGGGAGGTAGTTAAGGCAAAGTGGAAGACATATGATGAGTTGTATGGGAGGCTGGACACTACAGAGGGTGAGAAGGACTTGTACCGATTGGCGAGACAGAGGGATCAGGCTGGAAAGGATGTGTAACAGGTTAGGCTTGTTAAAGATAGGAAATGTAATGTTCTAGCAAGTGAGGAGAGTGTGATGGGAAGATGGAAGGAGTACTTTGAAGAGCTAATGAATGAAGAGAATGAAAGAGAAAGAAGAGTAGAGGTCATAGAAACTGTGGACCAGGAAGTGGGAAAGATTAGTGAGGGTGAAGTCCTGAATGCTCTCAAAAGAATGAAGAAGGGGAAGGCAGAAGGACTTGATGCCATGCCAGTGGAGGTTTGGAAATGTCTTGGAGAGATGACAGTGAGGTTTTTGACTCACATATTCAATGGCATATTTGAGGGTGAGAAAATGCCAGAGAAATGGAGAAGAAGTGTGCTGGTGCCCAATTTTAGGAACAAAGATGCTGTACAGATTTGTAGCAACTACAGGGGCATTAAGTTGATGAGCCACATGAAGAAGATCTGGGAGAGAGTTGTGGAAGTTAGACTTAGACGAGAGGTGACTATTTGTAAGAAGCAGTATGGTTTCATGCCAAGAAAGAACACCACAGATGCTATCTTTGCTTTGAGGATGCTGATGGAGAAGTACAGAGAGGGGGAGAAAGAAATCCATTGTGGCTTTGTGGATTTAGAAAAAAAGCATTTGACAGGGTACCAAGAGAGGAGGTGGGGTTATTGCATGAGGAAATCTGGAGTGGCAGAGAAGTATGTTAGACTGGTACAGGACATGTATGAGGACAGCAGGGCAGTGGTGAGATGTGGTGTAGGGGTGACAGATGGCTTCAATGTGGAGGTGGGATTGCATCAAGGAGCAGCTCTGAGCCCCTTCTTGTTTGCTCTGGTGATGGACCAACTAACAGATGAAGTCAGGTAGGAATCCCCGTGGACTTTGATGTTTGCAGATGACGTGATCTGTGGTGAGAACAGGGAACAGGTAGAAGATAACTTGGAGAGGTGGAGGTATGCACTTGAAAGAAGAGGAATGCAAGTCATCTGTATTAAGACAAAGTAGGTACATGCGTGAGAATGAGAAGGAGGCCGGTGGAGCAGTGAGGCTACAAGGAGCAGAACTTCAAGTACTTGGGGTCCACTATACAAGGATATGGGGAGTGTGGTAAAAAGGTGAAAAAGAGTGTCCAGGGAGGATGGAATGGATGGAGAAAAGTTTAAATAAATAAATAATAAATAAAGTGCTATGTGTTGTTGTCATTGTATGTTCCCATATAAAGACAAAATTGGCTCTCTGCATTTAAACCATTGCACCTGGGATACACCCAAGTAGAGCAGTGGGCAGCTATGTAAGCGCCCGGGGAGCAATTCAAGATTGGGTGTCCTGCTCAGAGACACCACGAGATGTGCAATTACCGGGGATCGAACTTAGAACCTTTGGGTCTCGAGTCGGCTGCCCTGCCCCTACACCAGGAGTGATTTGCAACAAAAAGGTGTCAGCAAAGGCCAAAGGAAAAGTGTACAAGACAGTTGTGAGACCAGCTATGTTGTATGGTCTGGAGACAGTGGGATTGACAAAAAGACAGGAGAAAGAACTGGAAGTAGCAGAAATTAATATGTTGAGGTTCTCCTTAGGTTTTACGAGGATGGATAAGATTAGGAATGCGATCATCAGAGGTACAGCACAGGTTGAACAACTAGGAGATAAAGCTAGAAAGGCCAGACTGAGATGGTTTGGACATGTCCAGAGGGGGGACAGTGGGTAAATTGGTAGGAGGACATTAGAAATGCATCTGCCAGGGAAAAGACAAAGAGGAGATATATGGATGCAGTTAAAGAGGACATGGAGATACAGTAGTTGGGAGTGAGGAAAGAGGATACAGATGATAGAGTGAGATGGAGGAGGATGACTCACTGTGGTGACTCCTGAAGAGGGAAATGCCAATAGAAGAAGAAGCAGAAGACTCCTATTGCCTCCTATAGACCAAAATCACGCATGTAAATGGATTTCACTTTTATATTGCTTTTCTATTTTATCAAGATACTCAAAGCACTTTACACTAATCTGTGCCCTCATTTACACAATCATACAGCACTCTACTATATCTATATATGAATATTTTAGGAGCTCTGTATGAAAAGAATTGTGTGCAAAATAATTATACAAAGAGAAATGTTGTTGACCAACCATGGATGACGAAAGGGTTGAGAAATGCTTGTAAAAAAAAGAATTATTTGTATACATGTTTCTTGAAATTGAGAACACAAGAGGCCGAAGAGAAATATAAGAAGTATAAAAATAAATTAGTAGCGATTATAAGGAAACACAAGAAGGAATATTATAGTGATTTATTAAATAAAAGTAATGGTGATATGAAAGCAACATGGCGAGTAATAAATAGTGTTCTGAAAAGTCATAAAGCAAAAACAGGTATTTCACAATATTTTTTGAAGGATGATGATGAAATCCATGATGAAAATGAAATTGTAAATGGATTTAATCATTATTTTGTGAACGTTGGATCAAGCCTTGCAGCTAAAATACCAAAAGTAGACAATAATGTGAACCATTCAGTTATAAGTTGTGACAAAAGTATTTTTCTTAATGGAACTGACAAAGAAGAAATAATGAATGTAGTAAAAAATCTTACAGATAAGAGATCAAAAGACTGGGTGGACATGGATATGATGTTTGTAAAGGACATAATGAGTTATGTTATCGAGACGTTTACATATATTTGTAATTTATCATTTTCAAAAGGAATATTTCCAGACAATATGAAAGTAGCTAAGGTATTTCCTCTCTTTAAAAATGGTGATAAATGTGTGTTCAATAATTATAGACCAATATCCTTATTACCACAGTTCTCAAAAATTCTAGAAAAACTATTTGTGACCAGATTAGATAAATTTATTACTAAACAAAACATTCTAAGTAGCAGTCAGTATGGGTTTAGAGCAAAAAACTCTACATCAATGGCTCTCATGGAATTAATAGAACAAATAACTACTGCTGTCGATCAAAAACAATATTGTGTTAGTATTTTTGTTGATTTAAAAAAGCATTCAATACTATTGATCACACTGTTCTCCTTGAAAAATTAAATAAATATGGTATAAGAGGACCAGCATTACACTGGGTATCTAGCTATTTGAAAGATAGGAAACAGTTTGTACAAAAGGCGTAAAATCTGACCTCTGCAATATCACTTGTGGAGTTCCTCAAGGCTCTGTACTTGGACCAAAGTTATTTATTTTATATGTGAATGATTTAATGAATGGGGAGTGGTGGCGCAGAGGTTAGAGAGGTGTGCTTGTGATTCGAAGATCGCCGGTTCACGCCCCGGCCCCGACAACATCAAAAATTGTGGGTGGGGTAGGTGAAACACCCACACTTGCCCCCACCCTCATTCGCCCCACTCTGGGCCCATGAGCAAGGTCCTTAACCCCCACCATCTGCTCCCTAAACAGGTCTCTCTTGAAAAGGAGTTCTCGTGGCTCAATGAGACTAACCTGGATAAATAAAGGCTAAATGAAATGAATGTATCAGGACTCCTCAAATGTGTCCTTTTTGCAGATGACACCACGTTTTTTTGTTTGGGTAAAGATGTAAAACGGATGTTGGAATTGATGAAGACAGAATTTGATAAAATACAAACTTGGTTTAAACTTAATAAATTATCATTAAATTTAGATAAAACTAAATACATGATATTTAGTAACAAAAAGAAAACTGTTGATGATCAATTTAAAATTGAGGGTGTTGAGATTTTTGTAGAGTTAATGAGATGAAATTTTTGGTTGTAATCATTGATGAACAACTAACATGGAAAAAATCACATAAATTCTGTAAGAATAAAAATAGCTAAATCTATTGCAGTACTATACAAAGTCAGGGAATTATTAAATGATAAAGCTCTTTACATGTTGTATAACACAATCATTGTTCCACATTTAATCTATTGCATTGATGTTTGGGGGAAAGCATGTAAAATATTTACGAAACCTATTTTTATTTTACAGAAAAGAGCTGTAAGAATTATCACCAGAAAGCATTACAGTCACCCATCAAGCACATTATTTTATCAACTGAAGTTATTGAAGTTCCCTGATTTGGTAGATTACAGTATTTTATCAGTTATGTATAGGGCTCAAAATAACACATTACCATTAAATATCCAAATAAATTTTGTTAAAAGACAAAGTTGTTGTAATCTTAAGGGGATAGAGATATTTGTCAAAACAAAATTCAGAACTAGTCTGAAGGGAAGGTCTACCTCAATCCAAGGAACTGGATTGTGGAATGGTCTAGAGAGTGATGTGAAAAATGCCAAGTCAATGTGTACATTTAAGAAAAAGATCAAAGCTGAATTGTTAAAAAAAAATATATGAAGTAGCTTAGTGTATGTTTTGTGTTAGAATTAGAAAAATTAGAAAGAGTTATTCTCCTTGGTTCAAACCCCGGTCCAGGGGCCTTTCTGGGTGGAGTTTGCATGTTCTCTCCGTGCATGCGTGGGTTTTCTCCGGGTGCTCCAGTTTCCTCCCACAGACCAAAAACATGCATGTTAGACTGATTGGTAACTCTAAATTGTCCCTAGGTGTGAGTGAGAGAGTGAATGGTTGTTTGTCTCGTTTGTCTCTATGTGGCCCTGTGATGGACTTGCGACCCGTCCAGGGTGTACCCCGCCCCTCGCACAGTGATTGCTGGACATGGGCATCAGCGACCCCCGTGACCCAAAATGGAATAAGCGGGTAAAGATAATGGATGGATGGATGGATGGAGAAAGAGTTATTCATTTTGTTCAGTTACTTGAAAATTATTATGATTGAAATAATTGTTTGAAAAAAGGGGCAGATATAATAAGATTTTTTCTTCTTTCTGCTGCCTTTCATTTTAAATCTCTTGTATCTTTTTTATATTGTTATGGAATTGTTTTGCACTTTTTTTTAAATGAATAAACTTTATACCATACCATACAAAGAATAATCAGAGCTTCATCACATTCATACACTGATGATGGGACACACATCGGTGGCTATGAGGGGTTCAGTGTCTGGCCCAGGGACACTTTGGCATGTGACTGCTGGTGGAATCGAACCCCCAATTCTTGCATTGAAGGACGACTGCTCTAACTGCTCAGCCACAGTTGCATGTTGGGCATGTTGGGAAGTGGCGGCGTGGAGGTTAGAGAAGATGGACCTGTGATCGAAAAGTCACAGGTTCAACTCCCGGTACCATCAACATCAAAATGTGGGTGGAAAATGTGAAACACCCACAACTGCCTCCACCCCCATTTGCCCTACCATGGGCCCGTTAGCAAGGTCCTTACCCCCCCCCCCCCCCCATCAATTTCTCCCAAAAAAGGTCTCTCTTGAAAATGAGTTCTCGTGACTCAATGATACTACCTGTAAAAATAAAGAGTAAATGAAAAAAAGAAAAGAAAAAGAAAATGTTAGGCTAATTGGTAACTCTAAATCGTCACTAGGTGTGAGTGAGAGAGTGTATGGCTGTTTGTCTCATTGTCTCTGTGTTTCTGTGGTGGACTAGGCAAGAAGTAGGTAAAGATAATGGATGGATGCATGAAATATTGCAACCTTTAAAAAAGTATCTAAACATTTTCTCTGCTTGTTTAGAATTTTTTTTCTATTTAGAGTGCAGACCTGAGTGCAGATTGAACACAGTTACCAAGCTCGTATAACTACACGAAACAGAACTACCGTTTAATGTTATTAGCATCAGTAGGTGTTTAAAGTAGCTTACTAAACCCACACATCCTTAAAATAGAACAATCAGTTTGCCACAATTTTTTCTACAAAGTCAGAAATAATTTAAGAATCTGACATAAGATGTGTCAAATTATACTTGAAAAACGAGTTTACACCTGCAAACAAAATCAAGAATAATTCTTCATACACCTTAATTTCCAGACTTTAAGGCATGCTGCTGCAAATCTGAATGAAAGCTCAGGCATGTTCCATTTACATCTGGTCATTTAATGGATGCTTTTTATCCAAAGGAATTCACAAATGATGAAAAACATTAGTTTGAGAGCAAAAAAGCTCTTTGATCTTTTAAAGATCTTTGAAAGTGTTTTAGCTGC
The DNA here is from genome assembly GCF_014905685.2 of Nematolebias whitei. Classification (NCBI taxonomy): domain Eukaryota; kingdom Metazoa; phylum Chordata; class Actinopteri; order Cyprinodontiformes; family Rivulidae; genus Nematolebias; species Nematolebias whitei. The sequence goes on from NC_056509.1 coordinate 21,864,130, forward strand.
ATTTTTTAAGAAGAAAAACAGTGCAAGAAGAACAAATTTAAATGCAAAGCCACTGAAAGGCAGGTGTGGTAAATTGGTGAAGTATTAAGAGATGAGGTTTTCCTGGAAATGATGGGTGTTCAAAAAAACTGTACAGGTAGGTGAGATGCCCCTGCACAGAATGCATTGGAAAATGTATGCTAACAGCAAATGATGATCTGGACCCAGACTGCCTTTTGCAAAGGGCTAACATCACAAACTCCAATGCCACGTGTAAGGCAAAACATCAGTGAATGTGTCCATGGTCGTCTAATAGCTAGCTATTCCATGATACAGTCCATAAAAGCTCTGACACAACTTGTTTCACACTATTAGACCCTTTCTGCAAGTCCACAAAACTGTATGAGAAACTTGCTTTTTGTTCATATGGCACATTCACATCAGATTAAGACCTCCATGAGCTACATGACTTATTAGAAGGAGGCTGGATAGTGTCAAATTTAGAAAACATCCCTCAGTGTGAAAGCAATCATGCCACTGCTACCACCACCCAGAACCCTAATATACTGCCACCATGATGATAACCCATCATGATCTCACTATGGATCATGATCAAAACCACCCTGAACCTTTAGTATCACATTTCTTTACATTTTAATAAGGGGGGTTCACAATGTTTTTAGTGCATGCCTACAATAATTGCCAAATTTTTGCAAAGACGTTTGCTACTCCTCCACATCAAAAGGAGCCAGTTAAAGTGGTTTAGGCATTTGTTAAGGATGCTTCTTGGGTGCCTCCCTTGGCAGGTGCTTTAGGTATGTCTGATTGGTAGGAGACCCCGGGGAAGACCCAGGACACGCTGGAGCGACAATGTCTCTCAGTTGGCCTGAGAACACCTTGGGGTCCTCCCAGAAGAGCTGGAAGAGGAGGCTGTGGAAAGAGATGTCTGGGTCTTCCTGTTCAAGCTGCTGCCCCCAAGACCAGACTTCAGATCAAGCAGAAGATAATGGATGGATGGATGGATGGATGGATGGATGGATGGATGGATGGATGAATGAATGGACTTTGCAAGGACCATTTATTTTCAGGCTGATTTTTTCATCATAGCGGGGTTCACATCCATCACCTTCTGGCCTTATGAGATACAGAAACTCTTCTCCTCTGCCTTAATAAAACTAAACTGTGTAGCTGCACAGCATCAGACATATTTACTGTATATGAAAATGGAAATAGAGTGAAGTGGGCAAACTGTGCATCGTGGGCAGGTAACTGTTTTATCTCACTGGTTCACAAAATCTTTTCAAATATGTTTATTCTGTGGCAACACTCTTCTCCATACTGAAGACAACACACAGACATGCCATGAGAAATAAATCCCTAGCAGCCTCTTTTTGCTTCACCAGCTCATAATTAAATCAACAGCTGATGAGCAGAAGATCCCTGTTGTCATAGAGATTGTGTTTCCAACAGTTGTGTTTACAAAGAATTGATGCAATGTGACAGACTATGCAATCTACACATTTCTTGTAGACCTTTCTTGAATTCATCAGTTGCACATTTGTCATCTACAGACCTGTATTGTTGCAGACATTTGCTTCATTGGTTTACTGATTATTTGGACCATAAATCATTGTGTTTAGCTTAATAGATCAAGGCCTACTCGACTACAGACCAATTTTTTTTCCCCAACTGAAATTTCCAACACTTAAACTTATCCACCTTATTCCTGGGGTCTCTAATGTATAAAAGCTTATGGGTACAACTTCCTGTCAGACACCGGAAGTAGCAGTAAGCATTGGCTAAGCATGGTAGCGGAGCATGGACCACCATTTATTTGAAAGTAATTTGCATTCAGTTTAGCAGATAAAATGCTGTTTTTGTTTTCTTCACATTTATTTAATAACCATAAAGTTTACTATAATAGCCTTGTATAGTTTTGTTGTGTTTGTGGCTGCATGAACAACCAGATCAAACTAAATCAGTGGCTACAACAACAGAGTTTTGAACACGGACCCTAAACAAAAAAGAGAGTTCCTGTGAAAAGCTGTATACTTTCCATCTCCTACCTACAGATAAGGAATTAAGAAGAATGTGGCTGAAAAATGTGAACTTGAAGAGACCACCCAAAACTCTGTATGTGAGCTCATTTCACTTTGTTGACAAACGGCCGACTGAGGAAAACCAGCATCCTACTTGGTGGCCAGGCTACGATAAACCACAGGAGAAGAGAAGCCAGATCCTGAAAAAGATTGAAAACAGCGTGACAAGAACATCAGGTATGATTTCAAGTGTATGGAGGGCACAGCTTTATAGTATTTGTTTGTCTTCAGTATTACGATTTTCTCTGCAATTAACCCATGCTTGGTGATGGAGGACTTTGGCTGGGCTCCATGTCTGCTTTAAGATAAATAAGATTGTGTCCCACCTCTTTTAACAAAACATGACCGACCTTATTACTGTGTAGATACTGATACACCTCAGAGCTTTTCAGGTTGTTCATCACTTCACTGTTGGAAGAACCGAGTCAGTGAAGCAGCTAAATATGCTGATATAAGTAGCTAAATATGCTAGTAGATGTATAATCTGCAGCCACTTCTTCAGCTTGTCCTCCATCCCTCGTCCTCAGCAGGCAGCAGTATGATTATATTGTCCTGTTTGAACTTTGACAGGTGGTGCTCCTACATGTTTAAATTAAATCCACAATGATCAGATAAACTACATTAGTTTGTACTGTTCACACATAAACAAATGGCAGTTCTAGTCCGTGCTAAAAGTCACGCCCATAATTCATGCAAGGCAGCATGGGGGCTAGGAATAAGGTGGATACATTTGGTAAAACATTCAAATAAAATAGGGAAGTTGGAATTTTTGCTGACACTTCACATATAACTGTATACTAACCCACTACTGTAAAAATAATAAAATATTCAGATAATTTGACATGCACTGTGTTTCTACTGATATGTACTGATTTTAGAAAAACAGTCACATGCTGATTGAGCTGCTCTGTTTTCCTTTTATGTGGTTTGGATGTCACTGAACTTACAGTTGTCAGGAATTACATTTCTTTTTCTGTTTGTCTCCCCATTCCGAGTGAAAGGGGGAATTGGAAATACTCTCTGTCCGTCAGTCAATCCGTGCGTGTTGTGAGTGTGATAAAAAAAAAAAGTGAGGTATTCACATCCATTTTGGTGCGTGGCTGCATTTGGATGTAAGAACTATCAAACATTGCGTTGCCATGTCAAAATCCAAGATGATGCTGCCTTAAATGTGTTTTAAGCATGATAACTCAAACAAGTTGTACGCTGATGCCCCGGTGCTGAAAATTTTGAATAGAGAGTGTTTGTAGTTTTCGAGATTAGTGTTTTTCTGGCCTGGAACTGAACAGGGAATGCAAGTAAACTTTAATGTTTTTGATGCAAGATATTCAAGTGGGTAGGAGTTACACTGGAGAAGAATATAGGTAGTTTTTTTCTCTTGTCACAGGCAGTGAAGAGTGATGGATCTGGCGACTGGAGGAAACAATTTTATCCACCACCAGGTGCAATGGAGAAGCCGGAGGGTGGTAAACAGTGGCCTTCACCACAATCGATTAATCTTTGGCCAACCCAATCATTTGAGGAAACTATACTTTTAAGCAATATAAAAACTAGAAAGCATAGTTTCCACAAATGACTGGGGAAGCTGGTTTACATAAATGTATGGTAGAGGCCACCTTGGATTTTGACGTTTAGTCCAATTTTTGATAGTGGACTGTCTTAAGCTTAGATGCAGCGACACACTACAATGTTAAACAGCGCATTGCTTATTATTCAAATGATCCAGCTCACTGTTTACATACCGTACATATATGGTGGCAGACATCTTGGATTTTTATGTGGCAACCCAATTTTCAAAAACAATCTTTTTTTTATGCCTAGATGTAACCACACACACACACAAAAAAAAAATTTAGGCCAATATATATATATATATATATATATATATATATATATATATATAGTGGTGGCCATCTTGGATTTTGACTGGGCAACCCAGTTTTTGAAAAGAACCATTCTATTGGCTAGATACAGCCTCACACCAAAATGGAACTTTGTTGCTTTGAACCACTTTAGCTGTGGCTGCCTGCCTGGGAGGAGTCGACGGGGACAGGACGGCCCCCAGAAACCATCTTAGCTCCAGCAAACTGGTTGGTCCACTTAAGGAGTTTACTGTTGGATGATTGAGCATGAACTTTGTTACCAAAATGGAAGTTGATTCCTCGTCTTAGAAACTACAAACATTCAGTATTTAAATCCCTCAGTGACAGGAGACATGGGCATACCACTTGCTTACTCGAAATAAACCTTTTGATTTTTTTGTTTTGTTTTGTTTTGATTTTAGTTCTTAGTGTCTGTCTGCATCCCTAAATTCAATATTTCACAACTGTAACAGCAGTCATCCATATAATATTTTTTCATTCAACCTTTATTTATACAGGTTAATCCCATTGAGCCTCGGGAACTCATTTACAAGAGAGACCTGAATTTTAATAAAGAATGATGACAATGACAACAATAAACAATCATAATTTATTATTTTTTTTAACAAGTGAAAATAAAATGGTAATTAAGAGGATAATTAAAAGGAAAAGTAGCGAAGAATTATAAACATATGTCACACAAAGACCAAACAACACAAAAATACGTGTGGAAACTACTTTATTCTCATTCTCTTCGAATGGCGTTTCTATTAAATTTGTCAATTCTTACAAATACTTGGGTATCCTGGTTGATTCACATCTCTTTTTAAGCCTCATGTCAAAAACTTGGTAAAGAGACTGAAAGTAAAATTGGGTTTATTTTTAAGAAATAAATCCTGTCTAACTCTGAATGCTAGGAAACACATTGTAACTGCAACATTCCTTCCGTCCATTGACTACGGTGACATTATTTACATGAACGCTCCTACAAGCACCCTGCAGATGTTGTACGCTGTCTATCATGGTGCACTAAGATCCATAATTGGCTGTAACTACTGTACCCATTACTGCACTGGCCACGATTAACTTCACACATACTCTCTCACTGGTACATTTTCATCTTTAAATCACTTCTTGGTCTTCTGCCTTCATACATCTCCTCCTGCATGTTACTACATGAGTGCAGTTACAGCGTGCGCTCTCAGGACATTATTACCTGCAGTGTTCCCTCAGTGCAGACTGAACTTGGCAAAAAGTCCTTCTCCTACTCTGCTCCTGTTTCCTGGAATATCTTGCAAAAAGACCTGAAGCTCTCGACCTTGACCTCTCTAAATTACTTCAAACAACTTCTAAGTTCATGGAAAAAAACAATGCAGACATGTTCCTGTTTTTAGTTTTCTACATCACTTTATAATGTAACTGTTTTTGTTTACAGTTTTGTTGTGTGTTTTCTTGACTGAAGCCTTCCGGACCGAAGGCGAAACGTTTCAGCACAAAAAAGAAACTGTCCAGATGACCTGACTGAAAAATGTTGGATTGTATACCTGGATTATTGAGCATGGACTTTGTTGTTTTCAACTAGTTTGACAAGACTGTCAGCATGGAAGAGGGCCGGCAATGGAGGAGGGGGCGTACCAAAGAGACCATCTTATCACAAGCAGAACTGGTTTGTTCCACTTTGGAGTAAGCTGTTGGGGGAAGAATCAGTTTTGTGTTTCCTTGACTGATGAAGCCTTCTGGATCGAAGGCGAAACGTTTCAGCACAAAAAAAAGAAACTGTCCAGATGACCTGACTGAAAAACGTTGGATTGTATACCTGGATTATTGAGCATGGACTTTGTTGTTTTTGTTTAATTTTGTAATATCATTTTCTTCAGTTTATTATTCAATATATTTGCTTTTTTATGGTTGGCTTCTGTTGTCATTGTTGTCCACTGTTGTCATCATTCTTTGTTCAAAACAGGTCTCTCTTGTAAATGAGTCCTCCAGGCTCAGTGACACTAACCTGTAAAGGTTGAATGAAGTATACATAAAATACCAAACAAATTTATAACGCTAACAAAAAAAAACCCAAGTTAGAGTTTGACAGAATTGATGATCTATTGTCTAATCAGAGCAGAGCTATGGCCAAATGAATTTCTACCTCTACCCCAAGCAGCTTATAGTGGTTTATCTATGAACATTAAAAACATTTTTCATGTTGTTGCATGCACATGACTATATTGTATGACAGCATATTGTTGTGGAATTTCTACTATTATCATTTTTTGCAGCTTCCTGAGTGACAGGGTGGTGCTAACTACCAGAAGCTGTTTCTGATTCTGGCTGATGAGATCTCCTGCTTTTAAGGACCAGTGTACTAGTATTTTACCATAGGAACATATTCATACATGGTACTTGAGAAAGCCTCAAAAAGACTTACTGAGTCAAAGAAAATTAAAATGGTGGTTTCCCTTGTGCTTCTAAAACAAAGTAAGACTATTCATCTACATCAGACAATCACTCGACCAATCCTGTGGACCCAATACTCATTGTTATCTACCTTGCAGATTTATCCAGTGTCCTGTCCATCTTCTCACCTGTAAATAAAAGCACATATTTTTTTTCAACCTTTATTTAAACAGGTTAGTACCACTGAGCCACGAGGACTCATTTACAAGGGAGATGTCAAAGATCTGATGGCAGAGGATCCCACACACAAACTCAGAATGGTTTTAAAATGTTTATTGAATGAATAAACAGCTTCTGATGATTCGGGTCCAGAGCTGGAACTGTGTCTAAAACGATACAGAGGAGAGGTTAGTGTTTTGACAGAATAACAACAGTTATCTGAATACAGACGGTCTGGAAAAACACTAACCTTTCTTGTTGTCGGGGGCTGCTCAGCAGAGACACAGAGCTGAAGGGACCAAGGAGAATCCAGAGGCGTAGTCGAGGACGAGCAGAGTTCATTAACGGGAT
>NC_056509.1:21871040-21883512 GCF_014905685.2 Nematolebias whitei
TGACAAAAGCAAGCAGTTGATCTGGCAAAGAGTGAAGAAAGCAGGAAGTATAAATACACCCAGAAACAGGTGGAGACCATCAGCAGTAATCAGAGAGAGAGAGAGGTGTGACATGCAGCAGGCTGTCAGAAGCAGCAGAGGAAAATACCAGAGGAGCAGAGAAGAATATCAAACAGTGAACAGAGTGATAAATAAAAGGAAAAACAGAGTGTAAACTGTGACAGGAGACCTGACTTTTACTTGTGGATTCTATTCATTGATGGGTTGCTTATTCTGGGGCAAAAGAACAAACAGTGATCATGTACCAGAGTGGTGGTGCAGAGGTTAGACAAGATGGGCCTGTGATCGGAAAGTCGCAGGTTCAACTCCCGGTACTGTCAACATTAAAATGTGAGTGGAAAAGATGAAACACCCACACCTGCCTCCACCCTCATTCGCCCCACTCTGGGTCTCTGATCAAGACCCTTAACCGCCACCATCTACTCCCAAAAAAACAGGTCTCTCTTGAAAATGAGTTCTCGTGACTCAATGAGACTACTTGTATAAATAAAGGGTAAATGAAAAATGTTAATTCTATTCCTGCAGCCAATAACTGACTGACTTTTGGAGTAAACCCAGTTCAAAAAAATGGTCACAGCTAACTGACATTAAAATACCCCCAAAAGGGCTTCAGTGCAGCAGTGGTTGGATGCATCACAAACAACGAGTCCGGCTACAGGCAGGAGGTGGAACACCTGGAGAGCTGGTGCAGGAAGAACAACCTCACAATCTCCATATCAATGTGAAGAAGATGAAGGAGATGGTTGTGGACTTAAGTAGGAGCAAACGCACCTACTACCCCACACCTCCCCAAGAATATGGGAGGTTCTGCAGTGGAAGTGGTCCCCAGTTACAAGTACTTGGGTGTGCACCTGAAAGACAACCTCAGCTGGGGCAACAACACCACCAGCCTGATCAAGAAAGCTCATCAGAGACTCTACTTCCTCAGGCAGCTGAGACGAGCTGGTCTGGGAAGCTCAGTCCTCACCTCCTTCTAAAAGTGTGAAGTGGAGAGCATCCTGTGCTCCAGCATCAACGTGTGGCATGGAGGCTGCACAGCTGCAGAAAGAAAAGCTCTGCAGAGAGTGGTGAAGGCTGCACAAAAGACTGTTGGAGTCAGTCTCCCCACCATCACAGACATTTACACCTCCAGATGCAGGAAGAGGGCCACCTGCATCATGAAGGACCCCACTCACCCAGCACACACACTTTTTACCCTGCTACCCTCAGACAGGAGGTTGAGGAGCATGAACTGTAGAACCACTAGACTGAGGAACAGCTTATACCCTGAATCTGTAAGACTCACAAATCCCTAACCAGAAAAATCACTATAATGCTACTTTAATTGGTGATATGCAACTTATCCATACTGCTTATTTCTTACCTTAAACTGCTATATTCATACCCATCTGCTAACAACAGACTCATGTTCAGGTTGCTGTTTAATACACCGTATTATATTATATTAATATTGTTTAGTGTATAGCTTAGATCAGTGTAACTGTTTCTTTTGTTATAGTTTATATTTTTACTATATTCGAGTGTAATTGGGACCCTGTGTACACAATTTTGTTCCACCTCATGTACCATATGTGATGCGAATGACAATAAAGTCACCTTGAACCTTGATTACATGTATTGAACTCAAATTGGAAGTGATATAGGCAGGGCAATGTTCCTAACACAACCAATTAGTGCTACACATGGTGAGATAGTTTTGCTTAAAACCTTTGCAATAACTGTCTGCATCAACCCTGTCTGTTAGCTAAAAGCTGCACTTTTTTTTAAAACTAGGGTTATTCAAAACACTGTCTATAGCAGGTAAGATGTTTATTGCTCATGTCCCTTACTCAAAAGATCTTGAAGGATTTGTAGAATGATTGGACCCAAATGCAGACAGACACGAGTAGCTCGAAGATTAAACTCAAAAGCTTTAACAAAGTGAAACAAAAGGCCGTCATGGCAGCAAAACCAACAAGAAACCTCAGATCACTAGAAACATAAGTAGACATAAAAAAGGTTTGTAAGTTCAATCATCCAGGTAGATAAAAACAAAAAATGTTAAATCATGTCATCTGGACAAGTTTCTTTAAGGGAGAAATATTTCTTCTTTCATCCGAAAGACTTCATCAGTCTGCAGCCCGCCAACCCAGATCTGACCCATAAGTAGCCTTCATTGCTGTGTTTTAAGCCAACCTCCAGTTGAATATCCAGAGACAGGCTTTTTTTTAACACATGCAAAAAGGGACCATGAGTCCAAAACAAACAGTCATCATGTATAACAATCAAATGTTTTAGGCTAGATGACCAACTTGCTAGACATGAGACACAAACTTTGTGGCATGAAGACCAACAGTTGAACTTGTGACTGGTGAAACAGAGCCTGAATAAATACAGAAGAGGTAAATGGAAAGTGGATGCACCTGGGTGATTATTAAGTCAGGACAGGTATGAGTGAAAGACTGACAAGAAATACTGAGGAGGATTACAGAGGTCCATCCATCTTTACCCGTTTCTTCCTTTTCAGGTCACAGGGGTGATTGGTGTCCATATTCAGCAGTCACTGTGCGACAGGACTCCAGTCCATCACAGAGACACGTAGAGACAAACGAGACAAACAACCATTTAGGCCCTGTACACACGTAGCCTGGTGTTTGAAAAAACGAATATCTGCGCAAAAAAATATCGCCGTACATACATGTTCGGATAGAGAAAATGATCGTCTACATGAACCCGGTGATGTTCACCACAGAGCGTTGTAAAGAATATGCCCAACCCATAGGAGGCAGTGTAGTGCAAAGGTGAAACGTATATCAGCCAATCACAACCCTTCAAAGCAACCACAACTTCCTGTTAGTATTGAATCATGGCGCCTGAATGGCGGTATTGTGCCTCCGTATCGGTAGGGATAGTTGCTGTAAAAGAGCTGAACGCCAAGCGCTTTTTCTCCTTTGTAATTCCATCTGTTGGAGCAGTTGTGCTTGTAAAAACAAGCAAGCAAAAATTGCCTGAACCAGCGTTACAATTAGTACTTCCCTAAACGCAGTCATTTTCCCTCCGAATGAATGGGCAAACAAAAACAATTGTCGCACATGTGACGTCAGCGCCGCGCTGCACCATCTGTCGCAGACATAATGCGCATATCTCCGGTTCCGAAAGTCCACACGCAAACCCGAAAGAGGAGATTTCTCAAATCTCCACTTTGGTCGGAGTTTTTGTTATTATTCGTTTATAGTTACATCAACCGGAGTTCACGTGTGGATGAAAGGCCACACCGCATGATAAACTATTCGGTTTTCCTGATATCCGGCTACGTGTGTACAGGGCCTTACTCTCTCTCTCTCTCGCACAGCTAGGGACAATTTAGAGTCACCAATCAGCCTAACGCATGGTTTTTTTTTGTGGTTTCTGGGAGGAAACTGGAGTACTCAGAGAAAACCCACACATGCACGAAGAGAACATGCAAACTCCACTCAGAAAGGCCCCCGGACCAGGATTTGATCCTGTGACTTTCTCGCTGAGAGGCAACAGCTCTACCACCTGATCCACCATGCCGTGGATGACTGAAGAAAAAAAACAAACAGAGAAGACACAAGAATACGAAAAACTAACCCAACAAAGTACTACGACACAGTCTGGACAAGAGCTAAACTGGGAGAGAAAAACGGAACTAAAATAACTTAAGAATGATCGGGTAAACACAGGAAGCAAAATTAAAAAACTTGATCTAGAACACAAATATTCAAAAATACACGGATCATGACAGATTTTAATTTTCCTATTATTTCTATTTGTCCATCCATCACCAAAGTTCATGCTCAATAATCCAGGTACAAATCCAGCAATGTTCAGTCAGGTCATCTGGACGGTTTCTTTTGTTTGCTGAGATATTTCGTCCTTCATCCAAAGGACTTCTTCAGTCCGTGAATCCACAAACAAACTGGAGTCCCACAAGCAGCACACTCCCATGGGATTGCGCCGCTCGAGTGGCTGCATGTTGGAGTTAGGGCATTAACAGAGTACTCGAGTAATCTACACATCGATTGCTAGGACATCTATCGAGGTTAAAAATGTAATGTCGAGTATCCGTAGTGACGTCATATTATGTGACCACTGTATGACCGTAGGGGGCGGTGTTGCAGTGTTGCAGGTCACACCGGGTCCAATCCACCGAACGAGAACCAGTTTCGGTTTAAGTTTAGTTTTTGACGTGCTACATGTTTCTTCACGTTTGCAGTTTAATAATAATAACTAATAGTTTAGTTTTTCCTTTGACTTATTTGCAGTATGATAAATGGTAGGAGCATAATATACGCTCCCAATGTTTTGTTGGTCTTTTTTTGTAAATAATTACCTTTTTTGCGGTTTTATTTATTTATTTATTTTTGTATCTTGAGATCTATGACGTCATCAAATACTCGAGTTCTACTCGGGTTTTATTATGTTAATGTCAAGTTTAAAAATTATGTACTCGTTCAACCCCTAGTTCGAGTAGCTCTGTTACTTTCATTCTGAGTTATTGCTTTTGAAAACTTTATTTCCTCTTTTTTCTGAATGTAAATCACTTTTTTCAGATGATTACTTCCTCTGGTATCAGATTCTGTGCAGCTGGAAGGATTTTTACTAAAACCTTTTTACTTTTGGGCATTTGTTATTATGTGTAACCATAGCAACAAGGTGTTTTTTTAATAACCAGGAGCAGCTGATTAACATCTCAAAAGATCAACTATCTCAACTACAGCCCCAAATCCCAAATGCGTTAAAAAGGAGGCGCCATGGATGAATTTGCATCAACCTGGCAGCGATGCTCGAGTAACTGACCGCCAAGATCCTGGAGCTGTTCCTGAAGCTGTCCGTGATGACGGGGAGCTCGGCAGACTACTGGGAGGAGTGACCATGGTTCAGAGAGGAATTCTGCCCAGCATTCATGCAGTCCTGCTGCCCAGGAGGACTGAAAGGCCCACGGGATCTGACAGCAAGCTGGATCCGGGTGGATGGATTGGTATCTGTGGTCAGATTCTTCGGATTCACTGCAGAAGATCCTTCCTGCCCATATCTATCAGCATCTATAACTCTTGACTGAAACCAGGATGATGAGCTACGACAATACTTAATTTCCCTTTGGGATTAATAAAGTATTTTTGAATTTAATTGATTGTGGTGCTTGTGGAACTCCAGTTTGTTTGTGGCTCCTCGGACTGAATAAGTCCTTTGAATGAAGGATGAAACATCTCAGCAAAAAAACTAAACAAAACAAACAAACAAACAAACAAAAAACCTCCAGATGCAAAAAAACAAAACAAAACAAACAAAAAAAAACCTCTAGATGATCTGACTGAACATTGTTGACCATCCATCCAATAGAGAAACAAAATCTTTTAGAGAATTGTGGGTATTTAAGGATTACCAAAGGTCAAGATCCGTGAATCTGAGCAGATTCCATATAGAATCCACCACAACCTAATCATGATAGAGTGATACAGCTCTATAACTCCCTCGAGACTTACAGTGTGTTAAGCACAATGTCCTTCTCAGTAAATTGGAGCACAGCGTGTTAGCAGGGAGAAGTTGGTGGGCCGAGACTGGTAACATGTTGGGATTGGGTAATGGGCTTAATGTTCCATGCAGTTATTCCGCCTGCCAGATGGATGACGATGAGTTGTTGGGGAGTGGAGTGGAGTGGGGTTTTCTACCCCTGAGAACTGAAGAGAAACAGAGCGAGAGAGAGAGTGAGAGAGGGAGGGTGAGTGAAAGAGAGAGAGAAGCCTGATATAAACTCCTGAGGTGAAAGAAGAGTGATCTGGAGTAAATGGAGAGGAAACAGAAAGATAGAATCTATGTTACTGAGTAAGCTGTAGAGGCAATGACCATTTCTTTTAAGAAAAATATATCTGGAGCTTAAGTTAAAACTGAGCCAGTGTTGGTGGTAGTGTTAATGTCTTCCCAGCACACAGCAAATCACATTTGTCTCTCTCATTTCTGGTTTTCCCAGAATACGATTAAACTGACATAGGCCACAGACAATCATAAAATGTCTTCTTTCAATGTGAGAAGCAATTTCCAATTAGCACAGTCATAAACAGTCTAGTTGTGTGCCTTGATTATGTATGGATCTGTGTGATTACATGTGTACATGGACACGACATTCAACAAGGATTGGTAGTTGACATCACCAGAGCATTGTTTTGAAACCAAAGGTTAGTTGCTAAAGTCTTGCTCTCTTTAAGGTCGAAGTCAAATCCTATGCCTCTAGATTTCCTGGCTTCCTGGTTCTCCCTGTTGTAAGTGAGGTCTGGATACTTCTGCTAAGGTCCAACTCCTGGTAATCCCTCATTGTCTTCTGGACGTTCCACTGATGGTCTCCAGCCCAAAGAAGAAAACACAGCTCTTCAGTCCGCCCTTCCACTCTCTTTTCACCTGAGCTACTCGTCTCCACTGTGGTTCACCTGTTTGCTCCTGGTAAACTTCTGGTCCTCTTCTGACACAAATCCTAAAGGAACAAAGCCATCATCTTCCCAAAGACATACCTTGATCACAACTCTTGTGGATTCAGATATTTGTCATTACTATCTCTCAACACAAATCCCTGATCTCTTGTAAATCACTACACCTTTGTAAATGAGATTTTTTTCCATTTTACTGTTTGAGTGTTGTCTGACCGCTGTCAGTTTGCTTACTCTGGGGTTTTAAAATACTCCTACAACCATGTTACACACACAAGCACGCAAAGTAAAACATTCAAACAAGAGTTTCTGAATTCATTTTGACAAGAGAAATGTGTCAAGAAAGAGAAACAAAAACCTTCTGTGAACATACACTAACTTGAAAAATAATTTTGGATGAGTGTGATAAGTGTCTTGAGAAGTCTGCAGACACAGAGGCAAGCGAAGATTGAGTCAGTCAGAAAAAACATGAAATGGGTTGTCATCGACTGGTGGCTCGGTTGGTAAAGCTGTTGCCTCAGCCGGATCGGTCGCCCGATCACATCCTGGCTTGGGACCTTTTCTGGGTGGAGTTTGAATGTTCTCTCCGTGCATGTGTGGGTTTTCTCCAGGTACTCCAGTTTCCTCCCACAGATCAAAAACATGCATGTTAGGCTGATTGGTAACTCTAAATTGTCTCTAGGTGTGAGTGAGAGAGTGAATGGTTGTTTGTCTCATTTGTCTCTATGTGTCCCTGTGATGGACTGGAGACCTGTCCAGGGCAGTGGTGGGATGTAACTAAGTACAAGTACTTTGTTAATGTAAGTACATTTTTCATGTATCTGTACTTTACTTAAGTAGAGTTAAATGTGGGTACTTTCAACTTTTACTCCACTACATTTTTCATTAAGTATCTGTACTTTCTACTATACTACATTTCTATAATGTGTTGTGTTACAAGTTACATTCACGTAGCATTTTTTTAAATGCGTTCATTAGTTTGGAAGTAACCAATGGCCAGAGTGGAACTGGTCCATTGAATCACTGCAAAGTGGGCCGGTAACGTTAGGCCCACCTTCAAGAAGAGCTGGACCAATGACGTATATTCTAGTATATATGTCACTGAGCTGGGTGCACCTGCAGCACCACTAACACACTCAAAATGGATTCCACCGTGGAAAGTCAGCCAGAAGATATGCACCACCCATGGTCTTATTGAAAGAATATTGAAAGATTATTGAAAGACTATTAAAAGACTGCTCAGTACAACAGGACAGATTCTCTCTCCCAAAAGCGCCAGACTGGACTCAAAAAACTTTGAAAACCAACTTCTTCTGAACTTGAACAAGAAATTCTTGCTGCAATATTAAAATGTGTCAGTTCATTATGTTAGGAGACAAGACATGTCTCCAAATGTCTCGACACCCGGGTCAATGTTTTGAAAATGCTGTCAGGAAGTTAAAATATTGATCACTATTGACTATTTACAAGGTTGAATAGACAGTATTTAACTAGAGTTGATGACAAACTGGAGTTGAAATGATCAGATATTCCTTTGTTAGTTGTGTCTAATGCTCATTTTGTTCAGGCAGAGAACTTTTACTGAAATGTGTTTACTGCAGTTAAAATCACACATTTGTTTTGCTTTGTGTTAAATAAAAACTTTCAAAGGTATAATCATTCCTCTTCTTATTTTGATTAATGACATTTAACTCTACATGTCATCCCTAAAATTCTGACACAGAATCACAAGTCCAAGTGTGAAATGTGTCACAGAGTAAACACAATAAAAACATGCATTATCTGCAGCATTGTTCATTAAAATGGCTCAACACTATTAATGTATTACAGAAAATATACATACGGTAGATACACTTAATGATATTGTAGAACATTACATTAGGTAATACATTCAGCAAATACTTTTACTTTAAATACTTTAAGTATTTAAAGAAGCAAGTACTTACAGACTTTTACTCAAGTAAAAACATTATTGTGGTACTTCTACTTTTACTAGCGTACATTGTTGGCTGTTTATGTGCTTTTACTTCAGTACAGTGTTTGAGTACTTTCTCCACCACTGATCCAGGGTGTTCCCCGGCTCTCGCAGTGTGACTGCTGAACATGGGCACCAGAGACCCCCGCGACCCAAAAAGGAAGAAGCAGGTGAAGATAATGGATGGATGGGTTGTTGTCTTTCTTTTCACCAACCTCGTAGGCTGGGCTGATCACTGTACTTTGCTGAGGCAGATGTAGAGCTACAGGGCTTAAGCCCAACAAACAAGTACTGTTGTACCAGAGTGTGTGACACAGTATGTTTGTTTGCTTGGGTATTGCAGACTAACCTACCGGTAAGTACATTTTTTAGTTTCATCTGTCATTTGAGTGACAGGTGACATGGTTTGTGTGTCTCAAGAAAATTTACAATATTTAGAACAACTATATTTATACCAATATGTGTTTTTAAGTTTGCACATGCGGAGTTGGCTATTAAAGCACCGTAATGAAAATAATTGAAAACAGAAAATGTGTGTACACAATCTAACAAGCACAGACAATAACACCAAACCTATAAGAACCTATTCTGTCTGATGTGTTTTGCAAGTTGGGTGAGGAACATTTGCAATGTTAAGTTAATTAGGTTTCCTTATTCACTACACTGTCAAGGCTTTTCTGCAGATAATTGCTTATTTTGTTCAATAACTTAAATCCAAACTCCTTTAATAAAGTAGGTTCTGTAAATCAGCCTTTCACCTCACTTCATTGTTACAAAATTAGAATCAAATGTGGGCAAACACAAGTTTTTTATTCCAATTTGCAAGTTGTGTTTGCAAAGTCCTTAGCATTAATGAACTAATTTTGGTTGCTTCTATATGAGGCTAAATTGCTCATTCTGATGAAACTGCAACAGAATGTAATCTGCATTGACATTTGTGGTCAGAGAGTAGAGCAGAGGAGGAACTCATTTTAGAAAACACAGATAGTCACAATTAAACAACACTGATGATCAATATGAGTAAACACGCATTAACTACTGTATCAACCTATCTGTATGTGCATGCGTGTGTGCATGCATTCTTTTCTTTGATCATCTTTTTAACATCTGCTCTTTTTTAAATGTATTTATTTTTTACAATTTTCACTCTCAGGTGATGTTTGATTGAGGACCCAATACAATACAGTTCCAGTTCAGTACACTTGGACGAGCAGTTCTCACAATTTGGCCAAAGTTTTCTGTCACCAGCGGTTCCATCTGTACAACTGACAAGATCCTTAAAAGATAAAAAATGTGGGGTGAGTTGGTCTAATAATATTTTGTTGTTGGGATTAAAATAAATCATTTTGTCTGGTAATTAATTACAAATTAATAACAAAAAAAACCTATAATTTCACTTAGTTACACCCCTATTCTCACTGGACGTGATTCCATTACAAAGTAAAAAAAATCAGTCAAAACATGGATGGTATTTTAGCAACGTCTTCTAATCTGTGTTAAGCAACACAATAGGCTGCCAATTCCTAGAATTTGTTAGTTTGTGAAGGGTTTGTTGAGCATGTACAAAAAGTCTGAGGTTGATGATTTATCATCATAGTGCTAACATGTTAGTGTCATGAGAGGAACATGGAGGAGCACCATAGCAGTGTTCAAATCGTAAGGCCTATTGCACTGCAGTCTGGGACTTCAACTCTTGTTGTGTGTCTAATCCTCAACCCCATCACGCCCACACCATGCATGCAGCTCTCCATTTAACTTACTACAATGCACTGGGTGAACAGCTGCAACACACATCACATTCAGCCACCGATCATGCTTCAACCAACTGGTTAGTGCAACACTCTCATCACATGGCTGCAATGACCAATGCACACTTTCCATTCTTTTCAATTACCTCATCTATCGCTGCTATCCAAGAAGCAACCAAAAAGGCATAGTCCCCCCTGACTTTTGTATTTGGACATGGGACATGGAACATACAGTAAAGATGTATTAGTTGATCTTAAGGTCCTTTCATATGCACAGAAAGCCACAAGATCAGCTTTATAAGGTGGGGGCAAAACTATTAAGAGTTTTAAAGGCAAACGATAAGAGCTTAAATCGACTCTGAAATGGTCTGGAAGTCAGCTGTCAGAATAAAACAGGTGTGATGTGTCCATAACTGAAAGTATTAGTTAGAAGTTGGGCCTCTGTGTTTTGAGCAAGTTGAAGATGGCCAAAGGAAGATTGGAAGATTACAACATAAAAGGCACTATAATAATCAAACCTTGAGCTGATGTAAAAATCTTCTTCTTCTTCTTTTGGCTTTTCCCTCTTCAGGGGTCACCACAGCGAGTCATCCTATTCCATCTCACTCTGTCCTCTGCATCCTCTGTCCTCACTCCAACTACCTACCTGTTCTCTCTAACTGCATCCATATATTTCCTACTTTCCTCTTCTCCCTCTGTTCACTGAAACATTTTCCTCCTCATGGTATTCTACTAACAGTAACACAATTTCCGCCAGCACCCTGTTTGTCAACAGTACCGGAGGCTGTCGTTGTTAATCCAGGCCTCGACTGATCTGGTATGGTGTCGCTTTGATGAACTCGCATTATACTTTTGACAAAAGTGTTTTACATTGGATGCCCTTCCTGACACAACCCTCACCATTTAGTTGGGCTTAGGACCTGCACAAGAGATTCATTCATTCATCCTTTATTCATACAGGCTAGTCTCATTGAGTCACGAGGACTCATTTACAAGAGGGACCTCTTACAGACAGAACATATAAAGTACAGACAACAATAACAATACAAATAAACTACAGTAATAGTATAGATAAAATAAAAGTGGTGTCATAAAACAATAAATTAGGGTGCCATAAAACAAGGTAAATACTAAAAACAAGAACATATTTGCTTTGATTTTTCTATTGACATTATCAAATATTTAAAACCCCCTATAGAAATTAAGGTGGACAACTTCAGTTCCTGTTGCAAGGTGTTCCAAGTTGCAGGAGCTGAGTAGAGAAAGGCCTTTTTGTCAAGTTCAGTCTGCATTGAGGGAACGCTGCAGGTAATGATGGCCTGAGAGCGCATTTTGTAACTGCACTGCTGGTGTGACATGTGGAAGGAGAAATAAGAATGTAGCAGACTAAGGAGTGATTTATAGACGAAGATGTACCAGTGAGAGAGCCTGCGTGTAGATAATGATGACCATCTGACCAGTGAGTACAGAGTACAATGATGGATACGGTAGTTACAACCAGTTATGGATCAGTTACGAATGAGATACACTGGGTTGTGCTCCCAAGTGGCTGGTTTTGAGCTGACATAAGCATGAACTGACTTATCCAGGTCAGGATGATTTAAAAACAGCTTGACTTTGGATAAAAAACGTAAACGAAAAAGCTACTGCAGAGGCTGTTTATCAAACTTTGTATCCTTGTCAAAAATCACCAAATGCAAAATTTACAAGGAACATTGTCACCAAAAAAGACACATACCATCTCTCCTTCTTTGAAAAACAAGAATTTTGTTTGACCACTGTTTAGCATTGCCAAAACAATCAAGAAAAGAAGTTTGAAGTTATTACATCTAGGCTTTATGGGTAAAATGCCTTTCTAAGTCATGACTGTGAAAAAAGTGGTATCTGGCTATAACTAATCTAAGTGGCAGTGGCATATAAAAAGAAAGGAGGACCAAGAATAGACCCCCGTGGCACACCACAGGAAAGAGAGACACTAGAGGGAGACAAATTATCAATCATAACATAACATGTCAATAGGAAGTGAGCCTCTTGAGTGCTGAACCGGATAGATATACCAACATATTGGTTAAGACGAAACAGAAGGACAGCATGGTCCACTATATTAAAAGCAACAGCGCCAAAACAACAGGACATTTTGCATCAGTTGATATGACAATGTCATTATGGGCTTTAAACAGGGCTGACTATCCATCCATCGATCCATCCATCCATCCATCGATCCATCCATCCATCCATCCATCCATCCATCCATCCATCCATCCATC
>NC_056509.1:21883522-21892407 GCF_014905685.2 Nematolebias whitei
CCATCCATCCATCCATCCATCCATCCATCCATCCATCCATCCATCCACTACCTTTTACCTGCTTCTTCCTTTTGGGGTAGAGGGGGGTCACTGGTGCCCATGTCCAGCAGTCACTGTGCGAAAGGCGGGGTACACCCTGGACGCAAGTCCATCACAGGGCCCAGGGCTACTATGTCACAATCTAAAAACAAACAGAAAATGTCCATGAATGTCATGTTTTCCTAAGAAACATTGCAATTGCATAAATGCAACTCTTTGTAGGACTTTGGAGATAAAGGGCAAATGAGAAATTAATCTAAAATGAGATAGAACTTCAGTTTTAAAATTACAATTGCACATAAATGTGTCAGTGATTTGGTTCAGTTGCTTGGTTAGTCAAAACACTGGCTTTTTGTCATGTTTTCTGACGTGTAAACCAGAGGAAGAAACAAATTGTGACAGAAAGCGATAATAGTCAAATGTACTGGCCTTGTGAAAGTGCTGAGTGTCTGAGGGCAAATTTAAATCTGTTCACAGCTTTCAAACAGGAAAACAGATGATGAGACAGCCTCCCTGCTGTGCAGGGATTCCCCTCTCTGACACCTCCGTGAAAAGTCTCCTCACTTCAGATCTGACCTGTCAGAACAACGTGCTGACATTTTCATGTAGTTTTATATTAAATTCTGTTTCATTCTGTACTGGGCTTTTTTCACTTTAGTTCTTTTCTTATCTCCTTCGAAATCCCTCGTTTCTCCCCCTCCATCCTTCTCCACATGACTATTCATATTTTTTCTATGAAGATGATGATGATGATGATCCTTGTTTGTTCGGTGATGCACAAACACATCAGCCCCACCCAACCCCACCCTAACTCGACAATTCAGCACTAATGGAAAGCTTTAATATTGCATGTAGCCCTCAGGGTGCTTTTGATGTCTTGTTGTTAGATTTTAGCATAAATGAGAGGTTCACAGCGGGACACCAAAAAAAGCTTGCTATAGTGGTAAAGAAAACTGAATTTGAATCAAAGAGGTAAAAATCATTTAAAGAAATACGTAAAAGGCCAAGCATTCCTTTGAGAAATACAAACCCTAAACCACTTTTCATGTCAGTGATTTAAATTAGGATCATCTTGTACTGAAAAATGATGGAGAGATAGATAGTTTGGTCAACGAATGAAAAAGAAAATTATATTTTGAACAATGTTAAAAGCAATTAAATTAAACAATTAAAGAACAATTGAAAGCTTATAGAATATGAACAAAAACGGTTAAATCGTGTCATCTGGACCAGTTTCTTTAAGTGAGAAACGTTTCGTCCCCCATTCAGAGGACTTCCTCAGTCTACGGCCTGCCAACCAGATCTATCCCATAGGTAGCCTTCACTGCTGTGTTTCAAGCCAACCTCCTGTTGGAATCTCACAAGTAGACTTTTAACATGTGCAAACAGAGCATACCCATTCAAAACAATCAATAATCATGTACAAAGTACAACAATCAAATGTTTTAGGCCAGATGGCCAACTTGCTACTCACAGAAACAGCCTGAGGACAACCAAGGCCAAAGTGGTTCATGGGCTGATTGAGCTTACAACAACTTATAGAATATGTTTTGAATAACTCTCAGCCACTGCCACACCAAATTTTATCTCAATATCTGTAAGGAGGTGCAGGAAGAACAACCTTCACATCAATGTGAAGAAGACAAAGACAAATGTTCGTGCTGCTGTTTGACATATTGTTTTTATGCTATTAGTGCTTAGCGTATTTTTAGTTGATGTTTTTCTTAGTTCATATCTTAGATCTTATTACTGTTTTTCTTTTACATTTTATTGTTGGATGAAACTGGGACCCTGTGTACATAATTTCGTTCTACCACATGTACCAAGTGTGGTGCGAACCACAATAAAGAAACTGACTCTGACTCTCTCTGTAATATCCACTGACAAGCTTTGTTCATACTGCAGGTCTTAATGGTGGTCATTTTTTTCTGATCCTATATTTGTTGCTTTTGTTGTTTACATTACAATTTAAATGCGACCTCCATTAGCCTCCAGTGTGAGCAATTCACGGCTTTGAAGTGACCCGAATGCGCAGAAGAAGACATGATGTCACATGCAGCATGCCGTGTTTGCTCAAGTTTATATGGTTGCTACAGTGTGTATCAGTTTTAAAGTTGTTGTGCAATGAAAACCAACTAAACCCAAGCATGCACAGAGAGAACATGCAGACTCCACGCAGAAAGGTCCCCAGCCCAGATTCAATCCAACAACCATCACTGAGAGGCAGCAGCTCTACGAACTGTACCACTGTGCTGCCCTAAAATATCAGATTTAGGCCAGTTTTGCCTGCAGTGTTAACGTAACTTTAAAGTCATTGTTGTGTTGGCTAAGGTGTTGGGGGAGTGGTGGCGCAGAGGCTAGAGAGGTGGGCCTGTGATCCAAAGATCGCCGGTTCACGCCCCGGCCCTGACAATGAGACTAACCTGGATAAATAAAGGCTAAATGAAAAAAAAAAAAAAAGGTCAATTAGCTGTGGTGGCAATCTTGAATTGAATTCACTTCAAAAGTCAATCAATTGTAAATGTGCATTTGTTGATTACATTTTGAGAGTTTTCATCACAGATCGTACAGATTGTACTGCTTTCTTTGACATTTGAAGACACGTGACATTCGCGTTAAGGCATATTGTGTCATTTCCTGTTTTTTCTGCTGGTAGCTGAAGTAATTTGTTTGCGCGAGGAATCTTTTGTTTTACAGCACTGGATTTATTTATCTTTTGCATAGTTCTACATTCTATTCCACAATCACCCTTGATGATCCTGGTTAACAATCAGCTGGATTCTTTAAGGACTTGGCAGCCAGCCTTCCGATGCTGGAACATTAAGCTACCTTATGATAACTACGTGAAAGACAGTAAACTTATGTCTGTATGAGAAAGGACTAACCTTTGTATTTTTCCTGCTCCTCCATGTTCTCTGAGTCCTCTCTGCTTCATGTGACAACACCAGTTACCATCTCTGCTCCTGTAAACCAAATATCAGCCTGGATCAACCTTGTCACTCTCCAACTCTACCCACCTTCTTTATCAAACCACCATCCTGCCTAGGAACCATTGTACACCCCCCCCCCCCTCCCATGC
Organism: Nematolebias whitei; assembly: GCF_014905685.2. NCBI lineage: Eukaryota > Metazoa > Chordata > Actinopteri > Cyprinodontiformes > Rivulidae > Nematolebias > Nematolebias whitei. The sequence continues at coordinate 21,886,641 of NC_056509.1, forward strand.
AAACAAACAACCAAAGTAAGACTTCTGCAACAAAAATTCCTAGCAAATTATAATAATTCAATCCTGCCCACACACCTTTCACTTATTTATCTTTTCAGTAAAAACTTCATGATCACTTGTAAATAAAGACACTTAACATTTATATATATGTTTCTGTCACATCATCAGTCTGCAATCTCTGGGTCGTAAAACTATTTATCATGTTAGTTCCACAATTTAAAAGCCATGGACTAGTGACTGTTTTCATTCTTGACCAGCTAATTAAAAATTCCTTCTTATTTTAAATCCTCAGAAAGTGTGATTGCAATGTTTCTCCTCATAAATATTTTGCAGCCTTTGCACACAACCTCATCAGCTATTCAAGTAATATTTAATTTATCGCTGTGTTGGGTTTTTCAGCTGAAAGATGGTCCTTGGCACACGGAAGCCTTTGGCTGTGTGAACGTGGCCTTGGCGTTTGCAGTCCAGCTGCAGCAGGTGAAACGGCAACAGCCAGAGGGGCTCGGATTAACGCATGCTCTGTTTCGAAAATAACTCGGTGCATCCGGATACAACTGGATTATACAAAGTGAACAAAAACTTGGAGAGATATTTGACTCAGAGGCCCTATCTTTATTTGTATCTCTAAGAAAAAAACAAGATTGAATATTGAAGTTCATGCTCAATAATCCAGTTTACAAATACAACAATGTTCAGTCACGGTTTATTTATGTTGCTGAGACATTTCGTCCTTCATCCAAAGGGCTTCTTCAGGCCGAGGAGCCACAAACAAACTTGTGACCCACAAATACCACATTGCCATAGTGGAAAAAAACAAAGTTTGCTGGTGATAAGATGGTTTCTGGGGCCCTCCCTCTCCCCTGTCAAATCCTCTGAGGCACTCATGCCACAATGGTTCAAAGCACCATTCATGCCCAATAATCCAGGTACAAATCCAACATTGTTTGGTCATGTCATCTGGATGGTTTCTTTCTTTTGCTGAGACGTTTTGTCCTTCATCCAAAGGGCTTCTTCAGTCCGAGGAGCCACAAATAGACTGGAGTTCCACAAATACCACATTGCCATAATGGGGAAAAACAAACCAGTTTGCTTGTGATAAGATGGTTTCTGGTGCCCACCCTCTCTCCCGTCAAATCCTCTGAGACAGTCATGCTTAAATGTTTCAAAGCACCATTCATGCTCAATAATCCAGGTACAAATCCAACATTGTTTGGTCAGGTCATCTGGACGGTTTCTTTCTTTTGCTGAGATATTTTGTCCTTCATCCTAAGGACTTCTTCAGTCCAAGGAGCCACAAACAAACTGGATAGTTTTTATTTTATTTTTTCAGATTTGAAACTTATATTTCATATTCCTCAGCTGACCTCGTCTCCAAAGATTGTGGCTGTCACAATCCAAACCTTGACTTTATATGTTGCAACGTGGGTCATAAATGACAATAAGAATTTGATGGCCTGTGTCCGTGCTTGCTGACTTTAGGTTGTAAAAACAGACCTTGGATAACACACCGACTCTTTTTGCCAGCTCATTCTCACTTCGTTTTTTTTTTTAAATACATCTCTTCCGGAATATCTTACATCTTCTCCATTTATCCCCTCCCCTCGACTAACCTCCAGTCTCATAACAGGAAAGCTCCAGCATTTACAGTGATGCACATTCACAAACTGTAGCAGACCGTGAGCATCAAAGTGCATCGCAGCGCACTGAGAAAATAGGGGGGGGGGGGGGGAGGAGCCAGAGTGAATGAGGGAATGAATTAGAGAGAGGTTTGAGGCTCCGAGGCTGCTTCAGTTCAACAAGCCCTAGGGACAAAACTATTTCCTCCCATTAAAGACGATTTGCTATGATCCAATATTTGAAAGGCGCTGCAGGAAACACACATATACTGTAATATGGCTCAGCTTTTCGGCAAACATTATTTTACAGCGTTTGAGAAAAGCACAAGTAAAAGAAAATATTACTCAGAGAAGAAAAATGCTTTATGGATTTGTTGCATGTATGTTTAACTTTAAGATGTGAAAACAAAACAGGTCTTGTACACAGCAGAATTTACCTTTTTGCACTTTAAATAAGATGTCCAAGAGCAAGCACTAAAAGAAAATCAAACATATGTCACTGAAATTGCAAATTTTTCACATCCTTGATTCCTTTAGACCACTATAAAAGGATTAGGCTTAATACTTTCCTTTTTTTTTATATACAGTTAGGGTTGCCTTGGGTTTCCTGGGCTATTGCTTAGTTCTACTGCTATAGGCTTAGACTGCTGGAGGACAGACAACATCTCCTTACTCTGCTGCTGTCTTTACTCGCTCTGCTGTTCATGTTTGTGTTTGCAATTATCATTACCATGTGTTTTTCTTTGTATTTTTTTCCCCAATAGATGGAACACCTGGACGAGACATTTTGTGTCTCTTTCTGCCCTCTCTAACCCCAGTCAGCTGAGACAGATAGTTGCCTGTCCTGAACCTGGTTCTGTTGGAGGATTTTTCTATTAAGAGTTTTTTCTTTCTACTGTCATCAGTGGGCTGCTCAGGATGAAGATTCAGTGTACTCTGCTGGGTCTATTGTTTTGGCTGTTCCCTTCTCCAGAGGTCACCACAGTGAACTAACTCGCACGAAGACTTGGCAATTGTTTTTACGCCTTATGCCCTTTCCGACACTACCACAGCCCTCTGTGTGGAGCAGAGAGCTACCATCTAGGGGCCCAGGTGAGCAGATGGTGGGGGTTAAGGGCCTTGCTCAAGCGTCCATAGTGTGGCAAAGAAGGGTGGAGGCAGGTGTAGGTGCTTCACCTTTCCCAAACACATTCTGATGTTGTCGGTCCGGGGAGTTGAAGTGGCGACCTCCCAATTACAGGCCCACCTTCTCTAAGCTTTGCGCCACCGCTCCCTATTATCTAGATAGATAACTTTTACTAATAGGCATTTTGTAATGTATGTGAATGTTTTTCTACTGTGCCCTGAGATGTAATTTGTTGTGAATTGGTGCTATATAACCAAACTGAATTGAACAACAATCAAATATCAATAACAGATAGCATGACAGTTGTTTTTCTCACCTGCCTGCCCACTCTCCACTGGTAGCCTTTCATGGTTACTTTACAATTCTGATTCCCTATCCTTAAACTGGAAACAAATACTTTGTAGACAAAGATGAAACATGGAAGACATTATCTGTCTTGTTCAACCCTTTTGGTACTTATCTCTCGGTGATGCTTAAACTAAGACTAATCTCCCTCTCAGGTGATAATGCCTCAAGGTATCTTTTATCATTTGTTGATTTTCATGTGTGCAAATATTGTAAATAAACACCTTAAAATGTCCAGTGTGTTGTTTTCTGGAATCAGCGAACTGAGTTTATCCATCATCATCTATCAGCATTGTGACAAGATTTAAAAATGCATCCTTTGGAACATTTTTAATGTGACAAAACTTTGAGTCTAATTCTGTTTTGATCAACAAAATATCAATAAAAACACAAAAGGGAAGCTTAAATGTACACCTAATTGGCTAAAGACATATAGCCAGATATGTGCATGTGTCGTTCTTTTCTTAGGTTCCAGGCTGTGCACTGTGATTGCTTTCTGCTGCAGCCTGTGTGAGGAACAGGCAGAGGATGGGGTCAGGGTGGATGGACTCAGACACTTAGTGAATGCTAAAAAAGCTCATTTTATAAACAGCAAATTCTTAATATGTGTTCACGTTGAATACAAATGTAGCCTACAGCAAATATGCAGTGATGTCATGCTGAGAAAAACTAGGGCTTTTTTAAAAATTTTCTTTGTCTCTATGCAAATCCTGCTTCCAATCCCCAGAAAAGTGGCACTCATGCAGGCAGGCAGCAGGACCAGACTCCCATCCAGTCCGAGTGGTCAGCAGTAATAGGATTATCTGGGAGAGAGAGCATGACGGCAAGCCAGTTTGCCGCCAAGCACTGTCATTACTGAAATACATTACACACTCTAAACATAGCTACTGGAGCCAAACTGCTGTCGACTTAATTACTCCATGAGCACTTCATGGCTGTGGCACATTTTAATCACTTTTTCCTCTTCTCACCTTGCTCTTTCAGCCCAATAGTTTGGGAGATAAAAAAAAAAAACCTCAACTCATCTCTCCCGGGGCAGCACGGTGGTGCAACTGGTAGAGCTGCTGCCTCTCAGCGAGCAGGTCCCTGGTTCAAACCCCGGTCCAGGGACCTTTCTGGGTGGAGTTTGTATGTTCTCTCTGTGCATGCGTGGGTTTTCTCCGGGTACTCCGGTTTCCTCCCACAGTCCAAAAACATGCATGTTAGGCTGAGTGGTAACTCTAAATTGTCCCTAGGTGTGAGTGAGAGAGTGAATGGTTGTTTGTCTCGTTTTTCTCTATGTGGCCCTGTGATGGACTTGCGACCCGTCCAGGGTGAACCCCGCCCCTCGCACAGTGATTGCTGGACAAAGGCACCGGCGACCCCCGTGACCCAAAATGGAATAAGCGGGTAAAGAAAATGGATGGATAGAACTCCTCTCTCCCCCTGACAGTGTTGACTCACAATTCATTTCACAACCATTAATCTCCTCTGGGCCATTTTTTCATATTGTATTAATTTACTTTGACTTGTTTCTTGTTGTGCTGATGATGTTGTTCACAGTTACAGGAGAGTGTCTGTGAGTGTTTTTAGGCTTGTGATTTGCAGTAAAATGGGAAATGCAACAAAAATACTGAAACACAAATGAAAAATGATCAAATAGGCATTCCTGTTTCAGTGACAGCCAAATGCACTTTCTCCTGCTACTCACCTAGGGACCGCCTGCAGATCCCTTGAAGCAGACGGCTTCTCTTTTCAGGAGTTTCGTGCTCAAATGCAATGCAGTCCTACTGCTCTTCAGTGTGCACCATGATGCACCCCCCCAACTTGTCATGTTTAATTATCTCTGAGATCAAATGTTACAATGAAGCTGTTTGGCCGGAGGCTGCACACAGACTTCTTCCTGTTTAGCTGCTTCATAAAATTAATGTTCTTAGGCGAGCTACTCATGGCCGTATAACGCAATGAAATATTCTCTGGATCATATTTGACAGCAGATTACAGGCTGCAACTGTCACAAGCTTCTGTGGCCACCATAGAAAGCTTCTGATTGCATATGTATCATGTTGAAATCCCCTGAGGTGAGAGGTCATGAAGATTCAAGGTGGATAACATTACCAATAGATGTTAGCCACAGGCACGATGCGAGTTCTCAGTGAGGCGTGGGAAACAAGATATTCTGGACAGGGGTGGTAACAGAGCTATGGAGAGAAAAAGAGGAGGAATGAAAAAGTGTTGCTTTTAAGACCCAAAATTATATATGTGTCAAGTATAGGTGTCAAAGGCGGCTGTGAGGTCCAATAGGACAAGCAGCACAGAATCACCGGTATCTGCGGATATGAAGATGTCATTAAAAACCTTCAATAGGGCAGTTTCAGTGCTGTGGAGAGGTTTAAAGCCAGATTGAATAGCTCTAAGATGGCGTGACCCTACAGGAAGCACTTCAACTGGGACTCAACTATTTTCTCCAGTAGTTTAGAAACAGATGGGAGTCTGGAGACAGGCCGGAAGTCGTCATATTTATTATCTGCATCGTTTTTATGTCTATACTCTGATTTACTTCATTTTGTATATGGCTTTGTGTGTTGTCTGTTGTTCTGGCTGTACAACACTTTGGTTGGCCTTGTCACTGTTTTAATTGCTCTATAAATAAAATGGTATGGTATGGTATATATATATATATATATATATATATATATAT
>NC_056509.1:21892507-21899386 GCF_014905685.2 Nematolebias whitei
ATATATATATATATATATATATATATATATATATATATATAGGTAATCTGGACAGTTTCTTTTTTTTTTTGCTGAAACGTTTCACCTTGGATCCAGAAGGCTTCATCTGTCAGTTTTGACATGACTGTCAACAAGAAAGAGGGCCGGCAATAGAGGAGGGGGCGTGACAAAGAGAGCATCTTAGCACCAACATAACAGGTTTATTCCACTTTGGAGTAAGCTGTAGGGGGATTAATCAATTTTGTGTTGTGTTTCTTTGACTGATGAAGCCTTCTGGATTGAAGGCGAAACATTTCAACACACACAAAAAAGAAACTGTCCAGATGACCTGACTGAAAAATGTTGGATTTTATACCTGGATTATTGAGCATGGACTTTGTTGTTTTCAACCAGTTTGACACGACTGTCAGCAAGAAAGAGGGCCGGTAATGGAAGAGGGGCATGACAAAAAGACCATCTTAGCACCAACGTAACTGGTTTATTCCACTTTGGAGTAAGCTGATGGGGGAAGAATCAGTTTTGTGTTGTGTGTTTCCTTGACTGATGAAGCCTTCTGGATCGAAGGAGAAACGTTTCAGCACAAAAAAATGAAACTGTCCAGTTGACGTGACTGAAAAATGTTGGCATTTAAGAACAGTTCCAGAAAATCCTAACTCAAGTTGCAGTCCATGTATCAGAATTTTGTGGTCGACTGTGTCAAAGGCTGATGACAGATCCAATAAAATCAAAACACTGCTCTGCAGCCATCAATATGTCATTACAGACTTTTAATAAGGCAGTTTCAGTAGAGTGCATCTTGCGGAAACCAGAGTGAAACTTATCCAGAATATTATTACTTTGCAAGACAGTAGTCAACTGTCCTGCCACTAACTCCTCCAGAATTTTGGCAAGAAAAGGCAGTTTTGATATTGGCCTGTAGTTGCAGAGCTCAGTGGGGTCCAGGTTGGGCGTTTTCAAGATCAGATTTAACTGTTTGTTTCAAAAGACATGGAACTGACCCGGTTAAAAGAGAGATGTTAATTAATTCTGCCACATGGGGGCTGAGAATATCAGACACCTTTAAAAACAGTGACATGGGTACAGCATCTAGCACACACGAAGAAGGTTTGATTTTTTTTAGAACAACCTTCACATCCTCTGAAGTGATAAGTGTAAATGAGGACCAGGAGCACACTTCAGAGACAGAACTGGGGGTGACACCAAGAGCTGATTGAACACTTGCCCTGATATTGTCAACCTTTTCCACAAAATAGTTTAAAAATCTGTTGCAGTCAACTAATGTGAATACAGGCACCATAGGGAGTGAAGGTGAAACCATATTATTAATGGTATCAAACAAGACTTTTGGATTTTTCTTATTTATACAACTAGGGCTGTTGTAAACAAATATTTTAGTAATCGAGTAATCTATAGATTATTCTGGTGATTAATTGATTAATCGGAAACAATATTTGTCAGATTCTGCAGTAACTACTGTACTCATTTTATGAGTGATACAAATACATGAAAAAAAGAACATTAAATAAACAAGCAATTTAATTCCTCTTTTTAAAATATTTTATTGCTTACGTTGAATTATTTTTAAACATCACATAAAAATCTAAATGCTGTAAAATAATTTCTATGGATTGGAAAACTGAATGGAATTTACAAAGTAGGATCAGGAAGGAAGAACATAATTTGGATTGAAGGTGGAGATGATCTTCTGGATCCTTCATCTTCCACCACGGACAGCGGCTGCATGTCTGTGATGATCATATTTAAAATGCTGTTTGTGAACTCAGCTGCTGCACAACCAACATCCTGGAGCTCTTTGTACGAAGCTGTCCAACGTATGACTCTGACATTTACTCAAAAGAAGAAGAAGAAAAATATTATTTGTTTGTTCATTGTTATTCCTTAATAAATGTTCAAGTGTACTTCACTGGATATTATAAAATTATTTAATATAGTTAAGTAATCTACACTTTCTGATAACCTGCTGCAATCAAAGTAACATTAGTGTCAGTTGTATTTGATTTATGCATTTTATTTATGTGTGAGGTTTGAGGATGCTTTAATTAAAACCCTCTGTCACTGAACTATTTTTAACCATCACATAAAAATCTAAATGCTGTAAATAATTTTTATGGATTGGAAAACTGAATGGAATCTTTATGTTAGAAACTGAGTAAGATAGATAATGTAAAGTTTGAGTTTGTACATTGAGTTCTGCAGACTGTATTATTATTTAGTCTTGACTGCTTAATAGCTATAAACAAATATGACAGTAGGAATAAATGCAGATTAATTACAGTTTTCAATCATAAACAGAAGAAGCAAGAAGAAAAAAATCCTACTAACTTGTGTAAATACATATACACTTGAAATATTCACCCTAAATATCTCATTTAAGTCAGGATGAAAGTACTGCAATAAATAAATGCATCAGTCTGTTGCTGCTTTTATCATTAACAAACTTGGATCAAGTCCTGCAGAGTTTCTGTTCCCTCACACGGCAGACCCTGCCAGGTAGCCACTATGATTAGTCAGTAGATTTAACGTTAGCAAAAATATGCCTCATTTTACATCTTTAACATGATCGATTATCACACATTTAGGTTCACGGATTTTGCACAGAGAACATGATACATGTTGCAGCTGCGACCGCGGTAAAGTTAAGCCCCCAGTATACTGCAGTGTACATCCATATGCAGAGGTACGCACGTACGTATGCAGAGGTACGTGCGTACCCCCCAGCGTACCCTCCGTGCAAAGCTCACATTTTTATGACCGCATACGCATACGCGGTGTCGCACAATAAACTGCCCAGCGACGGACTGTTTTGTATTAAATTCCCCTTGTTCATCTCTGATCTGGCCTTTTCTTTTGTTTTTTTGCCAAGAGGCAGTGATCTCTTCCTCCTCCATTGATGCCATGACTGAAATGGTGAGAAATTAAGGATTTTGTCATGAGTGAATTAAACTCAGGTCCAGCATGGCTGCGGGAGGGTCTGGAGATTTCCTGGTGGGCTGGTCCAATGTGTGGGCTGTAGAGCCAGCGCTCCGTTTTTTTTGTTTGTTTGTTTTTTTTAGATCTTTTTATTAACAACATATAAACACAGAACACCGCTGCGTGAGGCTGCCAGAGTTCGCTTTTTTTTCTTTTTTCCGACCTGTCAATCAATCCAGTAGGCGTGTCAGTAAATGACCAATCGGCGACCTCAATTTGTCCCGAAGGTAAACGCCCCTTGTCTGTGAAGCTGCTCTGCAGCTGCTCGGGGTGTACTCTGGAGTGTCATGTCTGAACCCTCTGCGTACAGTACACGCGTACGTATACGTGAACAGACATACGCGGCAGTATACTGGAGCCTTAAGTTTTACGTTGGACGTTGGCTATTCGAGCTCCGTGGCTTCAGCGGTGTGTTGCTCTCGTCAATCCGCTTCAGGCTGTCTGATTTCTCGGTCAGCCGTGCTCAACCTGCCCCTAATCAGAGACGTAATGGTTCGACTGACTGACTGGTCTTGGAGAGTAGTTTTATCTACGTTTTGGGTGAGTGGGGCAAATCATGTAAAATATATTGCTTTTTGTTTCTGAAGAGTGACTGCGTTCGATAATTTGTTGACGGTCCCTAAGCGAACCACTAAGTCTCTGAGTAGGGGCAGGTTGAGAAGGCTGAACGAAATCAGACAGCCTGAAGCGGATTGACGAGAGCAACACGCTGAAGCCATGGAGCTCAAATATCCAACGTAAAACTAACTTTACCGCGGTGCAGCTGCAGACGAGTTTGATGCTACAGCGGGTGTTTTCTATTCAGACGCTGCAACATTGACAACGTGCTGTTGTGGTTACTCCAGTTCTGCATTACAGTGGATGCATTGAGCTGTTTTGTCTTTTCTGTTTAGCCTAACATGTTCCCAACTTTTGACAGTTTTTGTTGTTTTCGGGGTTCTTCTTCTAGGCAGTCTATGTTCCCTCCATAGCTACAAACTTAGCACATATGCGTTAGCGGAAGTGCTAGCGTTGTGTTACACAAAAACCTTGCAGCTAGACCACAGTGCTCTGAATAGTTTAACGAAGCTTCGAGGCAGATAAATTTGCATCAAGGATTTTTTAAATCAAGGTACTCGAATGATTCGAGGAATCGTTTCAGCCCTAATATGAACTAAGATATGAACTAAGAAAAACATCAAACGCCTTGTAACTGCGACTTTCTTTCCCTCCATTGATTACGGTGACATTATCTATATGACCGCTCCTACAAGAACCCTGCAGATGTTGGATGCTGTCTATTATGGTGCACTAAGATTCATAACTGGCTGTAACTACCATACCCACCACTGCACCCAGTATTCACTGGTTAACTGGTCATCATTAACTTCACACAGACTCTCTCACTGGTACATTTTCATCTTTAAATCACTTCTTGGTCTGCTGCTTTCATACATCTCCTCCTACATGTCACTATGTGAGTGCAGCTACAGCGTGCGCTCTCAGAACATTATTACCTGCAGTGCTCCCTTAGTGCGGACTGAATTTGGCAAAAGGGCCTTCTCCTACTCCTCTCCTCTTTCCTGGAATGTCTTGCAAAAAGATCTGAAGCTCTCGACCTTGACATCTAAGTGGCTTTAAGAATGTGTTGGACTCCTGGCAAGAACCAATGTAGACATGTTGCTGTTTTTAGTTTTCTACATTTGCTGTTAAACGTTATTGTTATTGACTCTCTTACTGAAAATGTGTTCTAATACTGCCACCTACTGTTGTATTTTATTTTGTATATTTCTGGTATGTACGTGCGTGAAGTCATTTACGTCTGGAATGAAGAAGACAAAATGGCATTCTGTGATCACGAGCTGTGTGCGTACAGCACTGCAAGGTCTTCAATAAATATGCCAGAAAGAGGCTGAAGAGACCAAAGGTCTCACTTGTTTCTGTCTCTCTGCAACGCCGGCACCACTGCGTTACAATCCATTCAACATTTGCCTTATAATCCAGCTGTTTTTGCTACTTTTTTTGGCAATCTTATTTTAATTTGTAAAAAAATAAAAAAATCTGTATGCCTATTTTATGTCTAATGTTGTCGTTGTTGTCCACTGTTGTCTTCACTCTTTGTTAAAATCAGGTCTCTCTTGTAAATGAGTCCTCGAGGCTGAATGGGATTAACCTGTCTAAATAAAGGTTGAATGAATGATTTCATTTTTGAGAAGTGGTTTGACTCGGAAGTTCTCTCTGCCCCGCACCGTGTAGTTTGCCGCTTGTATACACGTCCAAAATGGCGGTGAATTAATTTGAATTAATTTGATTTTTAACCACCAAAAACCTTATATCCTGACCTTTTTACGGGGGTCGCCGGTGCCCATGTTCAGCAATCACTGCGCGAGGGGCAGGGTACACCCTGGACAGGTCATATATATACAGTATATATATATATATATATATATATATATATATATATATATATGTGTGTGTATATATATACAGTGCCTTGCGAAAGTATTCGGCCCCCTTGAACTTTTCAACTTTTTGCCACATTTCAGGCTTCAAACATAAAGATATAAAATTAAATTTTTTTGTGAAGAATCAACAACAAGTGGGACACAATCGTGAAGTGGAATAAAATTTATTGGATGTGTCAAACTTTTTTAACAAATAAAAAACTGAAAAGTGGGGCGTGCAATATTATTCGGCCCCCTTGCGTTAATACTTTGTAGCGCCGCCTTTTGCTGCAGTTCCAGCTGCAAGTCTCTTGGGGTTTATCTCTATCAGTGTTGAACATGGAGACACTGAAATTCTTGCCCATCTTTTCTTGCAAAACAGCTCGAGCTCAGTGAGGTTGGATGGAGAGCGTTTGTGAACAGCAGTCTTCAGCTCTTTCCACAGATTCTCGATTGGATTCAGGTCTGGACTTTGACTTGGCCATTCCAACACCTGGATATGTTTATTTGTGAACCATTCCATTGTAGATTTGGCTTTATGTTTTGGATCATTGTCTTGTTGGAAGATAAATCTCCGTCCCAGTCTCAGGTCTCTTGCAGACTCAAACAGGTTTTCTTCCAGAATGGTCCTGTATTTGGCCCCATCCATCTTCCCATCAATTCTGACCATCTTCCCTGTCCCTGCTGATGAAAATCAGGCCCAAACCATGATGCTGCCACCACCATGTTTGACAGTGGGGATGGTGTGTTCAGGATGATGAGCTGTGTTGCTTTTACACCAAACATATCGTTTTGCATTGTGGCCAAACAGTTGGATTTTGGTTTCATCTGACCAGAGCACCTTCTTCCACATGTTTGGTGTGTCTCCCAGGTGCTTGTGTCAAACTTTAAACAACACTTTTTATGGATATCTTTGAGAAATGGCTTTCTTCTTGCCACTCTTCCATAAAGGCCAGATTTGTGCAGTGTACGACTGATTGTTGTCCTATGGACAGACTCTCCCACCTCAGCTGTAGATCTCTGCAGTTCATCCAGAGTGATCATGGGCCTCTTGGCTGCATCTCTGATCAGTCTTCTCCTTGTTCAAGATGAAAGTTTAGAGGGACGGCCGGGTCTTGGTAGATTTGCAGTGGTCTGATACTCCTTCCATTTCAATATGATTGCTTGCACAGTGCTCCTTGGGATGTTTAAAGCTTGGGAAATCTTTTTGTATCCAAATCCGGCTTTAAACTTCTCAACAACAGTATCTCGGACCTGCCTGGTGTGTTCCTTGGTCTTCATGATGCTCTCTGTGATTTGAACAGAACCCTGAGACTATCACAGAGCAGGTGCATTTATACGGAGACTTGATAACAAACAGGTTGAATCTATTTATCATCATCAGTCATTTGGGACAACATTGGATCATTCATAGATCCTCACTGAACTTCTGGAGTGAGTTTGCTGCACTGAAAGTAAAGGGGCC
>NC_056509.1:21899486-21911492 GCF_014905685.2 Nematolebias whitei
ATACATGTACATAGTGGGTAAAGGAAATGGAAGGATGGGTGGGAGAACAAGTGGATGGATGGATGAGTACAATAAAAAGCTGAATAAAAACATATTAATTATATTTTAAAAACTAAACTATTCAATGCTGTTCAGTAGCTTTTTGTGCTTAATGATGTTTAGAAGTCCAGTTGTTGTGTTTCAGTTAAACATCTGATTGGTCAGGTGCATTGAGTTGGTTTGCTCCATTTCACATCATTATCTGCCATTACAAGATGCTTATTATTAAACCAGCATAGTGTGTAAAACTTTGGAGATATACTGACTTACCAGAGCAGAATCACCACGTTTATCTACACCACTGCTGATTCACACATGCAAATTATTCTGTGCACAGTTAACATGCAGGGGAATTGTCAGGTTTGGTTAACACCACAGTGTTTCTTCAGCATCGTGCAGCTTCACATACATGGTTTTCATCCCTCGAGAGCAGATGCAACAGGAAATCGATGATGTGATGTCCTTTCAAACACGCCGAATGTAAGCAAAGCAGCATCCTCTTTGCTTTTACCAGTAATTCTAGAGTTCTGGATTCATATGCACACACACACAAAATAAAACCTGCCGTATTTTTTGCCTTAGAAGTCACATGTTTTTACATAGTTTGCATGCCTTGTGATTTATAGGGCGAAGCAACATATTTATGGATTTTTTTCCCCATATTTATGAACCAATTTTTGGCTGAGATATGACCGTTTTCATTCATTCTGACTGAAAAAATTGAACACTACCATTTTTCAGCCGTTTGATGGCACCATAGAAGAAAGGCATACCGTTGTATCATGTAATAGGTAAATTTGTCTATAATGACAAATTTAAAAAAGTTTAAGACAAAAACAACTGGACTTTATTTATTATACTTTATTTTATATTTTACTGTTTATGTCTTGAACTTTTTGAACTTACCATGTCCTGAATGACTGAGAATCTTCACCAGATATTAATGACACAATCAACTTGCCATAAACCGCCACCTTCGTTCTGCTCGCTGCTTGGAGCAACCGTCAAACCAGCTTCATTTTGTTGCACCGCCCCGACGAAATGCAGCTAATTTGACCATTAAAGTGCATTTATTAAGAAAAAGTTCAAATTAGACACACCTTTGCTATAAAGTTGAGCAAACAAATAAATGTTTTAGGTGTTTTGCTTGTTAAAATTCGAAGAAACGCACAACATTCTTCCTTACTGATTTCCTCCCTGGCTGCACGCTCCCGGAGCACTGAAGCAGTGAATAATTTTGAAAATGCTGCTGATTTGACCATTAACCGCCATTTGGCAGCCAGTTGATTTTTGGCACAACACCTGCCCACGTTTCCAGGTTGTCAGCGGTGACGCGTAACAAATGTGACGCGTCAGCAGTTATGCAAAATAGATGCAACGTATATGGTGAAGTGACATATTTATGGATTTTTCCACTTTATTAGACATATTTAGGCTGATGCAACTTATAGGGCGGAGCAACATTTACTGCGGAAAATATGGTACTTGTTGAAAGAACAGCTTGCATCTTTGCACCCAGATGAACATATCGTTGCTTGGTTAACCTTCTTCAAGGTCGGTCATATTTTTTTTTTATTCGGGCATAGACCCCATCTACACTACCCTGAATATTTTTGCAAACTTATATGTTATTTCTTTATTTTAGAAAAATTAAATTCATGAAATGTGCATGCCATCTCACTAATGATGATTTGATGGCAACTCAGTACAGGGAAAACAGCATTCTTACAATACTTAAACGCTCTCCCAACACACCTGTGGATTATTTTATTAGGCCGGAGCAACAAAGCGCTGCGAAAGCCTATTGTAATCAAAGGCCTATTGTAATCGCTCTGTTCAGGCCTGAGCTACAATTTTTTTTCCGCCAAATGAATTGCCGTTTTGGCGGCCTTAACATATCCCAAAAGTCACCAAATGTCACTCATTCGGTTTCAATCTTGCTCATTTTGGTCAAAAGGCACGGGGGACGAAAAGTTATCAAAACAGTGCGTTTTCGTGCATGCTGAAGGGGCGGGGCCAGACCTCAAAGTTTGGCATCTCGCCATGAAAAACGAAACGCTAATAGCTCCTACACGAAAACTGTCTGACACATCAAACCTTCAGTGATTGATCCATATCCGGTCACCTGCAAGACTGAATGGAAAAATCATGACATCACTTAAGCCACGCCCCCGACAAGAGGAAGTGTAAAGTTTTACCTTGAACGGTCCCTATCTGACCCCTGTCACCTGATCAGCATGATAGTGTGTCCAGTGACCGAAGACATGTTGGTGTAACTTGCTTTCCAACACTGACAGTTTGGGGTGGAGCACGTGGGCGTCGCGACGTGGCGAAGTAAGACGTAACGCCGTCACCATACGTTTGGCTCTAAATTCCATAGATTTGAACCGAGTTGTACCAAAATCAGTATGATCCATCATTATCCACCCCTTGAACAGAAAGCCATGATAATTGGCCAATTGCTTCCACAGCACCCCCTATAATATTTTAAAACCTCAGCCCCAAGCCATTTTTTAACGGATAATTATGAAACTCCGTGAACATCTGTATCATCTCAGGACCTATGAAAAAGACTCTTGGAGCCCTGGTCCAAAACCAACAGGAAGTCATCCATTTTGGGTCAAAGGGTCATTTTGGAGCGTTTTTAATGGCAAATTTTAATGAACTCCTCCTAGGGATTTTGAGTGATTGCCTTCATACTTGGTTAATATGCCCTTAACACATTAGGGAGTAAAAGTTATCAAAAGCTTTCAGTTTGTTTAGGTTAAAGGGGCGTGGCCAGGCCTCAAAGTTTGGCTTCACGCCATAAATTTCCAACTTTCACATTGAAAGACCGAAATGCACCAAACTTGGCATGGCTCATCCCTATTGGATGTCCGACGATCCACTGTTGTCATATTTTGATTTCATCAAAGCCCCACCCCCGCAGAACAGGAAGTCTCTTTTTTTACTTGGAATGCTCCCTCTTTGACAACATTGACCTAATCAGGATGATCCTGCGTTAGAAGACAGATAAGATGGTCTGACTTGATTTAAAGTGCAAACCGTTTTTGCTGGAGGATGTGGGCGTGACGACGTGGCGAATCAAGAAGTGACACAGTTGAAATACGTTTGGCTCTAAAATACACAGATTTCAGCCGAGTTGCACCAAAATCACTTTGATCAATCATTATCCACCCCTTGAACAAGTATCCATGATAAGTGGCCAATAGCCTCCACAGCGCTACCTACATTATTCTTACAGTTATAACTCAGTGATACATCATCCGATCTGCACCAGATTTATTGTGCATGATCAGTGAGCACTTCTAGACACATTGATATTGTGGTTTAACATATGACTCTAGTGCGCCCCCTACATTATTCCATCAGTTATATCTCAGTGATAATTCATCCAATCAGAACCAGATATTTTTGTGCATAATCGGTGAGCACGTCTACACACATTGATATTGTGGTTTAACATATGACTCAAGTGCACCCCCTAGATTATTTAATCAGTTATGTCTCAGTGATATATCATCCAATATGTACCAAATTTATTGTGGATGATCACTTAGCACTTCTAGACACAATGATATTGTTCTTTAACATTGGACTCAATTGCACCCCCTACATTATTCCAAAAGTTATATCTCAGTTATATATCGTCTAATCTGTACCAGATTTATTGTGCGTGATCAGTGAACCATTCTACAAACATTGGTATTGTTGTTTAACATTTGACTCCTGAGCGCCCCCTAGATTATTCTAAAAGTTACATCTTAGTGATATATCATCCGATCTGTACCAAATTTTTGGTGCGTCATTATTGAGCACTTAAAGACACATTGGTATTGTTGTTTAATGTTTCACTCCAGTGCACCTCCTAGATTATTCCAATAGCTATATCTCAGTGCAATATCATCCAATATGTACCAGATTTATTGTGCGTGATCAGTGAGAACTTCTAGACACATTGGTATTGTTCTTTAACATTTGACTCAAGTGTGCCCCCTACATTATTCCAACAGTTATATCTCAGTGATAATTCATCCAATCAGAATCAGATTTTTCATGCATAATCGGTGAACACATCTACACACATTGATATTGTGGTTTAACATATGACTTAAGTGCGCCCCCTAGATTATTTAATCAGTTATATCGCAGTGATATATCATCCAATATGTACCACATTTTTTGTTGCCTGATCAGTGAGCACTTCTATATACATTTGTGTTGTTATTTAACATTTGACTCGAGTGCACCCCCTACAGTATTCCAAAAGTTATATCTTAGTGATATATCGTCTGATCTGAACCAGATTTTGGGTGTGTCATTAATTCAATTCAATTCAGTTTATTTATATAGCGCCAAATCACAACAAAGTTGTCTCAGGGCACTTTACAAGAACATTCACATACACAAAAGTCAATTAGTAAAGTTTTCTATCTAAGGAATCCAGCATACAAGTTGAATCTTGGCTTCGTTGCAGTCTCCCATCCTGAGCAAGCACAGTGGCAACAGTGGAAAGGAAAAACTCCCTTTTAAAAGGAAGAAACCTCCAGCAGAACCAGGCTCAGGACAAGCGGCCATCTGCTTTGACCGCCTGGTTGAGAGGACAGGAAGGAGAGACAGACGAACACAGAATGGTAGGTCCAGGTATAGGTCCAGGTGTACCTGAAAGACAAAAAACCACATGTTAAGGATAGAAAAAATAATTACAAATACAACACAGGTGGAGCAGAGTAAGTAAAGACAGTAGCAGAATGAAAATTGTGGTCAGTTTGTCCTCCAGCAGTCTAAGCCTATAGCAACATAACTAAGTGACAGCTCAGGAAACCCAAGCCGACTCTATAGGATTTAGCAAAAAGGAAAGTCTTAAGCCTAGTTTTAAAACTGGATAATGTGTCAGCCTCATGGACAGAGATTGGAAGTTGGTTCCACAAGAGAGGAGCCTGATAACTGAAAGATCTGCCTCCCATTCTGTTTTTGTAAATTCTAGGAACCACAAGTAAACCTGCAGTCTGAGAGCGAAGTGCTCTGTTAGGAAAATATGGAACAATAAGATCTGTAATATAAGATGGAGCCACGTTGCTATCCAGGTTTTTATGTTTTTAAGACATGCTTGTAGTCAATGTAGCTGATTGGATTCATTGGGTTTAATGAACAAATATAATTGTGTGTCATCAGCATAACAATTAAAATTTTCCCCATGCTGTTTAATAACTTTACCTAATGGAAGCATATGTAAAGTAAAGAGTATTGGCCCAAGCACTGAGCCCTGAGGAACTCCATGACTAACTTTGGTGTATGAAGAAGATTTATTATTTACATTTACAAACTGAAATCTATCAGATAGATATGACTTAAACCATTTTAGAGTTGTTCCTGTAATCCCAATATCATATTCAAGCCTATGTAGTGAAATATTGTGATCAACTGTATCAAATGCAGCACTGAGGTCTAACAGGACCAGTATAGACACAAGTCCATTGTCTAAGGTCATGAGAATATCATTAGTGACTTTTACTAGTGCTGTTTCTGTGCTATGAGAAGCTCTAAACCCTGACTGAAACTCTTCAAACAGATTATTTCTTTGTAGATATTCACGCAACTGACCTGCAACTATTTTCTCTAGAATTTTTTAGATGAAAGTTAGATTAGATATAGGTCTATAGTTGGCCAGAATTTCTGAATCAAGATCAGACTTCTTAAGTAAAGGTTTAATTACAGCAAACTTAAAGTGCTGTGGTACATAACCATCCATTAAAGACAAATTAAGTAGATCCAAAATGTGGACATTAATTAGGGGAAATACCTCTTTAAACAGTCTGGTTGGGATGGGATCTAGCAGGCATGTGGATGGTTTGGATGAGGTTATTATTTTTGACAATTCAGAGAGCTCAACAGGACAAAAACTGTCCAAACATAAATCAGGCTCTAGTGAATTTTTTAAAGTCATCTCATTTGACAGGGGACTAGAGATAGTAGAAGGAAGGATGGTTTGAATTTTCTCTCTAATTGAAATAATTTTATTTATAAAGAATCTTATGAAGTCATCACTACTTATAGTTGTAGGGATACATGGTTCAACAGAAATGGGACTTTTAATTAGTCTAGCAATAGTACTAATCAGAAACCTAGGGTTATTTTTATTCTCCTCTATTAAAGATGAATAATATGAAGTTCTAGCTTTACGGAGAGCTTTTTATATGTTAGCAGACTATCTTTCCAAGTTAAATAAAATTCTTCAACATTAGTAGAGCGCCATTTTCTCTCCTGGTTTCTAGATGCCTGCTTTAAAGTACGTAACTCAGAATTGAACCAAGGAGCCAGGTTCCTCTGGTTGATTACTTTCTTTTTCAGAGGAGCAATTTTATCAAGTGAAGTTTGCATTGAAGTTGTAAGATGATCAACTAGATGATCTAAGTCACTGTTCTCTGATGCATTACTTTGCAAGACAGAGGAAAACATTGATGGAAGAGATTGTTTAAATTTGGTTACAGCATTTTCTGATAAGCACCTGCTGAGATGAAATTTACTCTCAGTGACTGTGTAGTCATTTAATGTAAACTCAAAGGTTATTAAAAAATGGTCGGACAGAATAGGATTTTGAGGAACTATTACTAAGTCCTTAATCTCTACACCATAGGTCGGAATTAAATCAAGAGTGTGATGAAAAGAATGAGTAGATGTGCAGACGTTTTGGGTAAAACCAAATGAGTCCATTAAATTACTAAAGGCTATGCTTAAGCTATCACTCTCAACATCTACACAAATATTGAAATCACCCATTATGATGACTCTATCAGTATTTAATAGTAAGTCAGTTAAGAATTCTGAGAATTCAGACAAAAACTGAGAGTAAGCGCCTGGTGGACGATATATATATAACAACTAGTAGAATTGGCTTTTCTGATTTCCATTTTGGATGAGAAAGACTGAGTGACAGTGATTCAAAAGAATCATAACTAAAAACTGGTTTGGCATTAATCAATAATCCTGACTGAAAAATAGAAGCTACTACTCCACCTTGGCCAGTTGTTCTAGGAACATGAAAATTTAAATAATTAACAGGAGTGGATTCATTTATACCAACAAAATCCTCCTGTTGTAGCCAAGTGCATTTAACTATGGCCGCTGGAGTCCCTAACGCCACGTTTCGGACTATGGAGCTTCCAATAACCAGGGTCTATTTTTCAGCGGGTGTGTCACTGAGCGAGGAAAATCGATTAAAAACGTGAACGGGTCGGTGGTGAACTGGGGGTTTAGCCTTAGCACTACGCTTGCTCTGGACCATCACCCAGCCGGCCTGGGGTCCCGGCTGCTCGGGGTCAGCTGGAGGGCCGCTAACGGGAGCTAGCCTCTGTGGTTCCGTGCTGTCTAAAGGGACCTGGCTAGTTACTGGTTTTTCTACAGCGCAGAGCCGAGCTTCCAGTTCAGACAGCCTCTTCTCCAAAGCTACCATAAGACTACATTTGTTACATGTATCATTACCACTAAAGGAGGCAGAGGAGTAACTAAACATCTGAAACACGTAGCAAGAGAAAACAGAGGAAGCAGAGAGAGACAAGCAGCAGCCATGCTAAGCTAACACTAGCAGGAGCTAGCAGAGCCAAATACACCAATAAAAACAGAGAAGTGTTGAAAGATAAGAGGTGTTTTTTTAGCACTATCCAACAGTAGAAAAACAACTGTACTAAGTGTGTTTGTGAACTAGAATGAAAAACTGCAAAAGACAGATAAATCCAGAAAACAGAGACGACTCAAGCAAACAATTCACTCGAGCTATCGACAGACAAACAGGAAATGACACAATACGTCTCACCACGAACTGCAACGTCACACCACCACTCACATTAGTGAACCTTATAGACACATTGGTATTGGTTTTTTTTTTACTTTTGACTCGAGTGCGCCCCCTACATTATTCTAACAGTTATATCTCAGTGAAATATCATCCAATATGTACCAGATTTATTGTGCGTGATCAGTGAGCACTTATAGACACATTGGAATTGTTCTAAAAAAGTTAAATCTGGTCCTCTGGACATTCAAAAAACAAAACAAAGCAAAACAACAAAAAAATGTAGAAACGTTTCTTCTTTCAGCACAGAAGAGCAACACCATCAGGCCAGGACTCTGCGGTCTACACTCATCTCCAGGCCAGCGGTCACTCTTTCAAGGATGAAGATGTTCACATCCTGGATAGAGAGGAACGATGGTTTGAGAGAGGAGTAAAGGAGGCCATCTTTGTGAAAAGAAAACGTCCATCATTAAACAGGGGTGGAGGCCTCCGGGTTCAACTGTCCCCCTCTTACAATGCTGTTATTGCTAGTATCACTCAGCCCTCTGTGAATAGTAAACAGCCATCAGTGTGCTAATGATCCATTGTTAGGCTGATGGTCCTTCTTGAGCATGTGAGCAGCTGGTTTTGGTTGTCAGCAGCAAAACTGGTTGATCCAATCTGAGAAGGTGCTATTTAAGAGACTGAGCTGAAAACAGCACCTCAGACTGAGGAAGTCTTTCGGATGAGAGACGAAACGTTTCTACATTTTTTTGCTTTTTTTTGAATGTCCAGAGGACCAGATTGAACTTTTTTGGATTTTTCTACCTGGATTATTGAGCATGCATCAGGATAGACTGAAACTTTGTTCGCTAACAGTTGAATACCACACATGACATGTTGAAAAGCATAAAGGAGGTGCTTGTCAAACATTCGCCACAAAACAGGAAGTCACCATAACTCCTGTCTGGAATGTCAAATTTCGACTGTACTTGTAAGACCTGCAGCTGGACAAGTAACGACATGGACGGAAGGCGATGTCAAAGATTCGGGAAATGCACCCCGGGATGAACGCGTGCGGGACACGAGAACATTCACGATGGCGACTGGGTGGACTAGCTGGAGCTTCTGCGGTCGCCATAAGGCCGGAGCGGTGCTTTGTTGCAAGGGCCTCCAATGCTGCTTGCAGCTTTAATTTATTTTGTTTTTGTTTGTAATCTCCTCTCACTTATTAACAATTTCAGCATACAATTAAAGTTTACAGCTACAGGATCAACACAAAGTGAGACCGACATAGAAAAAATACATTTGTTTAGTCAAACACATACTGAAAAGTGAGTTAAACGTTAACACAATGGAAAAAAAAAACTAAAAAAAACTTTTTTTTCACTAAATGTTAGTGTTGACAGGTTCTTAATCTGAATTCTTTATTTAGCTGGATTAAATTTATGATTTCCTTTTACCTTTTAAAGTCAATTTTCTCATGTTAGTTTACTGTACCAACAAAAATAAGCAATCTAACAAAACTAAATTTAATCTGACAACATTTTTCTATTTAAGCCAATCAAACGTGCCTTTAATGTTCACCGTAGTAGCAACACAGCTGTATGCGACAGACACTTAAACCGATCAATAAAATTTGTCCGACCAGAGTTTGATATCTTGATAATTAAATGGGGATGGAAAAACCAACATGAACCCCCACTCCTCCTACCCCCCTCTCTTTTCCATATAGCAGAGCAGCAAGGCAGAAATGGTCAGGTAGATTTATCTTGTTCTAAAAGCATTTGTCTGCTTTCTGGATGAGATAAATGATAGCAGTTACGGTCACCAGGGAAATTAAATAGATTATTTTCTTAGTGTGCCGCAGTCCAGATGGCACAGGAGCCTCAACTTCTAATTGTGTATTTGTGCATTCTCTTCTCAAGATTGATTTTCTTTGTTTTGATTTTCCTTCCAGTTGCTCTTAATGTCCCATCCAAGTCCAGCTGCTGCATTTAAAGATTATGTAGTGACACAATGCAAGTGCTTTAAACAAGACCATGTACTGCAAGGCTGTGATTTTCCATCAATTTGTTGCTTTAATTTAAATTTCACTCGAGTACCTCCTCCTTGACTCTGTTCTTTTGATTGTAGATTAAGGCAGAGTAACGGATTTAGCAGTCTCACAAAGACAAACAAGAGTGGAAAGCAGGAGAGCCAAGAAGTCAAAAATGAGGTGTTAACTAGACCCAGCGAAACACTAACTGTCACAAAGTTTGTAGAACTAAACTTTTTGTTTATTTTTCTATTTAAAAGTTTTTAGTCCATCGGGGTTGTAAGCAAGTGTGGTGACCCCTGATGAAGGTAGCAGCCGACAGAAGAAGAAGAAGAAGAAAAAAAAAAGGTATTGTGAGTAAAGTAACTTGAAAATTATTGGTGTGCTTTAGGAAATACTTGTGTTCTCTAACGATGTTTAGGCAAAAGAACCACAACTTACGATAGGTGAAGATTTTGAACCAAAATTTTACTCGCAAGGGCAGATTTCAGGACAGGTTACATTCATAAAATTACACGCATGAAGACCAGTCACAGAATGAGCTGCGAACAGTTATCTGGTGGCTTTTTAAAAATTCTCAGCCCAGCAGAGTTCAGTGTGCTTCAGAGGGAGTCCTTGAAGCCATCTGCAGTCTTCTTATACACAACACTCGCTGTCTGCACAAACATAGGGTTCATGGGCATAAAAGAGACATCCTTCATTTTGAGATGTGTTTTAGTAGAAAGTTTGGTTGTTTTGGGAGATAATCGAGTCGCCTGCTCATATGAGCTGAATGACAGAATGTTCTCAGCCACAATAAAAACATCCATAACCTTTGACCTAAATTCTCAAATAGCTTTCATTTTGGTGTAAGACTATAACTACAATTTTTATAATGACAAAATGGCGAAGAGGCAGAAAATACAGGAGTGGGAGAACACCAAACGGACAACATATACACAACTGATGATCAAACATCAAGTTGTACAGACCATATGAAGTGATAAAAAGCTAGAACAAGTTTAATGGTACAAGAGTGTAAGAACAGAGGATGAGGAGGAAATTGCTATAAGCGTGTGCAGCCGTCAGCAAGTGATGCTTTCACAGAGTTTTTATATTATTCAAATGGGACCAAAAAAGTAAGTCAGAGTTTGTTCTAGATGGTTCCAATCAGCAGCCGAAAAGTGAAATGATGAAAGATCAAATGAGGTGCACGCTTTATGGATAGATAGGGCAATGTAGTTGCTGGAGTGGAGAGTATGCAAGTTTCTATGGATTTTGAGTAACAAACGGAGGTAGTACTGTAAGGGATTTTACCAGTTAGGGTTTTATAGATCAGCAAAAAAAGTTTGTTTGTCTGTGGGAGTGAAGAAAGGGCCAGTTCACCAGAGAATTCAGAGTGCAGTGATGAGGGCTGAATGGAGTTCCGGTGGCAAATCTAATGGTTGTGTGGTAAAGGGTGTCCCATTTGTGGAGGAGCATTTTGGAAGCAGTTCTATAGATGACATCACCACAGTCATCAGAAAGATGATCATTTTTTACCAGAATATGGTTAGCAGATTGAGTTAGTGAGGATTTGTTTTGGAAGAGGAACCTTATTCTGTATTTGACTTTGAAGAGCCAAGTGTTAATGTGAGCGTTTTTGTATGAGAGTGAGGAATTGAGCCAAATCCAAGGCAGTTGTTGCTGCTGACAAACTGGATTTCAGAGCCATCCATGGACAGGATTTTCTTAGGGAAGACAGTTGAGGTAGGTTTCTGTTAAAGATCATGCATTTTGTTTTCAAAGTGTTCAGTTTTAAATGAAAATTAGAAAAAGCGTGCTCGATGTTATTGAAACTAATTTGTAGTGCGAAGATGGCAGAGTTAAGCAATGTACTGGTGGTATACATAATAATATCATCGTCGTACAGATGTGTGTGAACATGAGTCAGAGTCAGAGTCAGAGTTTCTTTATTGTCATTCGCACCTCATGTGGTACATGTGGTGGAGCGAAATTATGTACACAGGGTCCCAGTTACATCCAACAATAAAATGTATAAGAAAAACAGTAATAACATCTAAGATATGAACTAAGAAAAACATCAACTAAATATACACTAAGCACTCATAACATAAAACATTGAACATCACCACAAACATGAACATGAGTCTGTGAGCAGATGTGCACGCATGAACAC
>NC_056509.1:21911592-21912616 GCF_014905685.2 Nematolebias whitei
GAGCACAGGATGCTCTCCACTGCACACCTGTAGAAGGAGGTGAGGACTGAGCTTCCCAGACCAGCTCGCCTCAGCCGTCTGAGGAAGTAGAGTCTCTGATGAGCTTTCTTGATCAGGCTGGTGGTGTTGTTGCTCCAGCTGAGGTTGTCATTCATGTGTACACCCAAGTACTTGTAGCTGGAGACCACTTCCACCGCAGATCCTCTTATGTTCAGGGGGGTGTAGGTGTTTTTGTTCCTTCTGAAGTCCACAATCATCTCCTTAGTCTTCTTCACATTGATGTGAAGGTTATTCTCTCTGCACCAGCTCTCCAGGTGTTCCACCTCCTGCCTGTAGCTGGACTCATCATTGTTTGTGATGCATCCCACCACCGCTGTATCATCTGCAAACTTTACAATGTGACAGCCTGGATGGATAGCTGCACAATCATATGTGAGCAGAGTAAACAGGAGGGGGCTCAACACACATCCCTGAGGAGAGCCAGTGCTGAGGGTTATGGTGGAGGAGGAGAGGTTGTGGATCCTCACTAACTGTGGTCTGTTTGTTAAAAAGTCTAGTACCCAGTTGCAGATGGAGGGGCTTAGTCCTAGTGTGGATAGTTTGTCCATCAGGGTTTGGGGGATCATGGTGTTGAAGGCGGATGTGAAGTCCACAAAGAGCATACGGACGTAAGAGTTTTTCTGCTCCAGGTGGTTGAGTGCAGTGTGGACCACAGAGGAGATTGCATCCTCTGTTGATCGGTTCTCACGGTATGCATACTGATGAGGGTCCTCGTTGATGTTGATGGTTGTTTTGATGTGAGTCATGACCAGTTTTTCGAAGCATTTAGCGACTATCGGGGTGAGGGCCACTGGCCGATAGTCATTCAGACCAGTCACTGTAGAGCTTTTTGGGACTGGGATGATGGTGGCAGTCTTCAGGCAGGTGGGAACTGTCTCCAGGGTAAGTGAGGTGTTAAAGATGTCTGCCAGCACCTCACAGAGCTGATCAGCACATTCCTTCAACACTTTTCCGGGGATGTTGT
>NC_056509.1:21912716-21928382 GCF_014905685.2 Nematolebias whitei
ATCAGGCAGAGATGGGTCTTTGGGACATTGTTCACTCCTTCCTTTATAATCTGTTATGCACTTAATGCCCCTCCACATGCTCCGAGGGTCTTGTGAGATGAATTGACCCTCGATCCTCTTTGCATATGTGGCCTTGGCCCTCTTAATACCAGCAACCAGCTCTTTTCTTGTCCTACTCAGCTCCTCTGAGTTTCCAGACCTGAAGGCAGTGTTCCTGGCTTCCAGCAGGGTACGCACCTCTGCATTCAGCCAAGGTTTTCTGTTTGGGTAGCTTTTAACATTTCTGATAGTGGAGACTGTGTCAGTACATGTACTAATGTAACCCAGTACTGAGGATGTGTATTGGTCAAGATCAAGCGAACCTCCATTTTCAGCAGCTTCTCTGAAAACCTGCCAGTCTGTTCGATCAAAACAATCTCTCAGTATGGGGCCACTGTCCTGGATCCAACATTTAACTTTCTTTTGAACCGGTCTGGAGCGTCTCAGCGGGGGCATGTAAGCAGGAGCCAGGAAGATTGAGATGTGGTCTGATAGTCCTAGGTGGGGGCGGGGTTCGGCTTTGTATGCATCTTTTACGTTCGTGTAAACACGGTCCAGCGTGCGGTCTCCACGTGTTGGAATCGTCACATGCTGATTAAAGCTTGGGAGACAGTCCTTTAGATTCACGTGGTTAAAGTCTCCGGCTACAACGTAAAGAGCCTCGGGGTGTTTGTTCTGCAGCGAGCTGATGATATCATGAAGCTCCTGCAGTGATTCATTAGCATTAGCGTCCGGAGGAATGTAAACAACTGTGATAAAAGTCACTGTGAACTCTCGGGGTAGATAATGTGGCCGACATTTCACTGTTATTTGCTCCAAAGCCTTCGAGCATGAGCTATTTACAACAGTACAGTTCGTGGACCAACTTTTACTCATGTAAATGCACACTCCGCCCCCCCGTGATTTCCCCGTTAGCTCGCTGCAGCGGTCCGCTCGAAAAAAAAGTCTGTCATCCAGCTGGAAGACTGAGTCCGGCGTTTCACTTGTAATCCACGTTTCCGTGAGGCAAAGCACTGCACACTTCTTCATCTCTTCTGAGGCGCCCGCTCTCAGACGAAGTAAATCCACCTTGTTGTCCAACGAGCGGACATTCGACAGAAAGAGAGACGGCATGGGGAGTTTACCGGCTTTAGCGTTAGCTCGTAGCCTCACCATAACCCCCGCCCGGCATCCTCTCCTCTTAAGCCGGGAGCAGCGCTTCCTCTTCTGCCCGCTGGAACGCCTCTGCTGCAGCTTCCAGGTAGATGACTTTAAGATCTGCATTCTGCCGAGCGTAGCTTTGAGTTTGTTGCTGATTTCTGCTATATTTCGTGGCAAATCCGCTCCTATTCTCATCAGTTCGGTTCGGCTATAGTTCACACGCATAAATCGCGCGGAGTCAGGCACAGAGTCAATATCAAAACTTCTAAAAACTGGGATGGTACCGGGAGCCTGTGAAGCTGCAACTGCTCTGAGCGCGGCCATCTTGGAACATGATGGTTGTTTACAGAATTTGTTACATTGTTGATGTACTGTATATGCTGAAAAGAGTTGGACCAAGTATGGAGCCTTGGGGAATGCCTTTGCCAATGGGTAGCAAGTTGGACAGTTGACACTCCATCCTAACTGATTGCGTTCACCCAGAACAGTAGCTTTTGAACCAAGCACTCTGAGCAAGCAAGCAAAACTGTCTCACAGACCGATGTCTCTTAGCCTTCCAAGCAAGATAAGGCAGTCTACAGAGTCAAGGCCTTAACTAGGTTGACAAAGACAGCAGGACAGTACTCTTTCTTATCTACTGCACATTTTAATGAATAAAGTTCAAAACCAAAACAAGTTTTCTAAAGATCAATAAAGCATCACTTTGTGTTCTAAATTTTATATTTCCATCCATCCATCCATCCATCCATCCATCCATCCATCCATCCATCCATCCATCCATCCATCCATCCATCCATCCATTATGTTTCGCTTATTCCGAAGTCGGGTCGCGGGGGCAGTAGATTGAGCAGGGAGGCCCAGACATCTCTTTCCACAGCCACATATTCCAGCTCTTCTGGGAGGATTCCAAGGCATTTCCAGGTCAACCGAGAGACATAGTCTCTCGAGCGTGTTCTGGGTCTTCCCTGGGGTCTCCTTCCAGTTGGACATGCCCGAAGCACTTCTCTAGGGAGGTGCCCAGGAGGCATCCTTACCAGATGCTCGAACCACCTCAACTGGTTCCTATCGATGTGGAGGAGTAACAGTTCTACTCCAAGTTGCTCCCAAAAAACTGAACTTCTCACCCTATCTTTAAGGGAGATTCCAGCTACCCTGCGGAGAAAACTCATTTCAACCACCTGTATCTGCTATCTCATTCTTTTGGTCACTACCCAGAGCTCGTGACCATAGGTGAGGGTAGGAACGTAGACAGACTGGTAAACAGAGAGCTTTGCCTTACAGCTCAGCTCTCTCTTCACCACAACGGACCGGTACAGAGTCTGCAATACTGCAGATGCTGCACCAATCCGTCTGTCAATCTCACGTGCCATTCTTCCCTCACTCGTGAACAAAACCCAGAGATACTTGAACTCCTCCACTTGAGGCAGAACCTCACCCTCGACCTGAAGAGGGCAATCCACCCTTTTTCGGTTGAGGACCATGGCCTCAGATTTGGAGGTGCTGATTCTCATCCCAGCCGCTTCACACTCGGCTGCGAACTGCTCCAGTGAGAGCTGAAGATCACGGCACGATGATGCTAACAGGACCACATCATCTGCAAAGAGCAGAGATGGAATCCTGAGGCCACTGAACCAGAAACCCTCTGCCAGCTGGCTGCATCGAGAAATTCTGTCCATAAAAGTTATGAACCGAATCGGTGACAATGGGTAGCCCTGGCGGAGTCCAACTCCCACCCTGAAGGGGTCTGACTTACTGCCGGCAATGAGAACCAAACTCTCGCATCGCTTATATAGGGACTAAACAGCCCGTGACAATGGGCCTTCAATCCCATACTCACGGAGCACCCCCCACAGTGCACCCCAAGGAACATGGTCGAATGCCTTCTCCAAGTCCACAAAACACATGTAGACTGGATGGGCAAACTCCCATGACCCCTCAAGGATCCTAGTGAGGGTAAAGAGCTGATCCAGTATTCCACGGCCAGGACGGAACCCACATTTTTCCTCCTGGATCTGAGGTTTGACCAACGATCGGACTCGCTTCTTCATTACCGCTGAATAGGCCTTACCAGGGGGGCTAAGGAGAGTGATGCCCCTATAATTGGAGCACAACCTCTGGTCCCCCTTTTTGAAGAGGGGAACCACCAGTCTGCCAGTCCAATGGCACTGCCCCTGAAGTCCACGCGACATTGCAAAGGCATGTCAGCCAAGACAGCCCCACAACATCCAGAGCCTAAATGAAATCAGGGTGAATCTCATCCACTCCCGGAGCCCCACTACCTCAGAGTTTTTTAACTACCTCAGTGACCTCAGCCACGGTTAAGGATAGATCAAACCCAAAGTCCCCCGTCTCAGCTTCCTCCATGCAAGACATGCTGGTGGGATTGAGAAGGTCTGAGAAATATTCCTTCCACCTCCCGACAACATCACTGGTTGAGGTCAACAGCACCCCACCTTCACTGAACACAGTGTTAGTAAAGTGCTGCTGTCCCCTCCTCAGCCACCTGATGGTTTGCCAGAATCTCCTCAGAGCCAACCGAGAGTCTCTATCCAAGGTCTCACTGAACTCCTCCCACATCCGAGCTTTTGCCTCAGCAACAGCCAAGGCAGCACACTGCTTGGCCCTCCGGTACTCCTCAGCTGCCTCCAAAGTCCCACTGGACAACAAGGCCCGATAGGACTCCTTCTTCAGCTTGACAGCCTCCCTAACCCAGGGTGTCCACCACCGAGTTTGTGGATGACCACCACGAGAAGCACCGACAACCTTGCGACCACAGCTCAAGGCAGCTACCTCAACAAGCGAGGTGCGGAACATGGCCCACTCACACTCAATGTCCCGCACCTCAGCTGGGATGCAGTTAAAGCTCTCCCGAAGGTGTGAGTTGAAGATCTCTCTGACGGGTTCTTCTGCCAGGCATTCCCAGCAAACCTTCACTACACGTTTGGGTCTACCGGGTCTGTCTGGCATCTTCCTCCACCATCTGATCCAACTCACTACCAGGTGGTGATCAGTTGACAGCTCAGCTCCTCTCTTTACCCGAGTGTCCAAAACAAATGGCCGCAAATCAGATGACACGACTATGAAGTCAATCATCGATCTACGACCTAGGGCATCCTGGTGCCAAGTGCACTTATGGACCCCCTTATGTTTGAACATGGTGTTTGTGATGGACAGACTATGACTAGCACAGAAGTCCAACAACAGACAGATCAGAGAGGCCGTTCCTCCCAATCACGCCCCTCCAGGTCACACTGTCATTACCCATGTGGGCAATTTAATTTTATATTTATGATTTATTTTTTACACCTCTTATCTGTTTATGTATCAGGCTGCAATTTATGAATTTGACATGAAATAATCTGTTTTTGGTTAAATCTGACTAGTTGTTGTACAAAGAATGTCTGAAAACTGGTGTTCAGTGTTTCTATTGGTGACTAACTCTTCTCTAAATACAGTGATTCGTGTTCTGGTCTCTTCTTGTCATGTTGGTTCAAAACGTACACGTTTCAAGCTTTCAAGCTTCAACCTTTGTTGCTTACAGGTCTTTAGCAACCTAATAAACTTAGCTTTTGTGCCATTAAGTCAATGAGAACTGTCAAAGAAAACCTTCATACTACACTATAGTTCATTTAAACTTTGTCAAACTATTCATTTAAATTGTGGTAAAATCTTTGGCCACACAAGTCTGCTTCTTTTATCAAGGTAGACATTTTATACATTATTCTATAGCATCTTCACAGCATGACACCACTGACAGTACCGCCTTCTTATCCAGGTCATAGCAGATGGTAAAGGGTTATTGGAAACATGGGAATAGGTGTGAAAACAGCAGTAGACATTAGTCTGGGTAGGAGTATAAATAGGAGAGGGAGGATTTTTAAGATGCATATACTGATGCCATCGTGATGACAAGAGGATTTTGGACCAAGGATTGCAGACTGACACAAGGAGCTCAAGCATAAACTTGTTTAATATAAAACAAAACAAAAGGCTTTGTGGGAGCAAAGTTTTTGAAAGTCACATGAGACACAAGGACTGTGGCTGTGTATAATATTCTGCTGGTGAGTGAAATCAAACTAAATCTATGGAACTCGGCTGATGAGGAATTGAAGACACCTAGGATGTATACAAACTGGGGCCGTAAGTGAGTGGGCAGGGCAGGCTGACTGAAAGGCGTTAAACCTGACTGAGTGAATGATGGTGCATAGGAAACACAAATAACTGATACACAAGTAGTATAACTAAACACAAGATTCACAAAACAATTTTTGATAGGTGCCTGTCTTACGCCTAGATGCAGCCACACACCAAAATGGAAGATGATACCTCAGTTTTGTTCAAGTTATCATGTGCCACAATAATCACAATGTGCACGGATGGATGGACACATATATACAGACGAATGGATGGGTGGACAGACGGAAGGTATTTCCTATTTCCCCACTTCTCTCAGCAAAAGGGACAAAAAGATTTTCCAGGTGATAAAGAAAATTATTGATTATCCATACATCCATCCATTATATTTAATCGCTTCTTTCTTTTTGGGTCGCAGGGGGTCACTGGTGCCCATATAGTCACAATATGACAGGTGGGGACACCTTGGACAGGTCTCCAGTCCATCACAGGGACAAATAGAGACAAACATTCACTCTCTCACCTAAGGACAATTTAGAGTAAAATAAACTGTCCAGATGACCTGACTAAAAAGTGTTGGATTGCATACCTGGATTATTGAGCACGACTTTGTTGATCCAGTGGTTACATTTTAAAAAGTTTAATACAATCTGTCAACTGGGTAATCATATTCACTAACAAGCAGAGACAAGAACAATAAGGCTGCACAGCTGCAGAAAGAAAAGCTTTGCAGAGAGTGGTGAAGGCTGCACAGAAGACAGTTGGAGTCAGCCTCCCCACCATCACAGACATCTACACCTCCAGATGCAGGAAGAGGGCCACCTGCATCATGAAGGACCCCACTCACACAGCACACATACCTTTTGCCCCACTCCTATAAGGCAGAAGGTTGAGGAGCATTAAGTACATAACCACTAGTCTGAGGAACAGCTTATACCCTGAGGCTGTTAGACTCATGAATCCCTAGTCAGGATTATCACTGTGAAAATTACTGTGAAAAAAAAAATCACTGTGAAAAAAAACACTATAATGCCACTTTGTTGATATATGCTGTTGAGTATGCATGCTGCTGATCTCATGCTGCTGATTTATTTCATGTTACTGTGCTCATTCGTCCTCATTTGCTCACACGGACTCATGTTCGTGCTGCTGTTGTTTGGCATATTGTTTTGTACCAGTAGTGCTTAGCATATTCTTAGTTTAGCGTATTTCTTGGTTCATGTCTTGGATCTTACTACTGTTTGTCTTTACAATTTGCATTTTTGTTGGATGTAACTGGGACCCTGTGTACATAGTTTTGTTCCACCACATGTACCACATGTGAATGACAATGAAGACACCTTGACCTTGAAGAACACAGACACAGGCTGTGAGGATTTCAGTGTTTTCCACCCTGCACCAATAATCACTGCTTGCAGTTCCTGAATGGCAGGTGGAGCAAATTGATCTCAGCTTCATCCCAGGAGCTGGAATTTCTGTGTCTGCTTGCCTCCAACCCGGAGTCTGTTCCTCCTGAGAACCTCAGTCTAGGAGTCCATATCTATAAACCATACAATAACCAAAAACCCAGACAATAATGAGTCAGACTTATTTTCTTGTCTGACCTGTCACACTTCAACTGGTCACTTACCTTTTTGTTCTGGAATCCTGTTCCCCTATAGGTGTTGCATCAATTATATGTGAGAGGGACGTGTCCCACCCACATTAATTTCATTTGGACCCCCCACATTTACCATGAAACATTAGTACACTCAGAATCGGAGCGCTATGTCTGTAGCATCTTAGCTAGCATGTCTGTATTGTGCGCGGCTAGCTTAGCGCTAAGCTAAGTGTGTGATGCTGTAAGATGCTGTAAGACATTGTAAGATGCTGTAAGACACTGTAAGACATTGTAAAGCCCCCAGTATACTCCCGCATATGTCCGTCCGCGTGAAGGTACACGCGTACGGACATACGCGGAGGGTTGAGACAATGCTCGAGCGTCCACCCTGAGCAGCTGCAGAGCAGCTTAGCAGACATGGGGTGTTTACCTTCGGGACAAATTGAGGTCACCGATTGGTCATTTGCTGACACGCCTACTGGATAGATTGACAGGTTGAAAAAAAAGAGAGCTGGTAGCCCCAGCCGTAGCGGTGTTCTGTATTTATATGTTGTTATTAAAAAAGTTCTTATAAAAAAAAAACTAACAAAAAAAAAAAAAAAACAGGGAGCACTGGCCCTGCAGCCCACACATCAGATCAGCCCAACAGGAAGTCTCCAGACCCTCCCACAGCCACGCTGGGACTGATTTTAATTCGCTTGTGACAAATTCCTTCATTTCTCACCATTTCAGTCATGACATCAACAGAGGGGGAAGAGATCACTTGCCTCTTGGCAAAAAAAACAAAAGAAAAGGCCAGATCAGGGATGAAGAAGGGGAATTTAATGCATTGGTGCCGCATTCAAAACAGTCTGTCGCCAGGCTCTTTATTGCGTGACACCGCGTACACTTACGCGGATGTAAAAACTGAGTTTTGCGCTTACATGCCCTGCGGAGGTACGCGTGTACGTACGCACGTACCTCCGCATACAGATGTATGCGGGAGTATACTGGGGACTTAAGACACTGTAAGTGTAAGGGACTGTATGTTAATGTGCATTAAAGTTTAAATGTCTTTAAAAAAACCCACATCTTAATGTCCTCAAGCTTAGTGAGAAACATCCTGTAGATGAGTAGTGTTAAACACAAGTTAAAAAGGCTAGTGGTAATGTTCTTTTTTATTTAATTGCTACATAGTGCAAACTTGATGCTATGTGTTAAAGTGTATTAAAGTTGAAATGTCTTTAAAACTCACAGCTAAATTTCCACAAACTTGACGAGAAACATGCTTTAAATCTGTGGAATTAAAGTAAGGAAATGTAGGTGAAATGTTGCTTTTTTGTACACTGCTGTACACTTTTTTGCACACCACCAGTGTGTCCCCGCCACATTACAAATACTACTGACGCCAATGCTCTGCCCTCATCTACATTCCCACAAACACCAGAACCAAAGTTAGTAAAATATTCAGCAGTTCTGGGTGAATTCAATCTATCACAATATTGTTTGTATTCTCCTATAGTCCGCAAATTCTCCCACACTTTGGCCTAACCTTGTAAATAAATCATGTATTTTATATTACCTGTGTCCACCAGTTTTTTTGGGTTTCATTGCCTTGAACTCTGGATTTAAGAAACAGTTATTGTATTACTAAAAATGACACAGCCAATAACAATATTGTTCACTTTTAGTCTTCTGATGGTGGGAGATATTTTCTATATCGTATAGGCGTTAAGAAGTTTTGTTTTACTCAATCTGTGTGAATGTGCCACCTTGGCTTCTGGTTCTAGGTTTTTATCGGTGTGCAGAATCATTTGTGGATATATTTTTTGTAGATGCAGTACTGTACATGAATATCTACATGTTTTCATGCCCCTTTTATTCATTGGTATCTCTCAGGCCTGCTGAAGTGCTCTCTTCAACTCCCCACCATCATCATTTAGCCTGTTGGTTTTCTTTGAAGTCAGTCTCGAAAACCAACTTCAAAGGTTTGTTTCTTACGAACAAACATGTTGCTCATCGTGTGAGAAAAATACCAATAAGGCCCTGCCTCTGCTGCTGTGTTTTAATGGTTATGTTATTGAATGAGTGGAGCTGAAGAATTTATAATTGGTTGAGCTGAAGAAAATCATTACCATTCGATTAGCTCAACCACAGTGTTTTACTATCCTGCATTCTTTGCATGAAGATTAGACATGCAGGGGGCCTAAAAATGTGTGTGGTTTATTGTCTCATTTTAAGGGGTGTAAGGAGATTTTTAATTGTCTCTGTAGATTTTTATAGTTTATTTGTTTTCAGTGTTTGTTTCTGTAATAGTTTATTTACAGTTATTGAAATAATCATAGATTTAGTGGTGATGTGGACCATGAGCAAATGTACACCTGTATTAATTAATTTTTTACAGTTTAAAGTCAGCTGTGATGGCTGCCTGTCATATTGACTAGGGTGTACCCTACCTCTGGCACAGTGACTGCTGGAGATAGGCGCCCCTCCCCACAAGCTAACATTTTTGCTCCAATAGTCATTCCGCATTGCTGATAGGTTGGCAACTGATAATTTGACATTTTTATATTTGCAGCATGGTCCACTTATTGAAAACTTATTTAATTCACCCCAACATGTGAGCAAGACTGCTATAAAACAATCCTTTCTTTGAGACAATGGCTCATTCCCATCCAGGACTTGATAATGGGTTGCTCTAATTAAACTAGTGCAGTATATACAGTATAATCAAGGGCTCGATGAGGGTTACATTCTGCAGTTTTCCTTCTTAGCCCTTATGACAACACATATAAAGAAGAATTAAAGCAAAACTGCAGAAACACAAAGTGGAATAAAAGTGAAAAGTCCTGAATTTGATGGAGATTATTCAGCAATAGTTAAAAAAAAAAAGCATCAAAAGACGACAAACTGAGTTTTTGGTGAAGCCCACTTTCTTTGAATTCCATTTATATGTGAATAAGTAGATCAGTGTCAGTAATGTACCATTTAAACCTGTATATTCGTTCACACAGCCGTGGTTGATCCACCAGAGCCGTACACATCATTACTGTCATTCTGTGGCAGACATTCACCTGCCAGCTTCCAGCGGCGCTTCAAGACTGACGAACAATGTCTACAACCTCTACAGAGCTGCATGTTTTGACTTGTGTCATTGTTCCAGTTGAGTATGATTGAGGGGACATTAATTGACAAATGCAGTTCAAAATTGCCCTCACTTGAAGTGAGACACAAAGAAGGAAGTCATGTTTGAATATTGTAAGAACTGTGAAAGAAAGGATGTTGAAGGCATTTCATTTTAATTACATGTGGAAGGTGACTGGGAAAAATAAACTTTTGCCTAGTTGGAAAGTTTGGGACACTGAGTGTACATGTTGTGCCAGATCAGTTTCGAGATTGATAGGTGTCCCGTCTCCACTGAGTCTCCGGTACACAGCATCCAGCCATCATGCTGAGAGAGTTGTCATCTTTTGGACTGACTCTTACTGCTTGAGGAAATATAAAACAAGCAGACATGTAGATGGATGGCCCTGCTAGCCTTCCAGTTGAACAGATGGAGAAAATAAATTGCTGAGCAGATCATACACAATTGGATACTTGATAATCTGTTCTCAATGACAAAAATGTATTTCATGGACAAGATATCCTATACTCTGTGAGCATGATGTAGCATTTTGAAGTTATATAAACAGTATAGATATATATTTATTATTTTTTCATATTCTTCTTTCGGCTGCTTCCTTCTTCAGGGGTCGCCACAGCGAACAAACTAACACAAAGACTTGGCAATAATTTTTACGCCAGATGTCCTTCCTGATGCAACAACAGACCACCAAGCTACCACAGCCCTCTGTGTGGAGCAGAGAGCTGCTATCTAGGGCGCCCAGGGGAGCAAATGGTGGGGGTTAAGGGCCTTGCTCAAGGGTCCAGAGTGGGACAAAGGAGAGTGGAGGCTGGTGTGGGTGCTTGACATTTCCCACAAACATTTTGATGTTGTTGATACAGGTAGTTGAACCGACAAAATTCCATTCACAAACCCACCCTTCGCCACCCCCATATATACAAACCGGATTCCAGAAAAGTTGGGACACTAAACAAATTGTGAATAAAAACTGAATGCAATGATGTGGAGGTGCCAACATCTAATATTTTATTCAGAATATAACACAAATCACAGATCAAAAGTTTAAACTGAGAGAATGTATCATTTTAAGGGAAAAATCTGTTGTTTCCAAATTTCATGGCCTCAACAAATCTCAAAAAAGTTGGGACAAGTCCATTTTTACCACTGTGTCGCATCCCCCCTTCTTCTTACAACACTCAACAGATGTCTGGGGACAGAGGAGCCCAGTTTCTCCAGTTTAGAAATAGGAATGCTCTCCCATTCATGTCGAATACAGGCCTCTAACTGTTCAGAATCAGAATCAGAATCAGTTTATTATCGCCATGTCAATGAACGAGGTTCACAAACTAGGAATTTGCTTCGACATAAGGTGCAAATAGTAGTAAAGTAAAATAAAGTAAAAATTAAGTAAAAATTAAGTAAAAATGAGAACATTACATAAGACATAAGCCTGTGTACACCCACAAATAAAGTAAAATTAAAACCATAACATAACCATATGTACACCCATACAATAGAAAATAATAAAAAAGCTTCGAAAACAGTACAGATGGAGTATTCAGTTATAATACAGATGTAATGTGACCAAAGCAGACATTATGAGGTAGCATTATGAGTGTTCAGGAGTCCAACAGCAGAGGGGAAGAAACTGTTCTTATGGCGGGAGGTTCTGGTCCGAATGGACTGAAGCCTCCTGCCTGAGTGGAGTGGTTCAAACAGTCCGTGTGCAGGGTGAGCAGGGTCAGCTGTGATCCGACCTGCTCGCCTCACAGTCCTGGAGACGTACAGGTCATGGAGGGATGGAAGGCTGCAGCCGATCACCTTCAATCACCTTCAATCGTCTTGGGCCTTCTTTGTTGCACCTTCCTCTTTATGATGCGCCAAATGTTCTCTATAGGTGAAAGATCTGGACTGCAGGCTGTCCATTTCAGTACCCAGATCCTTCTCCTACGTAGCCATGATGTTGTGATTGCTGCAGAATGTGTTCTGGCATTGTCGTGTTGAAAAATGCAGGTTCTTCCCTGAAAGAGATGACGTCTAGATGGGAGCATATGTTGTTCTAGAACCTGAACATAGTTCTCTGTATTAATGGTGCCTTTCCAGACATGCAAGCTGCCCCTGCCACAAGCGCTCATGCAACCCCATACCATCAGCGATGCAGGCTTCTGAACAGAGCGTTGAAAACAACTTGGGCTATCCTTGTCCTCTCTAGTCTGGATGACATGGCGTCCCAGTGTTCCATAAAGAACTTCAAATCGTGACACATCTGACCACAGAACAGTCTTCCATTTTGCCACACTCCATTTTAAATGACCCCTGGCCCAGTGCAAACGTCTGAGCTTGTGGAGCTTGCTTAGAAATTGCTTCCTCTTTGCACTGTAGAGTTTCAGCTGGCAACGGCGGATGGCACGGTGGATTGTGTTCACTGACAATGCTTTCTGGAAGTATTCCTGAGCCCATTCTGTTATTTCCTTGACAGTGGCATTCCTGTTATGGCCGCGCTCAGAGCAGTTGCAGCTTCACAGGCTCCCGGTACCATCCCAGTTTTTAGAAGTTTTGATATTGACTTTGTGCCTGACTCCGTGCGATTTATGCGTGTGAACTATAGCCGAACCGAACTGATGAGAATAGGAGCGGATTTGCCACGAAATATAGCAGAAATCAGCAACAAACTCAAAGCTACGCTCGGCAGAATGCAGATCTTAAAGTCATCTACCTGGAAGCTGCAGCAGAGGCGTTCCAGCGGGCAGAAGAGGAAGCGCTGCTCCAGGCTTAAGAGGAGAGGATGCCGGGCGGGGGTTATGGTGAGGCTACGAGCTAACGCTAAAGCTGGTAAACTCCCCATGCCGTCTCTCTTTCTGTCGAATGTCCGCTCGTTGGACAACAAGATGGATTTACTTCGTCTGAGAGCGGGTGCCTCAGAAGAGATGAAGAAGTGTGCAGTGCTTTGCCTCACGGAAACGTGGATTACAAGCGAAACGCCGGACACAGTCTTCCAGCTGGATGACAGACTCTTTTTTCGAGCGGACCGCTGCAGCGAGCTAACGGGGAAATCACGGGGAGGCGGAGTATGCATTTACGTGAGTAAAAGTTGGTCCACGAACTGTACTGTTGTAAATAGCTCATGCTCAAAGGCTTTGGAGCAAATAACAGTGAAATGTTGGCCACATTATCTACCCCGAGAGTTCACAGTGACTTTTATCACAGTTGTTTACATTCCTCCGGACACTAATGCTAATGAATCACTGCAGGAGCTTCATGATATCATCAGCTCACTGCAGAGCAAACACCCCGAGGCTCTTTACGTGGTAGCCGGAGACTTTAACCACGTGAATCTAAAGGACTGTCTCCCAAGCTTTAATCAGCATGTGACGATTCCGACACGTGGAGACCGCATGCTGGACCGTGTTTACACGAACGTAAAAGATGCATACAAAGCCGAACCCCGCCCCCACCTAGGACTGTCAGACCACATCTCAATCTTCCTGGCTCCTGCTTACATGCCCCCGCTGAGACGCTCCAGACCGGTACAAAAGGAAGTTAAATGCTGGATCCAGGACAGTGGCCCCATACTGAGAGATTGTTTTGATCGAACAGACTGGCAGGTTTTCAGAGAAGCTGCTGAAAATGGAGGTTCGCTTGATCTTGACCAATACACATCCTCAGTTCTGGGTTACATTAGTACATGTACTGACACCGTCTCCACTATCAGAAATGTTAAAAGCTACCCAAACAGAAAACCTTGGCTGAATGCAGAGGTGCGTACCCTGCTGGAAGCCAGGAACACTGCCTTCAGGTCTGGAAACTCAGAGGAGCTGAGTAGGACAAGAAAAGAGCTGGTTGCTGGTATTAAGAGGGCCAAGGCCACATATGCAAAGAGGATCGAGGGTCAATTCATCTCACAAGACCCTCGGAGCATGTGGAGGGGCATTAAGTGCATAACAGATTATAAAGGCAGGAGTGAACAATGCCCCAAAGACCCATCTCTGCCTGATGCCCTCAACAAGTTCTATGCACGCTTTGAAGACCCGAACAGACCACCCACCACCAGACTCACCTCACCACCGGACGAAGAGCATTTCAGCGTGACCTCAGCAGAAGTAAGGAGTACCTTCAGGAGGATTAATCCGCACAAAGCAACTGGCCCACACAACATCCCCGGAAAAGTGTTGAAGGAATGTGCTGATCAGCTCTGTGAGGTGCTGGCAGACATCTTTAACACCTCACTTACCCTGGAGACAGTTCCCACCTGCCTGAAGACTGCCACCATCATCCCAGTCCCAAAAAGCTCTACAGTGACTGGTCTGAATGACTATCGGCCAGTGGCCCTCACCCCGATAGTTGCTAAATGCTTTGAAAAACTGGTCATGACTCGCATTAAAACAACCATCAACATCAACGAGGACCCTCATCAGTATGCATACCGTGAGAACCGATCAACAGAGGATGCAATCTCCTCTGTGGTCCACACTGCGCTCAACCACCTGGAGCAGAAAAACTCTTACGTCCGTATGCTCTTTGTGGACTTCACATCCGCCTTCAACACCATGATCCCCCAAACCCTGATGGACAAACTATCCACACTAGGACTAAGCCCCTCCATCTGCAACTGGGTACTAGACTTTTTAACAAACAGACCACAGTTAGTGAGGATCCACAACCTCTCCTCCTCCACCATAACCCTCAGCACTGGCTCTCCTCAGGGATGTGTGTTGAGCCCCCTCCTGTTTACTCTGCTCATGTATGATTGTGCAGCTACCCATCCAGGCTGTCACATTGTAAAGTTTGCAGATGATACAGCGGTGGTGGGATGCATCACAAACAATGATGAGTCCAGCTACAGGCAAGAGGTGGAACACCTGGAGAGCTGGTGCAGAGAGAATAAACTTCACATCAATGTGAAGAAGACAAAGGAGATGATTGTGGACTTCAGAAGGAACAAAAACACCTACACCCCCCTGAACATAAGAGGATCTGCGGTGTAAGTGGTCTCCAGCTACAAGTACTTGGGTGTACACATGAATGACAACCTCAGCTGGAGCAACAACACCACCAGCCTGATCAAGAAAGCTCATCAGAGACTCTACTTCCTCAGACGGCTGAGGCGAGCTGGTCTGGGAAGCTCAGTCCTCACCTCCTTCTACAGGTGTGCAGTGGAGAGCATCCTGTGCTCGAGCATCAATGTGTGGCATGGAGGCTGCACAGCTGCAGAAAGAAAAGCTTTGCAGAGAGTGGTGAAGGCTGCACAGAAATCTGTCGGAATCAGCCTCCCCACCATCACAGACATCTACACCTCCAGATGCAGGAAGAGGGCCACCTGCATCATGAAGGACCCCACTCACCCAGCACACACACTTTTTGCCCCACTCTCCTCAGGAAGAAGGTTAAGGAGCATTAAGTGTAGAACCACTAGACTGAGGAACAGCTTCTACCCTGAGGCTGTTAGACATATGAATCTCTAACCAGAATAATCACTGTGAAAAACCATATCATGTTGCTGCTGATCTGTTTCATGTTGCTGCTGATCTGTTTTAATGTTGATGTGTTCATGCGTGCACATCTGCTCACAGACTCATGTTCATGTTTGTGCTGATGTTCAATGTTTTTATGTTATGAGTGCTTAGTGTATATTTAGTTGATGTTTTTCTTA
>NC_056509.1:21928482-21929795 GCF_014905685.2 Nematolebias whitei
CTGAGAGTGTAGAGCTGGTCCAGTGTTCCACGGCCAGGACGAAAACCACACTGTTCCTCCTGAATCCGAGGTTCGACTATCCGATGGACCCTCCTCTCAGAACCCCCGAATAGACCTTACCAGGGAGGCTTAAGAGCGTGATTCCCCTGTAGTTGGAACACACTCTACGGTCCCCCTTTTTGAATAGGGGGACCACCACCTCGGTCTGCCAATCCAGGGGAACTTCCCCCGATGTCCACGCAATA
Organism: Nematolebias whitei; assembly: GCF_014905685.2. Classification (NCBI taxonomy): domain Eukaryota; kingdom Metazoa; phylum Chordata; class Actinopteri; order Cyprinodontiformes; family Rivulidae; genus Nematolebias; species Nematolebias whitei. The sequence continues at coordinate 21,928,728 of NC_056509.1, forward strand.
TTGCAGAGTCGCGTAAGCCAACACAACCCTACAACATCCAGAGCCTTAAGGAACTCTGGGCGAATCTCATCCACCCCTGGGGCCCTGCCACCGAGGAGCTTTTTAACCACCTCGGTGACCTCGGCACCAGAGATTGGAGGGCCCGACCCAGAGTCCCCAGGCTCCGCTTCCTCAATGGAAGACATGCCGGTGGGATTGAGGAGGTCTTCAAAGTATTCCGCCCACCGACCCACAACATCCCGAGTTGAGGTCAGCAGCACACCACTCCCACTATAAACAGTGTTGGTGGCGTACCGCTTTCCCCCCCTGAGACGCCGGATGGTGGACCAGAATCGTCTCGAAGCCGTGCGGAAGTCGTTCTCCATGGCCTCTCCGAACTCCTCCCATGCCCAAGTTTTTGCCTCAGCAACCACCCGAGCCGCATGTCGCTTGGACTGCCGGTACCCATCAGCTGCTTCCTGGGTCCCACAGGCCAAAAAGGCCCGATAGGACTCCTTCTTCAGCCTGACAGCATCCCTCACCGACGGTGTCCACCATCGGGTTCGAGGGTTGCCGCCGCGACAGGCACCGACAACCTTGCGGCTGCAGCTCTGGTGAGCCGCCTTGACAATACAGGCACGAAACATGGTCCACTCAGACTCAATGTCCCCCACCTCCCCTGGAACATGTTCAAAGTTCTCCCGGAGGTGGGAGTTGAAAGTCCATCTCACAGGAGACTCTGCCAGACGTTCCCAGCAAACCCTCACAATACGTTTGGGTCTGCCAGGTCTGACCGGCATCCTCCCCCACCATCGGAGCCAACTCACCACCAGGTAGTGATCAGTTGACAGCTCCGCCCCTCTCTTCACCCGAGTGTCCAAGACATGTGGCCGCAGATCAGATGAAACGATGACAAAGTCGATCATCGAACTGCAGCCTAGGGTGTCCTGGTGCCAAGAGCACATATGGACACCCTTATGCTTGAACAAGGTGTTCGTTATTGACAATCCATGACGAGCACAGAAGTCCAACAACAGAACACCACTCTGGTTAAGATCAGGGGGGCCGTTCCTCCCAACCACACCCCTC
>NC_056509.1:21929895-21931916 GCF_014905685.2 Nematolebias whitei
TACTAGAGAATTGACTCCACGAAGTCTGAAGTTCTTCATAATATCTTCTGTCTGTTCTTAAACAATCTTAATCTTTTCCTTGACTTTTCATAACACCTTACATCACAAAACACACCTCTGTTTTGGTCCATCGACCAATCAGAAACTCCCAAATGAACCGGAAGTGACCCTTCTTAAAAGGTGCAGCACTTCCTAGTTAACAGCAGTTCCAGAGTTCATGAAGGCTGGAATTCAGGATGCTGATGGAAGAAAAATCAAGCTGAACGAGAGAAGATCTGGGAATTATGAAATGTCTGTTCTGGATGATCTCACGACTCCCGAGGTTTAGCTGTTCTTACGGAGATGCTGAAAGAGTTGAAAGGAGAGCTCTACACCAACGCTGAAACTATCATCTGCAAAGGTAAAAGAGTCGATCTCAACCAAAGCGTACCATTGGGTAAAGCTGGTCTAGAAGGAGCGTGCCATTTCTTGTTATATAGACAAATTCCCTCCCCATCTCTCTCATACTTAAACTTCATTTCCCATCTTTAAAATTCTTCTATCTGCTAAAAATCATTACAGATATTTTTAGAAATGTCTGAAGCAAAGCTTTTCAACCACCGCCGTGTGGTCAATGTCGTACTGCTGGAAGTGATAAAACAATCGCCGTATTGTTTACTTCCTTGTAAAACCTGCTAAATAAGATGTTGTTATTTTCAATTTTTGCCAATTAATGTAAATGTGTGATGTGTTAAACTTGATTCTGTTAATAAATGACCCACTGTCGTTGGTGAGTCAAAGATAATTAACGTCTCACGTCCACATTTTTATTAAATTCAGATGCACGTCATTATACAGTCCAGAAAAATGAAAGAATCCGTTTTATCTAAGAATATATGACAGCATATGTTCATACTACACCTTTGTCACCGATTCTGTTCATAACTTTTATGGACAGAATTTCTAGGCGCAGCCAAGGTGTTGAGGCGATCCGTTTTGGTGGCCTTAGGATTGCTTTTTGCAGATGATGTGGTCCTCTTGGCTTCATCAGATTGTGATCTACAGCTTTTGCTGGAGCAGTTCGCAGCCAAGTGTGACGCGGCCAGAATGAGGATCAGTTCCTCCAAATCCGAGGCCATGGTCTTGAGCTGGAAAAGGGTAGAGTGCCCTCTCTCGGTCAGGGAGGAGGTCCTGCCCCAAGTGGAGGAGTTCAAGTATCTTGGGGCCTTGTTCACGAATGAGGGAAAAATAGAGCGTGAGATCGATAGGCAGATAGGTGCAGTGTCTGCAGTGAAGCGGGCGCTGTACAGGTCTGTCGTGGTGAAGAGAGAGCTGAGTCAAAAGGCGAAGCTCTCAATTTACTGATCAATCTACGTTCCTACCCTCATCTATGGTCATGAGCTTTGGGTTGTGACCGAAAGAACAAGATCTCGGATACAAGCAGCCAAAATGAGTTTTCTCCACAGGGTGTCTGGGCTCTCCCTTAGAGGTAGGGTGAGAAGCTCGATCATCTGGGAGGGACTCAGAGTAGAGCCGATGCTTCTCCACGTCGAGAGGAGCCAGTTGAGGTGGCTCGGCATCTATTTAGAATGCCTCCCGGACGCCTCCCTGGTGAGGTGTTCCGGACATGTCCCACCGGGAGGAGGCCCAGAGGAAGACCCAGGACACGCTGGAGGGACTGTGTATCTCGGCTGGCCTGGGAACGCCTCGGGATTCCCCCGGAGGAGCTGGACCAAGTGGCTGGGGAGAGGGAAGTCTGGGCCTCCCTACTTAGGCTGCTACCCCTGCAACCCGACCCCGGATAAGTGGAAGAAAATGGATGGATGGACAGTCTATAGTCTACAGTTTTGGCTATTTAGTTATTATCTGCTGCTATTTGTGTCTATATTTTTATTTTATGTTTTCCTGTCCGCTGTGCTTGTTTTTTTCTATTGTACAGCAATTTGGTTAGCCTTGTTGCTGTTAAGTGCTCTATAAATAAATTGGTATGGTATGATATATACATATATATAAACATATATATATATATATATATATATATA
>NC_056509.1:21932016-21939276 GCF_014905685.2 Nematolebias whitei
GGACTCCAGAAAGGGTGGATAATCTGAACTGCCGTTTGGTGCATAAGCACAAACAACAGTTAGAACCCGTCCCCCCACACGTAGGCGGAGGGAGGCCACCCTCTCATTCACCGGGGTGAACCCCAACACACAGGCACCAAGTTGGGGGGCAATAAGTATGCCCACGCCTGCTCGGCGCCTCTCACCAGGGGCAACTCCAGAGTGGAAGAGTGTCCAGCCCCTCTCAAGGAAACTGGTTCCAGAGCCTGAGCCATGCGTAGAGGTGAGTCCGACTATTTCTAGCCGGAACCTCTCAGCCTCACACACCAGCTCAGGCTCCTTCCCCACCAGTGAGGTGACATTCCACATCCCAATAGCCAGCTTCTGTAGCTGAGGATCAGACTGCCAGGGTCCCCGCCCTCGGCCACCACCCATCCCACATTGCACCCGACCCCTTTGGCCCCTCCCACAGGTGGTGAGCCCATGGGAAGGGGGACCCACGTCTCCTCTTCGGGCTGTGCCCGGCCGAGCTCCATGGGTAAAAGCCCGGCCACCAGGCGCTCGCCCGCGTGCCCCACCTCCAGGCCTGGCTCCAGAGTGGGGCCCCGGTGACCCACGTCCGGGCAAGGGAACATTAGGTCCGTTTATTTTTCTCATCAAAGGGGTTTTTGGGCTGCACTTTGTCTGGTCCCTCACCTAGGACCTGTCTGCCATGGGTGACCCTACTAGGGGCATAAAGCCCCTGACAGCATAGCTCCTAGGATCATTGGGACACTCAAACCCCTCCACCACGGTAAGGTGGCAGCCCAGGGAGGGGGGCTCTATGGCCTGTACCAGTTAAAAATCGGGCTGCAGCATTTTGGACCTCAATGGTGGGAACCCAACGGCTGAAATGGGGAACTTCTACTCATCCAGCAAGCCAAAGATTAGCTCCTGGTCCACTGTACACATTAACAGCGCACTGTCCTATATATTCCTTAGTAAAACACAGTGGCTTCTCATATGGAGCCATTAAGAGCTTAACCAGCCACTAATGTTATGATTTACATTTCAATGTACAATAATGGTATTTACCTTTCATATGCTTCTTAAAGTCTGTTACAGTCGGCAACTCTGCATTATCCATTGTAATGGACAGCTTTACTCTGTTATAGTCCCATGTCTGCGTTGCTGTGTGCTCTGCCTTGTCTGGTTTTCACATTGACCCACGTTCCATGCAGCGTACCATTAATCCATCCCACTCCCATCTGATTGGGCAAAATAAAATGCTTAATCCAATACAAAATAAAACTGAACAAGATTGACACAGCACAACTCAAAGAGTAGGTTGTAACCTACCATGTGGCACCATTCCTCAAACAAACTTTTATGTGACCTTCAAGGAACGTAGTACAACAAACGACATCAGTTTGTTTTACTCTGCTTGAACTACAAAAGAGTTTTATTTTTCATATTTATTCCACTTTTACTACTTAGACATTGTTTTTAAACTTAAATGATATGAACTTAGTTTAATACTTAGTTTGTACTAGCACAGTTCAAACTAGGCTACATAAAGTCACTCATGAACCATTGAATGTTGAGCTAATTCATGGGAATCAGCAAAAACGTTTTTTCCTCAGCAAGTGATTTGATTAAGAAACTACAGTACAGAGAAAGTTTTAAGATCCATTGAGGCTCTTTTACACCAGGAGATTTATTTGGGACAACTACTCATACATTTATTTGACTTATGAGTAAAATCCTGGTATAACAGCATAAAACATTTAACAGAAGAGTGCCAGGGAGCTGTTCTACAGCTGTTATTACTGTGTGAAAGAAGCCCGATACAATGAGAAAACAAGCTACTGAAAGAATTTTGTTGTAATTTTTTGAGTAAGAAATCAAAAACATAGTCCGTAAAGAAAATAATATAACATTTAATAAAAAAACTGCTCCTCTCAAATGGTTAAAGGATGGAATAGACATGTATTGGGCTTGTGGCACAACATTTTTCTTCATAAAAGCCTAAAGTGATTAGGGACTTAGTTTTGTAATAATCTATGCTGCCAAAGCCAATGTTTTCATGTATAAACTATAAGAGAAGTGCAACGAAAACTAAGATGAAAAGAAACTTTAAAGCTGAAACGTACGTCACTTTAGGGTCTCCCTCCCTGACAACACTTTTTGACAAGCAGACAGAACTGCAGACAAGAAATTAGGCTCAAACAAAGAGTCAGTGTAAAAACTAAAAGTCTTAATAATGCCTATATTAAAAAAAATCTTATTCAGCATTTTATGATAATACATCACTTTTCATTTCCAGAACCTATTTCCTTCTGGTTTTATTGTTAGCTCCCCTTTTCCTGACTGAGCCACGTCGTAACTGGCTAAAACCAGAACATGGGATCTGGCCTTGAGGATTGTAGTTTGATCTCCTTCTATGAACAGCTGTTAAAGGCCATGCTTTAAATTGACACATTTCACATTAAAATTATACAAGTTTCTCTCATTGATTAGTATTATGAAGTATTAATAAAAATGAAGCAGTATTTACAAATCTGTCCTTTGATAGAACAAAGAGCATAGGATTTAGTATCGTATTAGTTTTTTATGCAAATATATTATTTACGTTTTCTCAGTTGGCACTTTAGGTGCTACAGAAACAAAGGAGCAGTATGCACACGCTTATAAAAGACAAGTCTGCAAGGTCTTGTATAAAAGCTGCCAAATGAAGTCCCACTAAATTTTTGGATGAAAGAGGTTTTATATCTCCCAACAGTAGCAGCTGAATCAGGTGCTTTTCAGAACAAAAACCCGGAAAAGATAAAAGTCTCCATCATCTTCCTTTTGTAATACTTCACTTAATTATTCTGTGTTTTGATTACTGAAGTCACCTCTTAACTATGCAGTTACATAATACAAAAAGGTACCTGGCAGTGAGTTAAACACAGTAGGCTTTGACGTGGCAATTTTAGTCTTTTAGATAAATTACACAAAAAATCCTTATAAATTTGTTCCAACATGAATGAGATGATGTATATTTATTACAAACTAGGAATGGGGTATTGTTTTGTATTACATACAGTCCTGTTATCGCCAAGGTGATTGTTGCTTATATTCAGAGTCAGAGAGATTTATTGTCATTCGCATCTCATGTGGTACATGTGGTGGAATGAGATTATGTACACAGGGTCCCAGATATATCCAACAATAAAATGTAAAAGAAAAACAGTAATAAGATCTAAGACATGAACTAAGAAAAGCATCAGCTAAATATACACTAAGCACTAATAGCATAAAAACAATATGTCAAACAGCAGCACGAACATGAGTCTGAGTGAGCAGATGAGCACACATGAACACAGCAACATGAAACAGATCAGCAGCAACATTGAAACAGATCAGCAGCAACATGATGTGATTTTTTCACAGTGATTATTCTGGTTAGAGATTCATGAATCTAACAGCCTCAGCCTCAGTCTGGTGGTTCTACACTTAATGCTCCTCAACCTCCTTCCTGGGGGGAGTGGGGCAAAGAGTGTGTGTGCTGGTTGAGTGGGGTCCTTCATGATGCAGGTGGCCCTCTTCCTGCATCTAGAGGTGTAGATGTCTGTGATCGTGGGGAGGCTGATTCCGACAGTCTTCTGTGCAGCCTTCACCACTCTCTGCAAAGCTTTTCTTTCTGCAGCTGTGCAGCCTCCATGCCACACATTGATGCTGGAGCACAGGATGCTCTCCACTGCACACCTGTAGAAGGAGGTGAGGACTGAGCTTCCCAGACTATGTTCTGGTTTGTCTTTTTCTGAGTTGTTAGTTTAGTTTTCTGCTCTCAACCTAAACCTGGTTCTAATCACGCCACCTCCAACGCATCAGTAGACTTTTAGATTCTTTCAAAATGTCGTCTGGTTTCTTTTTAACTCTGTCAGATCTTTGTTGAAATTTTAGTAATCCTGTTTTAAGTTCTTAAGAAGAAATATATAATAGTCAAAGGCAGCACAGTGGCACAGTTGCCTTTCAGCGAGAAGGTCGTGGGATCAAATCCTGGATGGGGGCCATTTCTGGGTGGAGTTTGCATGTTCTCTCTGTGCATGCGTGGGTTTTCTCCGGGTACTCCGGTTTCCTTCCACAGACCAAAAACATTAATGTTAGACTGATTGGTAACTATATTGTCTCTACATGAGAGTGAGAGAGTGAATGGTTGTTTGTCTCGTTTGTCTCTATGTGTCCCTGTGATGGACTGGAGACCTGCCCAAGGTGTCCCTCACTTCTCGCACAGTGATGACTGCACCACTGACCCCCGTGATCCAAAAAGGAAGAAGTGGCTAAAGATAATGGATGGATGGAAGGAAGAGTAGAGAACAAAACTTGGTCCTAACGTCTGTTGGTACAGGCCTTGGGTGATTACTGCTGTAAATGCAGAATTCAAATACATTAGCTGACGTTGTCAAAGTAAACACAATTACTGCTCAAGATAAAGTACAGGTACTAATGAAAAACTGTTTCGTCAAAAGCAAAGTTTAATTAATTTAGTCAACGTTCAAATGTAAAATGTTGAAACGGACAACAATATTTGGAATCAACATAAGGAAAGTTAGCTACATTGCTTTTTCAAAGCTTTTATTTAACATATTAAAGCATGTGGCAGTATTAAGCAGGGGTTATTTACAGTGGTCATTTATAGGACCATAAAGATTTTACTGTCAAAAGGTGCAGTAAAACAAAATGCACTCGCAGTTTATGAAAATGCCTTCACGAGTCAAAGACAATGCTTGTGCTGCCAAGTGCTTTAAGAAGGTTTAACTAAAACAACATCTGGTGGCAGGTTTAGGTTGTATGAAAGAGCAGTGAGCTGTGGAGCGCTTTCAGGTGACAGAGGCTGTCTTCAGTTTCTAGAAGAGCGTTATTAACAGCAGTCAGTATAGGTTACAACCTCAGATATCTTCTCAGTACTGACCAGAAAGACGAGTCTCTTCTTTAGCGTTGATCCAAATACAAAAAAAGCTATATATATATATATATACATACTGTATGTATCTTTCTTGTAAACTTTTCACCCAGTTTTGCTTCGTTTCCCCTTCAGATGTGCGTCATCATTTTGTACGCCTCGTGGTGCCGTTCACAACAGAGAGCGACGAGACGAATAGCAGCTGTTTACCTCATTGTCATCTACATTTATTGCATCTAAAAAGACCACCTGCTAGCGAGAAAGTGAAGTAGAAAGCTCCGTTGGGCGCGACTCATAATTGCCACTCGGGGGCTGGTAAATAACAGCGTGCTGTTTCAGAGGCTCAGCCCTGCCGAAGGAACGAAGCGCGGCGTTGCTTCCACTTTTCATTAGTGAAGGTCAGAGCTAGTTTAGGACAGTTTGAAGTGAGAGAGAAGGGGGAGGTGGTGAGCTAACATGTGGGTGGAGAGGATAAGACAAACGTTTGGCAACAGTGGGGAGAGGTTTTTAGCTTAATTTGAATCTTTATGATTAGACATGTTAAAGGTAACTGTAGCACAGACACACGATTGGTCTCTCTCGCATACACACACTTCGCCTGAGGCAGCTGGTGTCAGTAACCTGCGTAGCTGTAATTCGTCTCTGATGACACAAAGCACAAAGCAATTTACACTCATCAGTGACAAGTGTACAGTATGAAAATGATTTAGGATGTGGATGTGCATTACTGCCTTAAGCTACTAATATACTTGAAGCAAACTGCTGCTGAACAAGTCTCTGTGTGTCGTCTCTGTGCTCTCAACCTGAGCAGTGGTTTGTTAGCTGCGATGCGCACCAGCTGAGGGACAGGTTTGTGTTAGCAGGAGAATATACACAGCAGGAAGGCAGCTGAAGCTTTAACCTATTTGAACAAAAATTAGTGACGTATAAATATAATTTCTCACAGCTTATTGCCACCTGCGGAACCCATCTGGCGCTTTTATTAAGGTAAAATTGATTTTCCTGAAGATTTTTTATGCTATAATTGTTATCTTTTATAGCCAATTAAATAATCATTTCCGGGGGGGGGGCGGGGGGGGGGCATAACAAATGGCTTAATTTGTACTTTTGAGGCAGTTTACCTAATTGCACTGTACAGTAAGGTGCCCCGCAGGAGTCATGGGTAGAAACCAAACTTCATGTCGTAAGAATCGTTTTCCTCAGTTTAGGAAACAGAGCACACTGATTCACAAAATTATTGGTGTCTACCAGCAGGTGTTGTGTTTAATTTTGTTTTCAGTGTAAATGGAGGAAAAGGTCTAGGGATCATTTGTATCTGTAATGTTCAATACCATCTGCTTTTGCTTTAACCACATCTGACATTAACTGATCAGGCAATATTAACTCCTTATGATGTCATTCTATTAGTTAATCACAAAAACCTGCCTGTTTGTTTTATAATAATTGTTCTTTACCATCGGGTCAGTTTGAAGTTAGACCTGTTTTAGTTTAATTTAGTCTGTTGTGTATTGTCTATTTTTCTGCAGCAGAGAGGAGGTGTTATTAGTAATTTTACAGGTTTCGGGGCAGAGACGGGGTAGAGGTAGGGCGGCCAACTTGGGACCAGAAAGTCATGGTTCGGCTCCCAGCCATTCCCACATGTTGTGGTGTTTCTGAGCAAGACACCTAACCCCCAACTGCTTCTCTGGCGCTTACATGGCTGCCCACTGCTCCACCTGGGTGTGTCTCAGGTGTGATGGTTAAATACAGAAAACAAATTTCATCATTGTATGGGAACACACAATGATGATAATCTCATACTTCCCTTCCCGCTTGATGGCCCGTTTAGAAGTTAGGGAACCTGAAAATAAGAATTTGCTCAGTTTTTACATGTAACTGAATGAGAACAATGAACTATTGCTCTTGCTTTGCACATAGACAAAGTAAATCCAGGGAACATTACATCTAAAGTAAGAGAAAAACCCTTATGTCAATTTCTGTTTTGTCATGAATCCCATCCGGACTCTTTAGTACTGAGGTCAGCCTCCCCACCATCACAGACATCTACACCTCCAGATACAGGAAGAGAGCCAACTGCATCATGAAGGACCCCACTCACCCAGCACACACACTCTTTGCCCCACTCCCCTCAGGAAGGAGGTTAAGGAGCATTAAGTGTAGAACCACTAGACTGAGGAACAGCTTCTACCCTGAGGCTGTTAGACACATAAATATGTAACCAGAATTATCACTGTGAAAAATCACATCATGTTGCTGCTGATCTGTTTCATGTTGTTGCTGATCTGTTTCATGTTGCTGCTGATCTGCTTCATGTTGCTGCTGATCTGTTTCATGTTGCTGCTGATCTGTTTCAT
>NC_056509.1:21939286-21942906 GCF_014905685.2 Nematolebias whitei
TTCATGTTGCTGCTGATCTGTTTCATGTTGCTGCTGATCTGTTTCATGTTGCTGCTGATCTGTTTCATGTTGCTGCTGATCTGTTTCATGTTGCTGTGTTCATTCATGCTCTTCTGCTCACACAGACTCATGTTCGTGCTGCTGTTCGGTGTATTATTTTGATGCTATTTTATCGTGTATTTTTATTAGTGTTTTTCTTAGTTCATATCTTAGATCTTATTACTGTTTTTCTTTTACATTTTAATACTTTTGTTGGATGTAACTGGGACCCTGTGCACGCAATGTCATTCCCCCACATGTACCACATATGGAGGAATGACAAATAAAAAACCTTGAACCTTTATTGTACAAAAAAACACATCAAACAAGTTTAGATGACAAAATTTTGCTTGTTTGCTGCGGACTGAAGAAAATAATTCTGAATATTTTGCCTTATGTGTCAATAATTGCTCCTTGCTTAGAAAATAAATACAACACTAGATTTGACTTGTTTTTTTATTTACTCATATAAACACCTAACCCAATGTGTGGCCTACAATTATAGAAGTGTCCTCTCGGTCATCATGCTAGGCTACAGTAATATATATACGTCGATGATGTAATGACCGTAGAAGACTTTGCAGAGAGAGGCGTTCTTCCTGGAAGCTCGTTCGCAACACTCCATCATACTGTGTTTCCAGCTGGTTTATTTTTATATGCTCAGCGCTGTCATTACCTGACAATGGATGAGGAAGAGGAGGCAATTACCTGTAAATTGGTTCCATTATGAATTTATATTTATATAAAGAAGACAAGAAAAACAGGAACACCTTGTGAGGATGCATTCTGCTCTGCTCTTGAGGAGAAAAAGAAAAAAGGGCCTAAATAGGAGATAATTCAAGTGTGAGATCTAATATGTCCTCTTAATGCACAACACATAATTTGTTTATGTGGAGATTTACACAAAAAGACTTCCTCTGAGGTCAGATGGAAATTACCCATTGCACTGAACAAAATAACACCTTGGATAATCTCCAGTTTTAGCTTTAAGCATTATATCAGTTACGTAAATGTTGGATTTTAAGAAAGAAAGCCAACTCGCAGTAATGAACTTTATCTAAAGCAGTAGTTCAGATCTTTTGAAGTGAGGCTCTGTATAAGGGTAATAAACCATCTGTTGTAGCTCTTTGAACAGCCTCAGTTTGGAGAAATCAACTCTGACCAGACTGACGAGCTATACTGGCCAGGCTGGTAGTGGCTAGGCATGCAAAAAGAACTGGTTCCACTCTCGGTTTTAAAATGGACAGTGATTTTAAATTAGATTCCCAGATTGGAGCGGTGGTCAAGGCCAGTTTTTATCACCTCAGACAGCTGGCTAAGGTAAAGTCTATCCTCACACAACAACAGCTGGAAACAGTAATCCATGCCTTCATCATCTCTCGGCTGGATTACTGTAACACTCTTTACCTTGGATTCACCCGGTCCTCCCTCAAACGTCTCCAGTTGGTCCAGAACGCTGCTGCTCTTCTAACTGGAGTTCATAGGGAGCACATCTCCCCCACTCTGGCTTCACTCCACTGGCTGCCTGTTCATTTTAAGATTCTTTCATTTGCTTTTAAAAGTTGACATGGTCTTTCTCCATCCTACCTCTCTGAGCTGCTTCACCCATACTCTCCTGCTCGGTGCCTCAGATCAGCTGATCAGCTGCTCCTTGAGGTGCCGAGGTCCAAACAGAGGCTCAGAGGAGACACAGCTTTTTCTCTAGCTGCTCCATAACTGTGGAACGATCTCCCTCTTCTCATCAGACGAGCCCCTTCACTGTCCACTTTTAAAACTCTTTTAAAAAACAAATTTTTACTCCCTGGCTTTTGACACAGCCTGAAATCTGCTCTGCACTGTTTTAATTGTTTTATTCTTTTATGCGTTCAAATGTTCTTGATTTTATGTGTGCAGCACTTTGTTGCAGCTGTGGTTGTTTTAAATGGCTTAATAAGAAAAGTAGTAGTAGTTGTTGTAAATAACCAAAAGAACATTTACAGATTGGACTGTATTTCATTTTGATGTTTTTGTAGTGATGTTGTTGACTTCCTGTTTGATCTGTGTGCTTTTATTTTGTATCTGGAGTTCCTGTCTGGACAGTTGTGTATCTTATGTTCCCATGTATGGCAGTAAGTTTCATATGGAGCCACAGTTAGGGGTTGCACGACTACATATTTTTTAAAGTCAACTTCAACATGATAAAAGTCGAGTCGACGTCGACTAGTCACTGTGTCATCATAGGAACTCAAGCCACTATATTCACAAAAAAAACAAAAAAAAAAGAGTCATTTATTATTTACAAAAAAAAAGAGCAACAAAACCATTTATCACACTGCAAATAAGTCACAGGAAAACCAAAACTATCATTAAGTTACAAAAGTGAAAGAAACGTGTGGCACATATAAAACAAAACTACAAACAGCAGGGTGCCGCTGTTTTTAGATTAGTTTTATTTAAATTAAATAAAACTAAAAACAGTGGGGCGGTTTGTGGTGGAATCCACCTTATTATAATATTATAGTTATTAACGGTTGTCGGCCTCATGCGTCCGCTGACGCAGTGGCTGTGTCCAGTTAAGCTTCAGGTGGGTCGCTGGCAGTGATCCATCTGGATTTTTCTGTACTTTCAACCAGCCAGGCTCGGCTGTGTGCATCCGCTGACATGGCGTCTGGTAGCGGCAGTGATCCATCTGGACTTTTTTTGTACCTCTTTCAACCGGCCAGTCAGCGCGCGGTCAAACGGCCGCGAGCGGCTAGTGGTGATCTAAATTGGATCGTCAGCCACACACGTCCGCTGACATGATCAAAAGCCCGACACCAACCTGGCCCGCCCATCCAGCACATTATTTTGGCTTGGGCCGGGCCGGGTGCGGGCCCGGGTTAGAAATGACAGCTCTAACCACCAGTGGCAGTGGTGACCGTGACTAGTCGACGTAAAATTTAAAAACTCATGAGACGTCCTTGAATTGACTAATCGACTAGTAAACATTTTTGTATAAGCATCACCTCCGAAGAGGCAAAAGGTATGTTGGTTTAAGTATTTAATAGATTATTTTTGAGCTTATGTCTGTTAATGTCAATCTAAGCGGCTTCAAACATCTGCTAAGTTCCTAGAAAAAACTAATGCAGACATCTAAAAAAATTAAATCTGGTCCTCTGGACATTCAAAAAAACAAAACAAAGCAAATCAACAAAAAAATGTAGAAACGTTTTGTCCCTCATCCGAGAGACTTCCTCAGTCTGAGCTGCTGTATTCAGCTCAATCTCTTAAATAGCACCTTCTCAGAGCGAATCAACCAGTTTTGCTGCCGACAACCAAAACCGGCTGATCACATGCTCAAGAAGGACCATCAGCCTAACAATGGATCATTAGCACACCGATGGCTGTTTACTATTCACAGAGGGCTGAGTGATACTAGCAATCACAGCATTGTAAGAGGGGGACAGTTGAACCCGGAGGCCTCCACCCCTGTTTAATGATGGACGATTTCTTTTCACAAAGATGGCCTCCTTTACTCCTCTCTCAAACCATCGTTCCTCTCTATCCAGGATGTGCACATCTTCATCCCTGAAAGAGTGACCGCTGGCCTGGAGATGAGTGTA
>NC_056509.1:21943006-21952923 GCF_014905685.2 Nematolebias whitei
AATGTTGTGTATGCTGTTCAGTGTCAGGAGGGCTGTGATCAGTCTTACATCGGGGAAACTAAACAGCCACTGGCCAAAAGGATGGCCCAGCACAGAAGATCAACATCATCAGGCCAGGACTCTGCGGTCTACACTCATCTCCAGGCCAGCGGTCACTCTTTCAGGGATGAAGATGTTCACATCCTGGACAGAGAGGAACGATGGTTTGAGAGAGGAGTAAAGGAGGCCATCTTTGTGAAAAGAAATCGTCCATCATTAAACAGGGGTGGAGGTCTCCAGGTTCAATTGTCCCCCTCTTACAATGCTGTGATTGCTGGTATCACTCAGCCCTCTGTGAACAGTAAACAGCCATCAGTGTGCTAATGATCCATTGTTAGGCTGATGGTCCTTCTTGAGCATGTGATCAGCTGGTTTTGGTTGTCAGCAGCAAAACTGGTTGATCCACTCTGAGAAGGTGCTATTTAAGAGACTGAGCTGAATACAGCAGCTCAGACTGAGGAAGTCTCTTGGATGAGAGACGAAACGTTTCTACATTTTTTTGTTGATTTGCTTTGTTTTGCTTTTTTTGAATGTCCAGAGGACCAGATTTAACTTTTTTTAGATTTTTCTACCTGGATTATTGAGCATGCATCAGGATAATGCAGACATGTTCCTGTTTTTAGTTTTCTACATTGCTTTACAACCTAGCTGTTTTTGTTTTGTTTTTTAATACCATTTTCTTTCATTTGTTATCAATTTATATGCTTTCTTTTATGATTGTCTACTGTTGTCACCACTCTTTGTTAAAACCAGGTCTCTATTGTAAATGAGTCCCCGGGAATCAATGGGACTAACCTGTATAAATAAAGGTTGAATGAAAAATGTCTATTTTGCAGCTCAACACAGCTTGTGAATGGGAATGATGTAAAATAATCAGTTGCAAACGTTCTGTATGTGTTACAGCTTTTACGGTGGTTATATGATATACTACGGTCATGGGAAAAAGGTTCAAAGGAATTAAATCTCATACAACCATTCTTGTTCGACGAGGGGCGATGTTAGTCTGAGAGGAGACCAAGACCAGAGTGGATTACTACTGCCTCAAAACAACTTCAGAATTTTTCACACACTAGTTTAAAGACACACTGCCATTGTTTCCATAACGCTCAGGTTTTTATACACAGTACTCTGAAAATATTTGCAAGTGCAAATAGTAGCAGCAGTAGCAGCAATTAGCTGTCGCACCTCTAAGGCATATATCGTAGGAATTTTATTATATTTCTGCCACAATGACTGTCTAATACAGACTAGCCGTTATCTGCGTGTCAACGTGGTTTGAGTGGAATCACTTCTTTCTTAAAATGACTCCATTCTTCAAAACGTTATGACAATTTTTACCCAGTTGTCTGTTTTAGAGTACACGTTTTCAGGTGTTTAACTCCAGGAAATCCTTACTGAAGTGGTACAGAGCACTTCTTCTGCCAGTTTTGGCTTTTGCAAATGACCGGTGTAATGCAAAAACATTTGGCAGTGTAAAAGGTTAATGAAACAGCCGTTGCATGTATAATTTTGAAAATTGAGTTGTTTTAGTCCCAGGCATTCGTTTTTCAGTGCTGTCAAAATCAAACTCTTTTTCTTGCAACTGAGGTCGTAGAAACAGCTATCTGCAGCAAGTCAGATATTAGGAGTTCATTACCACTGAGCTCAGCTTCAAAATAGCCCTATAATGAAAAATACCATTCTGGTTTTATTTTTTATAGATTCTGTCTCATTGATTACCATGATGTTAGATGGAATCGAGCAAATTACTAGTTTAACTTTTAACCTTCATTAGCGTAGTGAGGTTTTGCAGATTGTACATGACCTCAGTTAACAAGCCAGTGGGTCCATACAAACACAAGGATGGCTGGGATTCCAGCATGATGTAGCTATTCCAGTTCAGACATTTTTTCAGTGGTGTAAAACCACAAAGTCACTTTAAAACACTTTCACTTACTAATCCAAACACAATTGTAAGCATTCTTACACATTCTTATAAGAATGCTGTAACCTTTGTAGCAATACCCAGAGATAAGGACTGAAGCGAACAGACTCCAAGACTCAATAAGGTTTAACAGTGTTTATTTACAAAGTGATGAAAATCATCAATAGTGCACAGGGAGAGGCTGGAACCCTGAGGAGTAAGGAGACAGGTTAATATATTTGCAGGAGTGATGATGTTATTGCTTCTCTTCCTTATGGTAGGGATTGGAATCAGTCGTGGGGACAGGTGATCTAATGATTCCAGGGCGAGGAAGAAAGACGTCTGGGTATAGTTCCAAGTAGAAGGCAGGCAAGTGGTAGGAAGGCGAAGAGGCAGCTGAGGAAGCACAAGCGAGCTCCAGGTCCACAGAAAAAAAATGCAGAAACAGGTTGGCAGCAGAGATAATGCTGTGTTAAGGAACACAAGGCAAGTAATCATTTATCTCAAACACAAATAAAGAGCCAGAAACACAACTACCATTGGTAATGCTCCAGCGCTGACTGGATGTCCTCTGCAGCCTTTGATGCTCCTGCAGCTCATCAAATCGATGGTCCTCAGATGTGGCTGGTTGGTGCTCAGGAAGCTGACAGAGAACGCCCACAAATGTGTACAGTAGTCCCCCATTTATCACGGGGGATCCATACCCTGAAGCCCCGGGATAAGTGAAAAACCACAAAGTAGGAATAGTAGTGCAAGTAGTAGTTTATTTTAGTATTTATATACTTATATATTAAAGCATTTTAAACCCTTCACACACTCTTGAAATATTCTAAACAATGTTTCTAAGCTCTAAACGCTATAAAAGAGCACAGAATGTCATGATTTCCCTGCCTCTGCTATATGCCAGCACTTTCGGTCACACCCACTTCCCTGCTGCAGAGCGGAGAAATGAGGAGGAAGCTTCTCACACCTGTGCACCTGTGCAGCAGGTGCTAAATCATTTCAAATAATTTATTTTAAATAAAAATTCCATGCCGATCGTGCAGCTCATCCATCAATCCGCCAGTTGTGTGTCATGCCCAATCATACCTTGAAAAACCACGATAGAGCAAGTCCATGAAAAACGACCCGTGAAGTAGCGAGGGACTACTGTATTAACAGTAACTTTACATCAAGGTCAAGGTGTCTTTATTTGTCATTCACATCACATGTGGTACATGAGGTGGAACGAAACTATGTACACAGGGTCCCAGTTACATCCAACAAAAATACCGTACACATTCATTCAACCTTTATTTATACAGGTTAGTCCCATTGAGCCACGAGGACTCATTTAGAATAAAACTGTATCAGAATCAGAATAAACTTTATTGGAATTGCACCGAGGTACAACGTGAATACGTACGTACAGTCGTCCGAAAGATGGGTGGAGTGCACGAAGCTGCAACTATAGGAGAGCACGGCCATTTTATCCTTATCAGATAATAATCTTAGATTCTCTTTACAAGAGAGACCTGAATTTTAACAAAGAGTGATGACAACAGTGGACAACAACAACAATAGACAATCACAAAGGATGCATGCAAATTAACATATCATGCACCCTCCTGCCAGGAGGGTGCATGATATGTTCTGCTTTAAATGTTGAACCCACGTGCAGGTAGAGGCAGGAGACTCAAAGGTAAAAATAAATAAATTATTTTTACAAATCAAAAGGAAGAGCAGACGGAGCAGCAAAAACTCAGGCGAAGGGAGGAGATGAGAGGAGCGGACACAGAACACGACATCCTACACAGGACACAAGAACACTGAATAAATACTGAAACATATTCATTCAACCTTTATTTAGCCAGGTTAATCCCATTGAGCCTTGAGGACTCATTTACAAGAGAGACCTGATTTCAAGAAAGAGTGATGACAACAATGAAAACCAGCGACAACAATAGACAGTTATAAAAGAGACAGAAGGGAAGGAAAAGGAACAGAAACACATTCAAGAAGCTCTCCAAACATGTGGATATCCTAACTGGGCTTTTGTCAAGTCAGCGAGGAAATCTACAAAACACACCAATAAACTGAAAAAGGAGAACAGATGAAAAAACATTGTCATCCCTTATGTTGCTGGAGTATCAGAGAAATTCAGAAGGATCTTCAACAAACACAAGATCCCAGTACATTTCAAATCCAGCAGGACTCTCAGACAGAGGCTGGTCCACCCTAAGGACAAAACACCCATACACAAACAGAGTGGTGTATGTGGTCCAGTGCAGCGAGGACTGTCCAGACCTCTACATTGGAGAAACTAAACAGCCTCTTCACAGATGCATGGCTCAACACAGGAGAGCCAGCTCCACAGGACAAGATTCAGCTGTTCACCTCCACCTCACAGATAAGGGACACTCTTTTGAGGATCAAAATGTGCATATTTTGGATCAAGAACACAGATGGTTTGAGAGGGGGGTGAAGGAAGCAATTTATGTAAAAAGAGAAAAGCCATCTCTTAACAGAGGAGGAGGCCTCAGATTTCAACTTTCAAAAACACATAATGCAACTTTGAAGCCCCCAGTATACTCCTGCGTACGTCCGTTCACGCGTACGTACGCGTGTACTGTACGCAGAGGGTTCAGACTTCATACTCGAGCATACACCCTGAGCAGCTGCAGAGCAGCTTCACAGACAAGGGGCTTTTACCTTCGGGACAAATTGAGGTCACCGATTGGTCATTTGCTGACACACCTACTGGAATGATTCACAGGTCGGAAAAAAGAAGAAAAAAAAACAAGCGCTGGCAGCCTCAGCTGCAGCGGTGTTCTGTGTTTATATTTTGTTAATAAAAATATCTAAAAAAAAAAAAAAAAACAGGGAGCGCTGGCCCTGCAGCCCACACATCAGACCAGCCCACCAGGAAATCTCCAGACCCTCTCGCAGCCACGCTGGACCTGAGTTTAATTCGCTTGTGACAAATTCCTTCATTTCTCACCATTTCAGTCATGGCATCAATGGAGGAGGAAGAGATCACTGCCTCTTGGCAAAAAAACAAAAGAAAAGGCTAGATCAGAGATGAAGAAGGGGAATTTAATACATTGGTGTCGCATACAAAACAGTCCGTCGCTGGGCAGTTTATTGTGCAAGCCCTGGGGGGTACGCTCGTACCTCCGCATACGTACGTGCGTACCTCTGCATATGAATGTATGCGGGAGTATACTGGGGGCTTAAAACTGATTCCCGGCCAGTTTTCACACCTGATGGGAACAGAGGGGCCTCTTCTGTGAATTAGATTAACAAAGACCTTAAGAAACCCCTACTGTTAAGGTGTGAGATGTGATTTGTCAATCTACATATGTATGTGTATTTTATCTCAGCCTTATAACCTGAACCCCACACTCTCTGCTCTTTGAATTGAGAAAGCTCCTCGGATGAGGAGCGAAACGTCTTCTGTTACATATAAAGTTCAGTTGTTTTTGTATTGATCATTTTTTGAACAGAAGTGCTTTAAAGATGAAGTCTGCATGTAGTTAATGATGTCCAGTTAACTAGTGAATACAGGGTGCAGTGGTGGGTACGATAATCACAGCCAGTTGAATCTTAGTGCACTGTGATAGACAGCATCCAACATCATATGAGACATGATGAAAAACACCTGAGGTCATTGGAAACCAAGACAGGTGTGGCAGGAGCTGAACAACAAGGAAGGTGACACAGGGAGGTGCATGAAAACAATTAAAGACAGAACAGAACACAGAACCCCCCACAGTGCAGCCCTAAACATGTCAAAGTACTACATTTTCTGTGCAATTTATTATTATTCAAATTACTGATGTCATTTATGTAAAATATAGTGTGCCTAATTATCATAGATTTAAATTTTTACAAAAAAGAAATATATTCTGTAGTGTGGAACATTTTTTAATTACTATCTCACATTTTGATTTGATGTGAGCTTAAAGCACAGTGCTGATACCAGATCATGAAAGGTAATTTCCCCTCTGGACATCTATGATTAAAAGAGCATTTCTCAAATAACTCCACTTCATTATTTTTCCTAATTATAAATTGTTGGACATAAGCAGCTAAAATAGAACTGGTCCACGAGTTGAAGCTTTCCAAACAAGTATTACCTATAAACAAAAAAATAACCTATGTTTAATTAGTCTTTTTGAATGCAGTTGTCAGCAGGATACAAACCTGAACACAGCACTGTTTCAAATGAGAAGCTGCACTGCAGAGAAACCAAACTTGGCTCTCCTTTGCTGACTAGTTTGTCCTAATGTTTCATTTCAAACTAAAGATGTGACACAGTGTCAAACCACACTGTGATTGAGAGAGGAACAATTAAAATGATGGATTTTCATTCAGAAAATAGTCAAAAATAAAAACATTAAAGGGATTTTAAATCAAACAGTCAAGCTTACTTGTTCAAATGTGTTCAGCATGGATTCATGCTAATAGCCCATTATGTTTGTTGAACAAGCAGCATTTGATGTCCAATTATTAACTTACTACCTGATTTTATGCAGGTTGGTCTTTGTTGCATCACCCATGTTAATTAGCACCAATTTGGGGAGTTTGTGTTTATCGTTACTGAGATAAATGAATTGCTTTTGTGTTTATACTCCATGTACCTTGTTAGTAAATCATCCTGACCCTGAACCGACCATACGCTCGCAGTCATTTGCCTACATTTGGTCCACTAATTAAAGAGTCCATACTTTACAAATGGTACACCAGTTTAATTTCACTTGCTATCCAAGAAGCTTCTTCATTTTAACTGGCAGGAATGAAGTCACAAGCATTATCTTTTTACAGGCACTCACAGGAAACATTTTTTTTAAGGAGCAACAAAATAATGAAGCAATGAATTCACTCTGCATTTAAAGCTGGGTTTCTAAGACAAGCATCCCCAGTGCTTGTTTTTTTTCTTTCCTTTAATGAGAGTTACTTATTTCTCAGACCCAAAGAGTTTTAATGTAAATTGCACTTCACATTTATTTTTCAGTGTTAGACAGATTTATACATTTAACAAGGTTGAGTCAGGTCCTCTGGACGGATTCTTCTTTGTTGAAACGTTTGTCTTTTACCCCAAAAACTTATTTAGTCTGAGGAGCTACAACAAACTCACAAGCAAAGGGATGACCATCAGCTTAACAATTGATCGTTAGTGCCCTGATGGCGACTTGCTATTCACAGACGGCTGAGTGATACTTGCAGTAACGGTATTGTATGAAGGGGACAGTTGAACATGGAGGCCTCCGCCCCTTTTTGAAGATGGATGAGTTATCTTTACAAAGATGGCTTCCCAAGATGGCTCCCTGTCCACCCCTTTCAGCAGCGTGATTTGAGTCAAGGAGAATAAAGCTGTTTGTTGGCATGCTTCTAAGCAGATCAGTGTAAGTTGGAAATACAACTTTTTAAAAGACTCCTTTAGGAGCAACATTGATGTTCTTTCGATTGCTCCTTTACTCTATCTGTTACTTGTCTTTCTGTGTCTTTAATAATGGAAATGTTTGGGTAATCACACGTTTTAAGTGACTTTCTAATTACCTTTGGGCTTTGTTGTCCCCACTCTTCCTTTGTACTGGTTCATTGGTCCATTGAGGTCAGTTTCTAACAACCCTCGACTTCTACTTGAGCGGGCGGTGAGATTCAAAGGGTAAATATCGATCTTGGTGTGTGGGTTTTCTGTAAACTTCATTTCTGAAGTTTCTGCCCAGTTCAATGTGACCACACGATTCAGGATGACTGGACTAACACTTCAGATGACAAGCGAACCTAATACTGACCATGGGATTACTCTATTTTATGAAAACTTCATATTTCCATTTTCTTTAGAACTGAGTATGATCTGTGTACAAAAGCCAGTGTTTTATGTACATATGCACACGGAGACACATCTCTAGAGCTAGATTGCCACAGTCACTAAGGTGAATGTTGGCCACCTGTTTTGTAGAGTTAGAGTAAAAAGCTTGTTACATTTTCTGTTGTTTTTTTTTTCCTCAAACAGAATGTTTCCATGTTAATGTTTGACGGCAGTCCCTTCTTTTTGCTTCATATTCCTGTGCTCCCTCCATGAAAATGAGACTCATCTAGTTTTGTTATCATTTTGAAGCCCAACATAGGTGGATACTCACCTGCTTGCCCACTCTCCACTGGGTCAGGACTCCTTTCTCCTTGCTCTGTTTATCTCAGTCTCCTTGACATCTCTCCTTCTCTCTGGGCCTGGGAACAGGGACAATACAAAGAACAACCAAATTCAATCTAAAGTGGGAAAATATATTTGTTTCAGTGGCTGGCCATGCATTTTACACCAAAGCCTTCAATAGTGTCCTACCTGAGTTTAGCTACCTCTTAGCACTATCATCATGATGCCACAGCTTCAGAAACCATCAATAATACACAGAAACATGAAATATGGGGCTGCATCACAGACAGGTACAGTAAGTCAGTGATTCTGATTGTGTTAAGGACAATAGAGAAGACTTTGCTGGCTCTGATGGTCCACCACTGAGTTGTCTGAAGCATTCTCTAATGCTGATTACATGTCCTGTGGAACAGCATCACAGTGGTTTGAGGTTTTACTTCTGCCAGGATGGGAACCTGCAACAAGAAAGTTATAGGTTCACACCCCAGTTGGGGCCTTTTTGTGTGGACTTTGCATGCTCTCCCTGTGCATGCATCACATTTTCTCCAGGTTCTCCGGTTTTCTCCAATAGACCAAAAACATGCATGCAGATAAATTGACAACACTAAATTGTCACTTGGTGAGAGTTACACGGAGTTGGATGGACAGACAAACAATCACACACACACACAAATAAGTACATGATCATCTGCCTTTTATGGGAGATTGAACAGATTGATTGATAAATTGAATTTTATGTAGCAAACAACGTTCCAGCTCTGCGTTCTGGTTCCACAGTCTTATATGTTATAGAGGTCTCATCAGACATATGACAAACAGCTGAGAACCATCAGCTCCATGCAGCCACTCAGGAGCTAAAAGAAGTGGCTGGTGTGGAAAACACTTGAATCTCTGATAAACCTCAACATCTGAAAACATTCAGCAGAAAATCCACCCAGAAGGTGCAAACCTCACTGCAGAACAATTATCTAAAACAGGCCATTAAAACACTGTGGAACAAAAAATGTTTGACTCTAGAAATGTCCAACTGAAGCTAGATTGTTGATATATATATATACATACATATATTTACTGTACGTATTTGTTTATGTTACTGGTACATATTGTGTCATTCTTTGGTTCATTGTGATTGACTGTCAGTCACATGGCCTCAGGGAGGGATTATGGGTAAAACTTATATTCATTGTTAATCATTTCAGTTAGCTGTTTATCATTGTTCTTTTAGTGATTAGTCTGTTCTTGTTAGGCTAGTTTGTGTTTATTATGTGTTAGATTGTGTTAGGCTGTTCAGTAGAGTAACTATGAGTGAGGGATGTAGTTGTCATGAAGACGTGTGAGGTTCACTCTGTCTGTGTGTGTTGAACAGTAAACTATAGTCTATAAAACACCATCTGATGGTTGATTCTTGATCTACAGCAAGATCTGTACATTTCTCTCAGGAGCTGTGTACTCATGTTACAACGTGAACACCTTACACGCTTATACACAAGTATAGCTTATACTGTATATATAAAAAAATTGTTAAACATACAGTGCATATATATATATTTATTTTATTTTATTTTATTTTATTTTGTGTGTGTTTGTGTGCAGCTTATATTTAGGTGCACTCCATGGTCCGGATATGACAGTACTCCACATAGGTTAGGTTTGGTTTATTTGTCATATGCTACATTTATTTGAGCATTTTTATATATTTTAAGGCTTTATAACCCTTTCCTCACTCTTCCGATGTTCCTATCAATGTTCTAAACTCTTAAACATATGTAAATTAAACAGCATATGTATATGTAGTGAACTTAACCTGATGTCAAACTAAGCCTAAGGTCAAAACCC
>NC_056509.1:21953023-21962292 GCF_014905685.2 Nematolebias whitei
ACCCGTTAAATGTATGAATATATCTGCACCCTGTTCATACTACATATATGTACTGTACAGTACTTCAAACTTTTAAATGGATACTCACCAGCTCTGTAGCAGCTTGGTTCTGGTCGGGACTGGTTCCGGTTCGGCTACCCTGCAGCATGACAAAACCCACTGCCCCGTCCACACACAGTCAACAATGCAATGAAATGCTCAGAACGCAGCATACATTATCTTTTTTTTTTTAAACAAAGACTGTTGCATCCATTCGATGCCATTGTTTACGTTGCCTTCATAGTCATCTATTTCTCTGTGTGGTTGCTTTTCTCTGCAGTTATGTAGTTTTTTTTGCACAAGCTTCACCAGCTCATGTTTTGGGGTGTTGAAGGGTGATTTAAAAAAAATCACACCAACTTCTTGTCTAATTTCATTTTAAATTTGAAGATAAACGGCTGCCACTGCTGATCATAACTGGATTCAATCTTTCCCTCTTCCACTTTTTTCCCTCATGTATCACCAACATCATTATTAGGGTCAGGCCACCTCTACCTCTTAGTGTAAGTTACAGAGTCTGGGAATGATGGTAACTTAATCTGCAGTACTTTAAGTGTTTGTAATATTAAACAGAAACAAACCCATGAGTACTGCACACAGATCGATATTTTAAAGCATCTGTGAGGTTAAAATGCAGCTGTATTCCAAAATAATCATGTTAAAGAATAAAAGTTTAAATGCCCTTGAGCTCACAGTCCAAGCTCAACTGCTAACTTGATTGGAGACATAACAGCAGGAGCAAAGGATCCAGATGATGCTCTGATGGACAACAGAGTGGACGGAATGGGAGAGACAGCTGAGGGTCTTGATAGGATCAATGAGTCCTGATGCTCCGAAACAGCAGATCTAAGGAGTGATGGGGGGAAAGCCAGACTGCAGGTCCTAATGGAACTGTAGATTTGCACTTATCTTGTTCTCCTCTGGTCCCTGCAGTGGCCCTGATAACAAACACTGATGGATTCATTGGATTAAAACGGTTCTGTGTACATTTCCTTTGTGTTTTTTTTTTTACTCAAAGCTGTAAGTGAGCTACAGTTTGACAGTAAGCGGGTGCACAGCTCAACTTCAAAGTAGAAAGAAAAAGTTAATAAGCTGATATCATTGGGAAATATTTGTGCCTGAGAAAACCTAAACAACTCATGGGCAAATGTTTTTGTTCAAGCATTAATCGATAAATGCAAAAGTATATATTATTGAAAAGACATTTATTAGCAAGTGAAGTTAAAGTCAGAGTTTAGTACTCTGTCCTTAAAGGCAGAATCTCCCCAGGTTGTAATTGTTCAGAATAGGTTGTTGACCAACAATTACATGAAAATAATGAATTTTTCTTTTGCAGTCTCAATGAATTTGTGACCAGCACTCTATCTGGCTGCATTCTGGACACCAATTTTTGAAAACCACAACAACATTTTGTGTGTATAGCTAGCGAAAATGTGTTTTTTTAAGGCTATGTGCAATCCTTTGTCACCCACTTCCTCCCACATTGTACCCAACTTGTCTTGCTTTGTGCCCACTTTGACAGCTGCTCCCAAGTTTATGGTGTACAGTAGTCCCTCGATTGTGCTCCAGACACCCCAGCCATATGTGAAAAACCGCAAAGTAGTAACGCTACATTTATTTTAGTATTTTATATATATATTAAGGCTTTATAAACCTTTCCCACACTCTTGCAATGTTCTAAACTCTTAAACTTACGTAATTTTAACAACATATGTATATGTACTGTACAGTACTGTAAATTTTAAATAGATACTCACCAGATCTGAAGAAGCTTGGTTCCGGTCGGGCCTGGTTCCGGTTTGGTAACCCTGCAGCATGACAAAGCTCACCGCCCCGTCCAGGTTGATGTGCACGTGCTGCCACTCGAGGAAGGACACTCCACACACAAGGCTGCCCAGGATATAGTCCACAACCTCGGCCTGGATCAGGACCATCACAGTGCAACCAGAATCAGGCCGAACCCCTCTGCCATCTGTTCCCTACAGCCCCCAGGATCCAGGTCACACTGAGTCCAGATCAACTGCAGCCCCGGTACTCACCAGTGAAGATACAACTTGAAGGATGAGTTCAGCTTCAGGATTATTTGTGACTTTCCTGACAACTTTCTGAACTTAATAGATCATTTCTGACTTTGCGTTGCAAAACATTCCCTCCATTTCAACAGAAAGCAGAAGCCAGAAGCACTGTTGGCTTCTGGGCAGTGTAGTTCTTTTTGACTTGTGTTACCATATAGGCTTATTGAAAGAGAACTAGAAAATGGTGGCACCTGTCCAAAATATTTTTTCTGTTAAGTTTTTATCCCATACTTTCCCAATCATGTGAGTAATATTAAAGTTGGCAATTGTTGAAAAACAGTGAAAGAGCGAGTCCACAAAAGTTGAACTGCGAAGTAGCGAGGGACTGTACACTTTAGGGAGGCAAATTTGGACCAGTTCTTTAACTATTATTCCTTGGTGTTGTAGCCTCAGATGTTTTATAAATTACGCCTAATCTTACCTAATCTTACCTAATTTTACTGGACTCTTACCGCAGCACCTTCAGTCATAGACTGAGACCACCGAGGTGCTCCACAGAACAACACTGGAAGTCCTTCCTCCCTGTGGCTATCAAACTTTTCAACTCCTGCCCTTTCTACACATAGGACAATAAAATTAATCCTGAGCCACAATAAATACTTTAATGTTTCTGTCTGCACCTGTTTAGAACTTAATTGTTGGTATTTTTATATTCTCTCTTATTTTTCATATCTTGTGTGGTTCCTTTGTACTGAAATTCTGGCACAACAATTTCCTGCTGGATCAGTAAAGTTCTGTGTAATCTTACCTCATCATAGGACAGACAAAATTAATTTAAAAAATGCATTTCTGTTCAAATTAGGCATTAGACTCCTCAAGACAATTTATATGTTTGTCAAACAGCACAAGCAGGGTAGGTTGTGCTTGCTCTGCCAGCAGCATTTGCTTCAATACACCTGCACTGACAATCTGTGGCATGTGCATATTTAGTCACGGATTGCAGAAGTTTGAGTAAAAAAAACTAAATGTAAATGGATTGTAATTATATAGTGCCTATCTATCTTATCAAGATACTGAAAGCGCTTTACAATATTGGTTTACAAAAGTCCCTGTGCCCTCATTCCCCCATTCATACAGCACTCTACTGTATCTATACAAAGAATAATTAGTGCTTTATCACATTCATACACCAATGGGACACTTCAGCATGTGACTGCTGGTGGAATCGAACCCCAACTCTCACATTGGAGGACAACTGCTCTAACCGCTCAGCCACAGCCGCCCCCATGGCCTACATGAAATGTAGACCAGTGGTGTGGTGTGGGTGCATCCCAAAACATCTAAGAACATCACAGACCTGTTATTGCTGAACTTGTCATGATAAATTGTCACTGCCCGCTATGTTTTCACCTATTCTGTGATGTAAAGAGATGAGCCCCGAGTGGTATGAAGTACTCGGCTCCAGGTGCAGTGGCAGGTGGAGTTTATTGTGGTGGGACACCTGTCAAACTGTAACACAGGTGTCCTAAGAAAGAAAAGCTCTGCAGAGAGTGGTGAAGGCGGCACAGAAGTCTGTTGGAGTCAGTCTCCCCACCATCACAGATATATACACCTCCAGATGCAGGAGGAAAGCCACCTGCATCATGAAGGACCCCACTCACCCAGCACACACACTTTTTGCCCCGCTCCACTCAGTAAAGAGGTTCAGGAGCATTAAGTGTAGAACAACTAGACTGAGGAACAGCTTCTACCCTGAGGCTGTTAGACTCATGAATCCCTAACCAGAATAATCACTGTGAAAAATCACATCATGTTGCTGCTGATCTGTTTCATGTTGCTGCTGATCTGTTTCAATGTTGCTGTGTTCATACGTGCTCATCTGCTCACACAGACTCAGGTTCATGCTGCTGTTCGGCATATTCATTGTTTTTATGCTATTAGTGCTTAGCGTAGTTTTAGTTAATGTTTTTCTTAGTTCATATCAGATCTTATTATTGTTTTTCTTTTACATTTCATTGTTGGATGTAACTGGGACCCTGCATATATAATTTTGTTCCAGCACATGGGCCACATGTTATGCAAATGACAAATAAAGAGTCTCTGACTCTGATAAGAGCAGATCAGGGGAAAATCCTCTTGTGAAGCTGAAGAGAAGCTCTGCACTGAAGCTGAATGGTTATTTGAGGTTTATTATTAGTTATTAATTATTATTATTAGTGGTTATTTGAGGGTTTGTTTCACGAACCTTTTAATTTTGTTTTGCAGGTGCAAACAATGTGTATTGTGTCAAGTTATAAATACATGCATGTTTTTATACAGTAGCAAAAAAATGAGGTGGTTATACACTAAATAAATACAGCTTTGAAACTCTAGAATTACAGAAGTTACTTTTAAATATGCAAACGTAAAACCTTGAGCCACAGGTCAAAACTAATCCCCATTTAAAACACAGCAACCTGGTTAAATGGCATTTAACAGTAAAATTATCTTCCATTTGTGTAAGTAGAGAAACAACAAAAAGCCCCAAAAGGGTTCCTCTTCAAATTCATACAGTGTAAATAGATTTGACACCATTTTGTAATTGATCTGCTCATAATGAGCTATACTGATGAAGTAAAAATGTGTTTTTACTGAAACTAAAATCTCTTTTTCAATAAGTAATCAAGCTTTGCCCCTGAAAACTGTGGGCAGCTTTACCCTGTTTGCTTCAGTTATCCTCGAGATGTGTCTTCATTAGAACTGATTAGATTTAGTTAAGAAAGGCACACACCGGTGAATTTTAAGTCTAGTCCCACAATCTAAACAGCACGTGAGGACAAGCAGCAAGTAATGAAGTCTGTACAACCTGATGAATCCTTAAAGTGCTACAGATGAGGGCAAGAGTATAAAACACTTTTTCTTGCTTTGAGTGTTTGCAGAAGCAAAGTGGTATTAGTGGAAAAAAAACTACAATATCAACTTTTCTTAGAGGTCATTTGTAGGCCATATAATAATAAATAAATAAATTAAATAACATTTTTTAAGGAAATAAATCCATTTAAAATATGTTATATGACGTCTGAGGAACTTTGTTTGGTGTAAACCCTTCACAATCTAAATTAAAACTCTATGTCTGTCAGAAAGCACACTCTATTCATCATCATGTCAAAACTGCCCACTTGTTGAAGACTGGCAGTGGTTGGAAGAACTGTAGTTCTTGTCAGCCATGATGGAAGTCAGTCAGATTTAGTGGCATGAATACAAAGAAACTCTGAAAGTGTTCAAACTAATTTGACAATTCAATCAGTGATAAACGAATGAAGGCAGTGTGCTTGAAAAGTCAGTAATGACAGCCTAAACTATTTAAATTTCAATGTTGAAACTTGAAAAGTTTCGGCTGTCTTCACCCTGGATGATGGGCCAACTAGGACATACAATTCTGAGGATGTGAATGATCTTTGAATGGTTTTGGTGAATCCAACTATTTTCAGTCAGGTCATGTGGACAGTTTTTTTTTTTTTTTTTGTGCTGAAACGTTTCACCTTCCATCCAGAAGGCTTCATCAGTCAAGGAAACACACAACACAAAACTGATTCTTCCCCCAAACAGCTTACTCCAAAGTGGAACAAACCAGTTATGTTGGTGCTAAGATAGTGTCTTTGGCACGCCCCCTCCTCTATTGCCAGCCCTCTTCCTCATCGACAGTCATGTCAAACTGGTTCAAAACCAAAAAGAAACTGTCCAGATGACCTGACTGAAAATTGTTGGATTGTATACCTGGATTATTGAGCCTGGACTTTTTTGGGTTGTGGTGAAGTTTTCAGGTGTGTATTGAAAATGAGTGATCTCCCTAAGAGGTTCTGTGTGTGTGTGTTTTATGATCCTTGAGTCATCTGTCCTGCCCTCCTCAGTGTTTCTCCCTCATGTAATCAGCCGCTGCCTCTGCCACCTGTTGTCCTTCCTCAGGTGTTTGTGTTTATCCCCTCATTAGTATGTCTATATATTATGCGTTTCTTTATTGTTCCCCTCTCCGTGGATTGTCCTGTGGGGCGTCGTGTTCTGTCCTCCCGCTGCATTTCCTAAATGTAAGTTTTGCTGCCACATTGGCATTTGTTTTTGGTATTTAAATAAATAATAAATGTATACTTTAAGCTCCCCGAGTTCAGTCTGCACCTTGGGTCCAACCTCACTGTAGACCATGATATTCCCCATTACGTGTGACAGTGTGATAGGTTCATGACGGTTTTTGAACATGCACAAAACATCCACAGTGAGGTTAGAGTGGTATTTCTTTGTAGTGTCAGTGTATGATACACGGGGCTCAAGCATGGGGGAGTGTAGTTTTAACATAGGGCCTGTACACAGCTGCTTAGCTTTGTCATTAAGAATTTGGACCAACCATACTGGCCGCATGTCTAGGCTACATCCATAATCATGACATAGTCATGGAAACAACCTAGCACTGACCATCTGCGCATTGCAGTAGCATTTGTCTAGCATAGTAAGATATTCCAGCGCATGGCTGCATCCTGATGCATCCTGATGAAAGTTGTCAGCGTGGGTGTATAGAGCTTAGTTAGAGCAGCAGAGATGCAGAAAATAGCAGAAAAAAGTATTTGACCTGCACTAAGAATGTAGCAGCATCATGATTACCTCCAGATTAAAGGAAGTTTTTCAAATTTTCTGTGACCCAGACACATTCTCAGGTAGGGTGGTGAAAGCATAGAGGGGTCAAGGGTATTCCTGTTATTAAAAGGATGTGAAGCAAGCAATTTTCCGCTGGGTAGCACACTGTCTAGTAACACAAAATAGTATCCTAACATTTGATGAATATATTGTCATCTGAAAAATGCTGAACATATGTATTTCACTTGTGTAGAGAAAATTTAAACATACATTCTTTACTGCAAAATGACCACCTGCAGCAACACAATTTGGGTAATCATGCAATCATCCCTTTGTCTGTATCTGTTTGTTTCTTAATATCTGACTGTTAGCTAAATATATCATTAACCACTGAACAAATTTAATTGAAACTCGTAAAATAATCATTATATTCCTCCAATAAACTGGCGGAGTTAATCCTGTTCAAAATGGCAGCTAATTAACCTTAGCAAACACAAACAATGCTACAGTATAGCTCAGAAAGTTAGTGTGATAGAAGCTGAAGGTCACAACACATATTTTGAGCACAAATAGAGGGCAGTAAATATTTGTTTGAAACTTTAGCATTAAAGGCAGTGGGCAGGATGCATTCCTTCAAGAAATGCTAGTTTGAGTTCAAGAGTTGTGTCTAATTTCCACATAGTTTGGAATTGTAGATGGTGTTGCTTTATGCCTGGAGGTTGCAACTTTTTAGCATTTTTGTAACAGTGCACACTATTCTGCAGCTTGGGTTGTCTGAGAAGATTTAGGAAGCTTTCAATAAAAGATTTGAAAGTGTCAAATATGATGGAAATGTATGAATAAGTAACAAAAATCATTTTACGCTCTGGGTTCTGCTCTCTTGTTAGCTTCACGCTTGTATTTTTGTTTCGAACGTGTACGTTTTCACAAAGCAATTTTTGTTTGTCTTTGTGTGCATCTGAGTACAAGGAAGGTAAATCTGCAAATGACAGAAGCTGGTGAATCTATGCTGAGACAAACCATTTTGTGTTTGCGACAGGCTCTGTCAGCCACAACGACAGCATGCATGCATTGTCAGCCGTGTCGGTACAACTGACTAAGGCATGCACATATGTATGAACACACATTCTAGCTCCACACACAGACAAAGGTTTAGGTGTGGAGCAGATTGGGACAGAGAGAGAGAGGACATTTGCATGTTCAAGGTGGAGTGAGACAATGGTATCAGTGCAGTGGCAGGAGAGGGCAACTTAAACTAATGGAATGTGATGCCCAATTTTTGGCTCAAATCTGTTGCAGCCATCTGTTTTTCTTTGCTACAGCCTCCCTCTAACAATCACAAATGTCTTACAAAAGGTGGAGGCATACAGACCTTAACTCCTTGAATCTTGCTATTTAATGAAAAAGCCTTCAGTAGATCAGAGCGTCTGACTTGTTTGCAAATCTAAGCAGAATTGCAACGCCGTCACTCCTGTTGCAGCCAAATCAATAATTCTAACGTGGATTTGATATACATCGTTTGCATTTGGCAAAGGCCATGTATTTGTTGTTGCTCCAAATCAATAGATTATTTACAGAGTGACTTTCTAACATACATAAACTTTCTTGATTGAGATTTAACAGGTGATTCCTGTTCCTCTTGAGGTAAATACAACTTTGAATCTTCAAATAGCTAAAGACTTCTGTTATAAGATAAGGCAATTTTCTACAGCTTACATGTTTGAAATTGTTATCAAATGTGTCAATATAAAAGTGTTTGACTGGAAATATGGAGCTACAGTGCTCACTACTGTCAAGGCTTCCCAAGATATTCATGGTTATTTCAGTGGAACAATGTCAGATCTCCTTCTATGCTTACAGTTTAGCTTCCCATTTAAAAAGTGTGTCTGCCAGTAGTCCAGATGTGTATTCTCGCTGAGAAGGCTTGGTGTATCATAAAGAGGAGAATCAGACCATAGACAGTTGAGCTACTGAAATTGTACATTCAGCAAGAGTTCACACAAATTCCTCTGCAAATGTAAGCTGCAAAGCCATCCTTCTATTCCTAAATTCATTTTGTATACCTATTTAGTTCTCTACAGAGTTGTGGGAATCTAGTGTGTATTTTCTATGGACTATGGAGCTGCCAATTATCAGGGTGTGCTTCTCAGCAGCTGTGTCACTGATTGATGAAAATCATTTTGAAATGTGAATTGGCTTGTGGTCAACTGGGGGCTTAGCATTAACAATATGCTTACCCCCTACTGTCACCCAGCTGGCCTGGGGTCTTGGGCTACTCAGGATATAGCTGAAAGACTGCTAACAGAGACAGGATGACTGTGCAGAGGGTTGTTAAGGCTGCACTGAAGACTGTGGGGAGCAGCCTTCCCACCACCTCGGACGACTACGCTTCATGATGCAGGGGGAGGGTGCTCCGCATCATGAGGGAATCCACTCATCCTGCACACAGTCTGTTCCATCCCCTCAAGCAGGTGGCAGAGGAGCATTCAAAACAAGACCACCAGGCTCAGAAACGTTTTTTTCCTTGCAGCTGTCAGAATGCTGAACTCGAGCTGCACTTACTTCACCTTAAGCTTACATATATATATATATATATATATATATATATAT
>NC_056509.1:21962392-21962653 GCF_014905685.2 Nematolebias whitei
TATGTGTGTATGTGTATATGTATGTATATGTGTATATGTGTATATGTGTATATGTGTATATGTGTATATGTGTATATGTATGTATATGTGTATATGTGTATATGTGTATATGTATGTATATGTGTATATGTGTATATATGTATGTATGTGTATATATGTATGTATATGTATGTGTATATATGTATGTATATGTATGTGTATATATGTATGTATATGTATGTGTATATATGTATATATGTATGTGTATGTGTATATATGTAT
>NC_056509.1:21962663-21964302 GCF_014905685.2 Nematolebias whitei
TATATATGTATATATGTATGTGTATGTGTATATATGTATATATGTATATGTATGTGTATATATGTATGTATGTGTATGTGTATATATGTATATATGTATGTGTATGTGTATATATGTATATATGTATGTGTATGTGTATATATGTATGTATATGTATGTGTATATATGTATGTATATGTATGTGTATATATGTATATATGTATATGTATGTGTATATATGTATATATGTATGTGTATGTGTATATATGTATATATGTATGTGTATGTGTATATATGTATATATGTATGTGTATGTGTATATATGTATATATGTATGTGTATATATGTATATATGTATATGTATGTGTATATATGTATATGTATATACACACTGTACATGTACTCTTTTGTATTTATTTAATTGTTAGGCTTCTTGATCTGGTACCTGAGTCCAAACTTCATACCATAAACGTGAAAATGTTGAGCTGGTATGACAATAAAAAAAATCCTTGAATCCTTAACCATTTTTCCATGTTGGTGCTTCATAACATAACAGCATGTTAGACAATATTTGTGTGCATGTAGCCAAAATACACTCATATCTATCCATATGGGTATATACTGATGAGCAGATGGTGCTTTTATATTCAAGCTGGAGAAGTTTGAAACTGAGTAGCTACCCACTCACAAAAACCACAGAGTAACACCTGACTGAAGATACAACCATCAAAAGCAAAAGTGTTTCTTTCATATTGTTTCCGTTAGATAGAAGAGTTTACTTAAGTGGTGCCAAACCAACAAACCAGAGTTGAAGAAAAATCTGACAAACTAGCACAAAAAATAATGATGGATTTAGTATTTGTGTAAGGTCCTTCGTGCAAAATGCTGGTGCACCACATGATGCCGCATTTTGTGTAGATTTATTTACCAATTCTGTACTGTGGATGGGTTTCCAAACCCAATACCACAAAAACTGTATATTTTCTACTTCTCTGACAAATGTCTTAATTCATAAAAAAAACAAAAAAAAACAGAGTAATCACTAATATAGTTAGCACTACCCACATGTGGAGCAAAGAGCTGCCATCTAAGGCATGCAAGGAGCAGATTGGGGGGCAAATATGGTGCTTCAACTTTCTAACCAAATTTATGATGTAATGTTAAGGGGATTTGATCTGGGAACCTCTCAATCACAGGCTCGGCTTCTCTAACCTCTGCTCCACCACTACCCCCAACATAGACAATTGCCAATACACAACCCAAATCCTGAAATGTTGCTAAATATCAGTAAAGTCCCAAAGTCTCCTTAACACTGGATGATGTGCATATTACAATGTTAATACTTTTTTGCAGGGTATTGGATAGAGCTTAATGGATATACTAAGGGGGCTCCCCTTTACACGTAGTAAAGCAAAAATAGGTTGTTGACAGTTTTGATGGAAAGTTTGCAGTAACTTTTTTTATTGTAAGGGCAATGTATCAGGGACCAGGGTGGAGTGTAGTAGCAGCGTATTCTTGATGTTAAGCAGTCCTTTTAACATCACTGAGATATCAAAGAAGAACGACTGGACATGATGGCTTGATGCTTAGCCATGATCATGTCAAGGTCATAGAATCAACTTAGCTTATATATATATATATATATATATATATATATAAG
>NC_056509.1:21964402-21981941 GCF_014905685.2 Nematolebias whitei
TAAAATAACAAAAGTAACAGTAGTCCCTCGTTTATCACAGGGGATCCATACCCTGAAGCCCAGCAATAAGTGAAAAACCGCGAAGTAGTTTATTTTAGTATTTATATACTGTGTATATATATGTATGTATGTATGTATGTATGTATGTATATGTATATGTATTTCCAGTTCCTCTATTAGCTCCAAGTCGGTGAACAAAAACAGCACTTGTTGAACATGAATTATACTTTCTGACTTGAAATGTGGCACAGACTGAAATCAGTGAGCTCAGGTGAAGCCTGTAAAAGATTGGAACTATGACAATATTTGTGTGGTTTCTTAGCTCACATCCATTACTTCAAGAAGGCTGAATAAATGAAAATACCACAATATTTTTGTGGCTGGTTCATTTAGTGGGATGTGAAAAGCAGCTGCAAGACAGTGACTCGTTGTCTGATCCCCTGCTGCGTAGAACGTCTTTATTTTTGACAGACTCATATGAACATCAATTACTGGTTTTAGACACATCCTAAACTTTATCTCAGACTAAATTTAATCCAGTGTTCGTGGAAATTTCTGAAAGTTAGATGTTGTTTAGATGTCTTTTCAACTCGTAATGCACTGTTAGTAGTGTTGCCACTAACAGTGTTTTTATGTATAAATGTCACATAAAAAGCAAGCATCTGAATCAATTTGTGATGATGAGTAGAAATCAGTTTTCTCGTGTGCAGTTACTTTCTAAATGTCACCAGCAGTAGACAACCTAGTGTGCAGTGTAGCCCTATACACTACAGTATATTATCAAACCATTCAAGTACTCCACATTGTGATAACAAGGGCAAATGTTGGTTGTAGGAGTGGGTGTTAATATGCAAGCATTTGCTCACAACCCTGTGGGATTAGAAAATAGAACCCCTTTAATCTCTTTTTACACCACACTCACAGACTCGCACACTTGGAAATCATTAGTTAAATCATTCTTATATTCATAGTAAGGCCTGATTATTCAACTGTAGTGCATCACGGCCTATAAATAAACACAGACAGTGAAGGGCATGACCTTCTAAAAAGGCTAAATTACTCATCCTGTTTGAGCATGAGTTATTGCATTTAAATAAAAAATGATTTATAGAAAAGGAAAACAAGATTATTTTGTTGAGAAAATTACCATCTTCCAGTTTGGACTTCCTGAAAAACTACTCTCAGACACATATGTACCATGCACCCAGAACTTTTTACATTCTCTGCTTGTATGCATCTTTATTGCAAGTCAGTGTGTGCTGTAAAACATTCTAAGAAATCTTTTTTTTTTTTACTAGAACTTGGAGATTTTAAAGATGCATCTTGAACATCTGTGCTGCACATGCAATTGAAGAGAAAGCCTTCACAGAGCAAGATAATTAGTCGAATGTATCAGACCTAATGAATGCATGAAGTGTATCTGAAGTTGTAATAGGAGTGGATGGGTCTATTAAGTTCTACTTTTACTTGAAGCACCGTCATAAAAAGTACACGTATGCAGTTTTCCCTTACAATTAAGCTCATCATTTCAAATCATCTTGATGTGTTAGCATCCACGTTGCAGCCTTTTAAACCAGAGTTTACTGAAAATGCACACTGATTTCTTTTATTTATTACTTCTTTTTCTTTCTGTGTGATGGGAAGTAATTTGCTGTAATGCGTGATCAGGCTGTTTTTGAAAAAGCCATTTTATCTTGGTGCGCTGGTCTCTTTCTCTGTGGGGGAGCCCGGCTGTTCTTGTTCCTCTATCAACACCAACTACTGAGGCTGAAAGATTCTGCTGCGGCTAAAGCTAAATGAGTCTTCACACTCCCGTGCTTTCTCTTCTTTCTCGCATTTTCTTCTTCCTGTCACTTTGACTTAGTAAATCTGCATTTGTCTCACTTTCTCTGAGTCTTGTTTATCTGGAAACAACATTTTGTTAATAAGTGCAGAAACAGGGAAATAAAAAGAAAATACATTGTACTTCAAATTTTTTTGTTTGACTCCATTTTAACAAAAAAACATTTTTTTAGATACATAAGCAAATATATGATGTAATGTATAAGTAGTACATGTACATGTATGTTATATAAGTAAAGTCACACATATTAAAAAGCCATGAAACCTGCAATGCATTAATTTAAATGCAAGATAAAATAGACAACAGAAATGGCAGCAAAGCCGCACAACTGGTCCCATGTTATAAAGTTCTGGTCCCACCTTGGGTCTAATATAAGTGGTAATTTGGTGAATCCATTCCTGCAGTAAGTCGCTCCACAGATATTGTAACTGGTCCCTGAGATTTAATGTAGTAGTCACCTTTTTTACTACCATGATAATAAAATAAAAATCTGGAAACCAGTCATGATGCAACTTGACAAAAATACATGTGTTATGTAGACAGGTGTTCTTTTATCCAAAGACTCTACCAAGAGGTATAAGACAGGATGTCTCTGATGTAGTGCTTGCAGTGCGGTGCTGTCAGAGTCACCAGAGTACCAGAGGTGACCTGGAGTCATAGCTCATGTCTCCCCACATCATGATGCCAGAAGTAACATCAGTGTGTCTTTCCACAACACTGGCAGGCTTGGTCAACTCCCTCCAGAGCTGCCATACTCCATTCAGGTCATCTGTGGTGTTTCAGAACTGAGGTTCATTACTGAACATGGTACAATTGTGGTGGTGCCAAAGCTGAAAGGTATGGCATCACCACAAAATGTAGCCATCTCTGATCTGGTATTGAAGGCAGCTTAGGCATGGGACAGTGAACCTGTAGTTCAGCTGATGGCAGTCATTAAGACTTAGCACAGAATGTCATGGAGTGTTGTAAAAAGTCCAATACCTGTGTCTGGATAAAAATATTAATGTTTTGGGGTTCTGCTATGCTTGGTACAAATAACAGTAATGTAATCTTGTGGTCTGTTTTAGGAAAATGTGACCATCACAGTGTGTGTGGATGCCCTCAATGTTTCCAATAACAGGCCACTGTGACATCTATAAACTCATGTGTCCAGCAGATGCATGATGGGACTAACTGACATCATACAAACCGATGTGACCCCTCTCAAATGTCAAGTGCTGTAAAATGTATCTACAAGACTTCCTTTCAGATGAACTTTACTCACTGGTGTGACTGACTGTTGGACGCTCAACAAACACGTACGCACTCTAATGGCTTTTTCACATGTGCCAGCGCTTGCAAGTCTAATTATTTACACCCCCATTGCTGGTTAGCATGTTAACCAAGCTTTGTCCAGACTGGACCATTCCTTTGGAGTGCGTAATGTTTTTTTTTTTGTCATTGAGATAAAAAATTACTAAGAAAGTTAAATACTGTAAACTAAATGACATGGAATGTTCCACAATAAGGAACAAACAAAAAAGAACAGAGATGTGCCACTGCAAAATAAAAATGAACAACTGCCCCCCCCCCACCCCCCCAGCTGTTCTTACGATCCTCCTTCTCTCCAGGAGGTGTCTGTGGCTCGAAGAACTGTCTAAATGCTGAACAATGACCACCCACTCATTTCCTACACAATTATTAGGAACATGCTCCTTTTCAAGCATGACTCATGTCGGCTGGCAAAAATTTGTAAAGAAGTGATTCAACTAATCTTCATTATATTCTAGCAAACATTTCTCAGTCAGTACTTTTCCTTATATCCTGATGCATGCTCAATAATCCAGGTAGAAAAATCCAAAAAAGTTCAATCTGGTCCTCTGGACATTCAGAAAAACAAAAAACAAAACAAAGCAAAAAAATATAGAAACGTTTCGTCTCTCATCCAAGAGATTTCCTCAGTCTGAGGTGCTGTTTTCAGCTCAGTCTCTTAAATAGCACCTTCTCAGAGTGGATCAACCAGTTTGCTGCTGACAACCAAAACCAGCTGATCACATGCTCAAGAAGGACCATCAGCCTAACAATGGATCATTAGCACACTGATGGCTGTTTACTATTCACAGGGGGTTGAGTGATACTAGCAATCACAGCATTGTAAGAGGGGGACAGTTGAACCCGGAGGCCTCCACCCCTGTTTAATGATGGACGATTTCTTTTCACAAAGATGGCCTCCTTTACTCCTCTCTCAAACCATCGTTCCTCTCTGTCCAGGATGTGAACATCTTCATCCTTGAAAGAGTGACCGCTGGCCTGGAGATGAGTGTAGAGGAGTACTTTTCCTTATTTCAGCTCCTGCTCCTTCAGTGCTGCCACGCCCTCTCACACCTGCCCCTTGTCTCATTGGGCTCAGCTGTTTCTCATCTCTTTGTCGGCCTCAGCTTATGTTTACCTCTCAGTTTAGTCCAGCGTTCAGCTGTGTGGTTAATGCCACAGTCTGGTTTTCACCTCACACTCCTTGTGATTCTCCTAAAGTGATTTTTTTTTATAGGTTCTGTTTGCTGCCATGACAGCCTTTAGTTGTTGTTTTATTATATATAAAAATTTTTTTTATTTTTTTTAGCTCCTCAAGTCCTGTTTGCATTATGAGTCCAACCTCCTATGAACTGTGACCGTTTGTCTTTAGTATTAGCAAAATATATAAACCAGTGTATTTAAATGACACCATCAGAGAGTATCCATTGGGCATATATCTACAAGTGATTAACTGTTGCCACAGCTAATTATTCTCAGCAAACACTAAAATGGCTCTAATCTTGTCATTTGTAAAAATATTGAGCTAAAACTTGATGTGGTAGTAGCGTGGAGTTGTTTACAGCAGATCCTTTGAGTGCTAACAGACATGCATGTTCTTGCAATGTTACTTGACATAGCTTTTTCCCTTTCTTTCCGCTGCTCCTTTCTTCAGGGGTTGCCACAGCAAACTAACACATGAAGACCTGGCAAGTGTTTTAACATTGGATGCCCTTTCTGATGCAACCACAGACGACAAGCTACCACAGCCCTCTGTGTGGAGCAGAGAGCTGCCATCTAGGGCACCCAGGGGAGTAGCTGGTGGGGGTTAGGGGCCTTGTTCAAGGGTCCAGAGTGGGGAAGATGAGGGTGGATGATGGAGGTGTGGGTGTTTCACCTATTCCTCCCACATTTTTGATGTTGTCTGTCTGGGGAGTTGAACCCGGCAACCTTCGGATCATAGGCCCACCTTCTCTAACCTCTGCATCTTCACTCTACTTGACATAGCACAAAACATTATTTTCAAGATTTAATCAAAATGGCAATGGCTCTCTTTTTTTTAACATAAAATGATTTTACATTATCTTAATTTTAAAATCTGTCACGGAGGTGGCCAGCTATTTGCCTTCCTTCTGCGAGGCTTCCTTTCCTTTAATAAATCCGACTTGTGTGTTGACGTCATCCTTTTGTTCTGTTATTCTCCTTGTTTAGAGCAAGTGCCACCTGAGAAAGCATTGTCATAAAATTAAACTATCAGAAATAAAAAAGATGGCCATTTAGCAGTATAAACATTTCTAGTGACATTTTTGAAAACATTGAAAAGAATTAGCTTTATGGTCAAACAGAATTGCAGAAAATTGAACCTGTGTGCAAAGATTTGAGCTTTGTGTTAAATCACTGTATAAAACCAGTAGTTGGAGATCACAGCTTGTAAAATTAAAACCTTTATTAAATGGATAAGCTGAAAATGATTTTCAGAAATGTTTGTAAAGATGACATTTGGTTGACATTTGGTTGCGGAGCATTAAGTGCAGAACCACTAGACTGAGGAACAGCTTCTACCTCAAGCTGTTAGACTCATAAATCCCTAATCAGGATTATCACTATGAAAAAAATCAATGTAATGCCACTTTGATTGTTGATGTGCTGCTGATCTCATGCTGCTGGTATTTTCCTGCTGCTGTATCCATTCATACTCATCTACTCACACAGACTCATGTTCGTGCTGCTGTTGCTCGGCGTATTGTTTTGCACTATTAGTGTTTAGCGTTAACCTTGAACCTTGATTTAATGCTTGACTGATTCTAAGGATCAAGGGAATCAAATGTCATCTCCAAATCAGACTCAGTTTCAGTCTCATGAATGTCCTCCTCTCTTGGTGTGTCCTCTGTGAGAAGTGTTATTTACACATTCAAAAATGGTTAAATAAGGAGGGAAAGAAATAAAATAAGTATTTTACGCCAGTGCAATTGAACTCTTCATAATACTGCAGCCTGCGCATGTTCTGTTCAGTCAGTGTTAGGCCATCAATTTATTTTTTACGCGTTGGGATATTGGGGCAAAATAAAAACTTATTGCCTTTAACTTTTACCCTAGAATTCATTCAACCTTTATTTATACAGGCTAGCCTCATTGAGCCACGAGGACTCATTTACAGGAGAGACCTGTTCCAGACTGAACATTTAAAGTACAGACAACAATAACAGTAAACAATGACAACAATAAATTACAGTAAAATGCAGGTAAAATAAGAGTAGTGTATAAACAGAAGAATGGTAAGAATGTCATTACCATCTATCTGGAGCCCAGGGACTGATACCAAATAGCAGGTTTAACTTATCCGGTGTTTTGTCAAGAGATCTGGATCAATTAATCCTAACAATGACGAGTTACAGTTAGCAGTGCTTTGTAGCTGGGTAATGACTCTCAGAGTCAACCCTAGACCTTTGATAGAACAAATGAAAATCCTAAAGCTAAAAGGAAAACTGACAAATGTTCAAAGAATCTATATAAACACCATCTTTCATACCAGAGTTTTAACCGAAACATAATTACTTTTATGTTCATACATGATCGAATTATAGCCACTTTGGTAAAATTGTGGAAATAATCTCACACAGTAAGTATCTCAAGCTCTCACACAATCTATAAGCAATGGGTGTGTGTGTGTTGTAAATGACACTTACCTGCTAACACATCCAACCTGAGCTCAACATACGTGCAGATGTATTTTGACATAAATGTAGTCACATTTGCGCTTTTTATGATACGTTGGCTGTGGCAGCCATCTTGAATTGGGATAACTAAAAGCTAATCATTTGAAAATGCTCCTCCAAAGACGACATTCTAAGAGACTTGATAAACTCTGTCTAGTGGTTTCCAAGATGTTTTGCTAACAGGCAGAGTTGCGGCAATCGTCATTGGCACAGTTATAAGCAAAGATCTTGTTATGTTACATATGTTTTATGGATGACTCTCAGCTACTAACACAATGAATTTTAGCTCAGTGTACAAAACATCAATATAAAATGGTATTTTGGTGGTGAAATAGTGTCAGTCTGACCATATCATTAATATTACTGGTATCAGCAAATCTACAAACTATAGGATTTCTGGTTTTAACAACCACACTCATTCTCTTTCATAGCTGCAACAGTTTCTATAATCAACCACCACACACCTGCACCTGATTCTGAGGGATGACTCTGAAGGAGCTTAAAAACCTCTCGGCACCAGAACATTATCAAGCCTCTGGTAATTGGTCATGGACAGCCCCGGAAGTATTTTTGACAGCCTTTTGCTATAACCCTGTTTTTGGTGACTTCCTAGTCCTGGACTCCTCTAAGCCTTCCTAGGCCTTGTGTGTTCCTTGTGGATTCCAACTCATCCAGATCATGGTCCAAAAGAGACTATTCTACAAACTACAGCCTGGAAAGAACCCATTATAATATCAACAAACCTGATCCTCTCTCCGATACTCGTCTCACCTCTCACCCAGGAGCCTTCAGCAGAATCAGAAACTCTGCTCGTCCCACCGACGCACCTACCAACAAAGACTTGTATCAGTAAGAAATATACCATCTATCATTGAAGAGATTCAACTTAACCATATCCAGTACTCACCTTGTCCTCTTCTGTAGTTTTCATAGCAGCGCCTGTAAATGAAGATATTATTTTTGATAACTCTGTTTCTGTTTTCTGTTCGGTCTGCCACTTGGGGTCAAACACTACTGCAAACATGAGACCAACCTGATGTCTGTATGTATGCTATGAAAATGTATTTCTTGTTTCAAAATTTTTCCAAAGTTTACACAATTTAAAAAAGACTATTGGCATTTTTCCCCATTGTATACTGTATGTTAAATTTAAACAATGGGTAGAAAAAACAAGCATTTCATGCCTGTACAGAGATATATCAGACTTGCAGAAAAACTTATTTTTATTTGTGTCCTCATGTTCAGACACCTGCACACATGAACTGCTTTCTAATGATGATCAAGGAACCAGTCAGCAGATTGATGTGATGTTCCAACATGGGGGGAAAATTACTAAAACTACTATTTTTGTAAGAGTACCACTGACTGCAGCTCCTCACTCCAGGATGGCCGCTAATTGCCACCAACTGTCGGTCATCCCCCTGATGAGGATCTACCTGCATAAGGCTGCAGTCCAGTGCTACTCTTCATTGGAGCATTTGCCTTCTATGGTACTTGTGCCTCCGGCCTGTATATTTACTGTTATTAGATTTACTTACCTGATCTCTCTTGTCTCTAGTTACCCAGTCTCCTTGGTCCTGGTCTAGTCCTGCTTCTCCCCGGTCCTGTCTTGGTTCTCCTCGGTCCAGTCCTGATTTTCCCCGGTCCTGTCTTGGTTCTCCTCGGTCCAGTCCTGGTTCTCCCTGGTCCTGTCTTGGTTCTCCTCATGCCTTGTCTTCCACCAGTTGCCAGCCTCCTCGGTCCCGCCTGACAACTCTGGATTCTCATCCCTGGAGCTCTCCCTTTGGATCTGGATCTGTGCCCTCGCACCTCATCTAACCTGTAAGAGAAAACATCCATCAAATAATTTTTGCAC
This sequence comes from Nematolebias whitei, assembly GCF_014905685.2. Lineage (NCBI taxonomy): Eukaryota > Metazoa > Chordata > Actinopteri > Cyprinodontiformes > Rivulidae > Nematolebias > Nematolebias whitei. Next base: position 21,973,086 of record NC_056509.1, read on the forward strand.
CTAAATCACACAGCCGAACCCTTCTGATCATCTCCTTCCTCCCCAGGAGCTCCAGAGGATCAACTGCACATTTTCTCACTGTAAATAATAAACACTGTTACCTTTGCATTCCCCAAGTCTTGTCTCGTTCTGGGTCTTGTACAACTCTGGGTTTCCTGAGTCGTAACAATTTTCATTTAACAAATTTTGAACTACCTGCACTGTAACTAGTTGGAGTTCAGTAAAGCCCTTTCATTTCTTTTTTCCCCTCTCCAGTGGGAAGTAGTGATTTGCTCCATTCCCAGCAGAAGTAAGTCAGTGACTCAGCAGCTTCCAGAGGTGGATGACTGTTGTTTCCACATTACAAACAACAGTAATGAGCCGGGGAAAATCTTTCCAACACTGGGTATTATCCATACAGGATGTAATCTGGCTCATTACCACTGCAAATTTTACCACGTGTTTTTAGCACAAAGGTAAGTTTAACTCTGAAGTTTTTACACATTTCATGGCTTTCCTTTCTCATCATCCTCTGAAAGCCACACTAAAGTCATTTTATTTTACTTCCTGGTTGTTTGAGGCTTGGGACTAATTCAACCAGCTTTGATTGGCTGACGGTAGTGTGACTGGTAACTTGTTAAATGAAATGTAGTGGCCTTGAGATGTATAATAACTGTTTACTGATCTTAGAAAAGGTCTATAAACAAATAAAATTAAGTCCTTTGGTCTCAAAGGACTTAATTTACAACTAACGATGCTAGCTGTCCAGGGTGTACCTGTCACTTGTTTAAAGCTTGAATAGGCACCAGTCTGTCTACAGTTTCCTCCAGTTATTAGCTATTTCTGTATACTATCAAAGTTTAATGGTTACAGATTCAGGCTAAAGTAACACCAATTTAAGGAAAATGGAAGAAACTGCTTTACTGTTTTAGTTTCTGTCAGAGCAGCAGTCTTGTCATCTTGAGGTTGTAGGTTTGAGCCCAAGTTGTGTCAGGATAGGTGTTTGGCTTGAATCAATAGCCAAATTTTTCCTGCAAAGTTAGTTCACTGTAGTATTCATGCTAAAGGGAGCAGCTGAAAGTTGTTTCAGGTTTTTGAGCAAAAACTGGCATTTGAAAAGCAGTGTGCCAAAACCTCATTCTTCTTCTTCCTTCTTTCTCCTTCCTCTTTTCTTTCTTCTTCTTCACCAAAAACAGTTTGTTGTAAAAGGCAAGTGGAAGCACAGCAAAAATACGTATTTTTAAAAAAGCTGTATTATCGTAAACAGAACAAACATCTTTGTGAGTTGATATGAGGGTCTTGGAGAACCCGCTTGCCCGGCAGAGACTTACACTGCGGGGTACATCAGAGATCAGCTGGTGTGTCTTTCAGTTCTGTCTCGGGAGGATGCTGAAAACATTTATATTTTGGATTTATGATAGCAGGGGTTCGGCATCGGCGGGGCTCTGTTTTATCAACTTGAAGAAGACACCGGCAACAGTTTTGGCCATGGCAAGCTTCCGAGTCTGTGCTTGGTTAGTGCTATGAGAACTCAAAATCAGCTGATTAACAAGCTAAACTATAAGATGGAGACAATTTGCGAGAATCGCAGGCCACCTGAGGCTTTAGGACTCGACAGCATATGGGATCGGTCTTGGGGAGGCTCATAACGCTGATCAGTGGAGAGGAATACACATAAATCTGGACACTTTGGACCGAAGAAGTTCCAGCAGGACAAGAAAAAAAATCAGTCTGTCTGTAGAAATTTAACAATTGTGGCTGATCTGAATCTGACTACGCTGTTTGGGCTCGGATATGAGCCGACTACGGCAGCACGGTGGCGCAACTGATAGAGCTGCTGCCTCTCAGCGAGCAGGTCCCTGGTTCAAACCCCGGTCCAGGGGCCTTTCTGGGTGGAGTTTGCATGTTCTCTCCGTGCATGCGTGGGTTTTCTCCGGGTGCTCCGGTTTCCTCCCACAGACCAAAAACATGCAAGTTAGGCTGATTGGTAACTCTAAATTGTCCCTAGGTGTGAGTGAGAGAGTGAATGGTTGTTTGTCTCGTTTGTCTCTATTTGGCCCTGTGATGGACTTGCGACCCGTCCAGTGTGTACCCCGCCCCTCGCACAGTGATTGCTGGACATGGGCACCAGCGACCCCCGTGACCCAAAATGGAATAAACGGGTAAAGAAAATGGATGGATGGATGGATGGACGAGCCGACTACTATCAAATTTCTCCTGGGACATGGGTAACTAGGGAAAAAGCTTTGTCTATCACCCCCCACCCCCACCCCACCACCCCGAAAACTTCTGTGCAGGCTTATCAGAACTGCCAGCTGAAACATCATCAGGACTGTGGTCTATCTGAAAGTACATGGACAAATGTCACTTGTCGTCAAATGCATATGTAATGTGTTTATAAATGTGCTTGCTGGTAAGAGGTTTTTTGATGTAGAAAACTAAAAACAGGAACATGTCTGCACTGGTCCCTGCCAGGAGTCCAACAGATTCTTAAAGTCACTTAGAGAGGTCAAGGTCAATATTTTACAACTCTGTGTACACATCAATATGCCTTATCTCATTATGTCCAGTGACTGATTTGAAGTTTCTTATCTTTCTAAGTTTTTTTTTTTTTTTCCAGTTTGAAAATTGGAAATATTTTGTGAAGTCTCACTGGCTAAAGGTACACAAATACATCTACACTTTTATGCTGCAGCTTGGCAACTTCAGCAAAAAAAGATACTGACAAATTTTCTTGTTTCTTTTTTCCCCCTAATAAATGTCTTCAGGTGAACTACTTGTTTAAAACCTGCCTCCATCAGAGATATATGTTTTCTTCGTTTCCCCTAACTTTTATTCTGCCACACACAAAAAAAAAAAAAATCATTATGTATGGTGGTTTTGAAAGAGGGTGGATTTGCCAAAAGATCCTATTGATCTCTCTATTCCTGAAATAATTTATATGGGTTGACAACTGCAGAATAAAGCCTTATCAATGTCTGCCAAAGCCAGGCTATGGTCTCCCGGGTGTGAAAGCTCTGAGAAAAAATGCTCCGCATCCCCAACTCGAGCAGCGGAAGGAGGGAAATGAAAAGGAAGATCAGGGAGAGATGAGGCGTTGGGGAATGAGGCAGTATGAGACTAGGATGATAGAAGCGAAGGATGGCTAGGAAAACAATAAGATTGAGTCAAACTTTTTTGACTCACAAAGGAGACAGAAAATACGGTATATACAACACTAAAGCTATGTAAACAGAGCACACCAATATAAGTATACCAATTTTTCAGAATTAAGTATGAAAACTGTATTCAAAGTAAACAAATAAGTTTTGTTTACAAAGTACATATACCTTAGGCCAGATTCAGATTTCAACTCAGACTATTAGCAAACTTCAGAATGTGTTTGGTTTACCCTTGCAGGAACAATTATTTAATAGTATTACATAACCCAATGCTAATAATATAATGTTTGTTCTCACATAATAGAAATTTGGATATCCTACATGGTCTGAAAGCTTATTTCATTTGGTGATAAAGTTGTAGGTGTTTGTCTGGGCAGAGAGTCTGCTTTTATTAGCAGAACTCATTATATTTCAATTAATCTTGTGTGAGCATGATTAAAATAAACCATATTGCAATTGTGTGATTTTATTTTCAGAACTATTGTCATTGGTGACCCCTAAGTGTCTTTATTTGGTTATGTGTAAGGCCTCTGCATTAGACCAAACTAAAGTTAATGAAATGTTTATAAAATGTCCAAATGAATGAATATACCATTATTATCACTCCCACCTCACCTCTGTCCAAATACACTCAATAGCTACTGATTTATAAGATAGACATTGGTCATAAATTGTTTGTTGTGCTTACCTGATTTCCTGGTCTTCTCCTTTCCTATGTTCACAGCTGGAACCTTGTCTGCTCATTCAATTCAATTCAAAAATACTTTGTTAATCCCAAAGGGATATTATTTGTTGTTGCAACTTGTTATCCTCATTTCATTAAGTGATGTTATAGATACTGATGGCTGTAGGCAGGAAGGATCTCTTGTAAAGGTCCATCCCACAGTGGATCCTAAGAAACTGGCTGCATATGCCATCCGATCCGTCCACCCAGACTCAGCTGGCCTCTCAGTTCCCCTGGACTGTAGGACTGCCTGAATGCTGGGCAGAACTCCTCCCAGAGCGATGGCCACTCCTCCCAGCAGTCTGCCGAGGGACGATCCTGTCCTTCCACTGTCATGAGCCGTGTTTCCTGCTAGTTCCAGGATCTCAGTGGTCAGGCACTCGAGCACAGCTGGCAGGTAGATGAGAATGCGTCCACAGAACATCCTTTCAACTCATTTGAGATTTGGGGCTGTAGTTAAGATATTATTTGAGCTTTTGAGATGTTAATCAGCTGCTGTTGGTTGTAGAAAACTGCCTTGTTGCCATGGTTACACATCATAACAAATGTCCAAAAATCAAAAAAAGTTTCTGTAAAAATCCTTCCAGCTGCACAGCATCTGATACCAGAGGAAACAATCATCAAAAAAATGTGATTTACATCCAGAAAAAGAGGAATTAACGTTTCCAAAAGCAAAATCTCAGAATGAAAGTAACAGAGCTGCTCCAACATGCAGCCACCTTGAGCGGTGCAATTCTAGAACATTGAAAAACATGATCCCCCCCAAAGATCAGCTTCACTCATTCCGAAAAGGCAACTATCCTGATTTGCTCCTACAAGAAAAAAAAAAAAAACACAACAAAACAAAATATAAACTGGGCACTAATGTGCCCACTCTCCACTCCCACCTCATTTCTTGTCTACTTGGACTCTTGTCTACCATCCTTATTTCTGGAAGAGAAACAAGAGACAAAACAACAAAGTTCATGCTCAATCATCCAGATACCAAATCCAATAATTCTCAGTAGGGTCATCTGGACAGTTTTTTTTTTTTTTTTTTTTTTATAGAGACAAGACTTTTCAATGATGTACAAATTTCTTCAAGATCAAATAATTATGCTCCTCTTCTCACAATGGCAACACTCCAAGATCCCCTACTTCAATCATTAATGCCTCTTGTGCATATTGTGAATTAACACTTGAAACTTTTACTCTTTTTGTCAGATCCTATGTAAACTCTCATGGGGGTCACTGGTGCCCATTTTCAGCCATCACTGTATGAGAGGCGGGGTGCACCCTGGACAGGTCTCCAGTCCGTCACAGGGACACATAGAGACAAACGAGACAAACAACCATTCACTCTCTCACTCACACCTAGAGACAAGTGCATTCACACCAGCCCTGTTTAGTCAGCTTTGATCGAACTCTAGTCCATTTGCCTAGAAAGTCAGGTTTGTTTGGGGAGGTGTGAATGTGTAATTGAACTCTGATGCGGACCACAAAACCGAACACTGGTCCACATAAATCCAATTTCTATGCTTCCTTTTTGATTGATTACTGTTGTCTTTGTTGTCCACTATTGTCATCACTCTTTGTTAAAATCAGGTCTCCCTTGTAAATGAGTCCCTGAGGCTCAATGGGACTAACCTGTATAAATAAAGGATGAATAAATGAATTATTGGGCAGCACGTTGGCGCAACTGGTAGAGCTGCTGCCTCTCAGCGAGAAGGTTGCCGGTTCAAATCCAGGTCTGGGGGCCTTTCTGGGTGAAGTTTGCATGTTCTCTCCGTGCATGCGTGGGTTTTTTCCGGGTACTCCAGTTTCCTCCCACAAACCAAAAACATGCATGTTAGGCTGATTGGTAACTCTAAATTGTCTCTAGGTTTGAGTGAGAGAGTGAATGGTTGTTTGTCTCATTTGTCTCTATGTGTCCCTGTGATGGACTGGAGACCTGTCCAGGGTGTACCCCACCCCTCGCACAGTGATTGCTGGACATGGGCACTGGTGACCCCCGTGACCCAAAATGGAAGAAGCGGGTAAAAGATAATTGATGGATGGATGGATAAATTATTGAAAGTTGTTTATTTGGCACATGAGCCACAGACAAAACAGAAATCCTAAAACCGCTACAATTTGACGCCACTCCATTTTTAAAAAATTTCCAGAAGTAAGTGTCAGTGTCTTCAGAGGTTTTGGTTTCGTTTCCTTCAGTATTTCTTGGTGCAGCGCCACCACAGGCGAGGGAGGGAACAGGTTGGCTTGGTAGACTCATTGCAGTGTGAATGTGAACCACACCAGCTGAAAATGTAAACAAATGTTCTGAATTTTGGTCCCCAATAGAACCGAGTCTACTGGACTATCAAGTGTGAAAACGACCTTAGAGTTACCAATCAGCCTAACATGCATGTTTTTGGTCTGTGGGAGGAAACTGGAGTACCTGGAGAAAACCCACGCATGCAAACTCCACCCAGAAAAGTCCCCGGCTGGGGTTTGAACTGGGGTGACCTGCTCGCTGAGAGGTGGCAGCTCTACCAACTGCGCCACCGTGTTGCTTAAATAATCAACCCAACAAAGTTAAGTCAGGTCCTCTGGACGGTTTCTTTTCGTTGAAGTGTTTCGTCTTTTATCCAAAAGACGTCATCAGTACGAGGAGCTGCAACAAACTCAGTCTTATAAATAGCAGCTATGACAGTTTGATGGTGTGGGGTTTTACCTTGAGTTTGGCCTGCATGAACAGCTCCCATCAAGACACACCTGTGACCATTTATTGATTATTGCACACCTGTGCATGTGACCACACCCATAACAGGAAGATAACAAGGACATCCACAATAATAAAATTCAACAGCATGACTTAACTTGGTTGGATTTTTCTACCTGGATCACTGAGCATGAATCAGGGTAAATAATCAAGATATCATGGACAAAATACTCACCACAAATACTAGCACGCAGACCATGTAACGACAGAAGCACAATACTGCACATTAGGAAAAAATACTTTAATGTGAGTAAACCCAGAGGTCACTTCAAGCGCCTCACACAGCCTGCTTTAGATGTTCAAAGCCAATTCACATTGGGAATCACTTCCACCCTCATGGTTGAGAGGTTTGTCCTTTTATACATAAACATCAAGCTGTTCTTTGTTCCACTTGTGAGGCAGCACACATTGTGCACATTGTGTATTTGGACAACTTTTACTCCAAAACCTGAGCCAATCTGTCTGTCTCATGCCTCATTATTACTAATTTAATCACATCTGCTGGCACACACTTTACAGCTGGAGCTACTCCATGCATCTCCTCCAACTGATATTACTCACATTTACTCGCACTCTATTCCCACATTACTTCCATAAACTACAACAACATGCACCTAACTCAACTCTTGAGGTGCATTTGCCATTAAATAGGGCAATAATTAGTCTAGGCATCTTAGATCCTACAATCCAACAATACAGTACCACTTCATAATCAGTGGTCACTTTTTTTTTTACAGAAAAAGTTCAAAAGTTTCTTCTTGATAGTCAGTTAATCTAATAGTATTCCTGGGATTTTGCAAAAGTCCAAATCTCATTGACAGTTTGATGTGTATATATGTTATATTTACACATCAAACTGTCAATGAGATTTACCATTAAGATTTGGCAAGGGACGAGCACTTTTAAACGTACTTGCTTTGGGCATTGTAGCCACATAGGTAAGACATGGAATCTTCAATTGGCTAAACACAGACAGTGGTAAAAACTTTTGACAAAATTATTTTTCATGATGTAACATTAAGTAAGCATTTATTACACTGTTTTTCCACGGCTTAAAGGTATCTGGTTCAAATTATAGTTTGTACTTGTGCAGGCCTTTTGTGAGGTTTGCATGTTCTGCTTTTGAGTTTGAGGTGTTTTTGTTTGTTTGCTTGCTTTTTGTCTGTTTGTTTGGTTTTTGTTGTTTTTTTACTTTTGATGCAAAAAGTATAAAAAAAGATGTATGCTAGCAAGCAAGTCTAAGTCTGAGTCAGGTCCTCTGGTCGGATTCTTCTTTGTTGAAACATTTAGTCTTTTATCCAGAAGACTTTTTCAGTCTGAAGAAGTTGTTTAAATTAAGTTATTTTAAGTTAATAACTTGTTTATTTTGAAGCTATTTGTTAAGTTGGTTATCTGTCTTGCATGTCTCTGTATGGAGTTAGAATAAACAGACAGCCTGGGTGGAGCCTACCTTGGCAGAGGACTGCTGGGACACGCTCAGACACAACCCTGACCCTAAACAGGACAAAGAAGAGGAATAAAATGGTGGACGTGGACAACATTACATAGCTTTTCATGGACCTTTAGTGTTAAACCTGAATTGGGGAAATTATTTTATACTGCTATATGGCACTATACAATTTAGATTAAAAAAAAAAAGGATCTAAAAGGAATACTTTAAAAAGTGGTATATTTTGTGGTGGAAAGATGTGGTTTGTTACAAATGTGTTTTATATGAGATTTATCATCATTTATACATGAATTTGTGAACATCTACTCATTCTTTGAAACCAACATAAGAGAAGTTCGAAGCTGGAGCTGTTGTAAGAACATGAAATAATACACAGCCTCTCAGCACAAAACATCACAGGCACCTAAACTGCCTTCAACATTTCTGTCTCACCAGATGCTTACATCTCCGTATCAGTATTCCTAAGGTGAAAGGTTGTGTAGAAATGAACTAATCTTTGAAGTTTATTCTCTGGATTCACGGGGGTTTAGAAGCCTAGAGTCTGTGTGTTTTTACAAATATAGAAGTCTAGGGGGGAAATGAAATTTTGTTTTCAACATGGAACAACATTATCTTTGTAATGAATGCATAATATTTTAGTTAAAACCAGTAATATGTGGTCCAGTGACTGTTAAAATGTATGTAATATAATCAAACAGATGAAAATTCTTAACAATATCAAAATTCTCACCTGTTCCACAGACAAGATACACAAAATCCATCCATCCATCCATCCATCCATCCATCCATCCATCCATCCATC
>NC_056509.1:21982041-21998340 GCF_014905685.2 Nematolebias whitei
ATCCATCCATCCATCCATCCATCCATCCATCCATCCATCCATCCATCACAACTCAATACAAAAATGCATTTTAGTTAAGTTTAAGTTTGTTTTGTTAGATTTACGGTTCAGTGAAGCATTTTGGTTTTGTGGTTATTTAAAGTTATTTATAATTAAAGACTGTACGGTGGAGCATAGCATAGAACTGGGTGGTATGGTATACTGTCTGCTGTAATTGGTTTCCAGTATTCTTGTTTTCCCTCATCATACCGAATCAGACTGATTGAATCAGCAGATCTCCTTGAATGGGAGGCACCCCCTGCCTTTATGATTTCTGACCTAATGTCATCTCCCAATAACTGTTTTCTCTGAAAAATCAGTCTGCCATAACTGATTCTTGGTATGTGTTACTGTTTAAATCATTCACGCTATTAGACAAATAAGTATGCACATAGAATGTTTCATACTTCCTCTAAAACATGATAAGCAAAAAGAAAAAAGCAATAGTTTTAGCAGAAATAAAACATTCATATTATAGTGGCATTTTTTTCAAAGGTGAAAAATGAATGTTGGTGAATTTTATGTGTGCATTTATCTCATTTGAGCAGGAAAAGATAAGTGCTGTGTAGGTGCCAGAGTTTCTGAGCTCATTAGAAACCTAGACATCTGTGCTTAAACTCTTTTGTTCTTTGATAAGTTATTGGAGGGAGACCTTGGCTGACAACTTCTGCTCAGTTTGTGTGATGCTCCCTCCTTTCATTTTCCCTCATCATCATGCTTTTATTTAACTGAGTGAAAGGGTAGGCTTTGTCAAGGTAATATTTTTTCTTAAGTCCATCAATAAAAATAAAGTCAAAGAAAGTAGCAAAGTTGAAGACTACCTTTTAACTTTAACTATCTTTATTATTATTTAAAACATATATCAGTTGTGGCTCTGTGCAAAGGTTAGGAATGTAAACTTTATTTACAGTAAATAGAGTAGGTTGTCTCTGAAAAAGCAATTAAATCTTTAGCATAAACTTTACACATAATAAACAATAAATTACTTATTTTTCCTTACTAAAATGAGTGATAGCTGCATCTCTAGTTTTGGAGAAATTAACTGATTCACGAACAATCAGGTGTAGATTTCATCAAATCTTTAATTTGTCAGCAAATGAGTCAGTTTCACAGAAAGTCTAAACATCAGAGTTGCAGTCTGCCAATTCCACATCAGTTCAGACTTCAGAGCTGTGTGTAACATAGATTGTTCCAGAACAACCATCATGATGCTTGACATCATTCGTTCATTCAACCTTTATTTAAACAGATAAATCACATTGAGCCTCAAAGACTCATTTACAAGTGAGACCTGTTTGGACAGACAAAAACAGTGGTTAACTGGACACATGTAGGAGTTGGAGGCGAAAAAAATTCCTATCAGACTTTTTTTTTTCCTGCCTGAGAAAAAAACCCTCTAATATTAAAAAAACACCTTGCACAAACATGCACAGAGACGTAGACATTCTGCAGACGAGGGAGACGAGAGCGGTCAGCAATGTTCATAGATGCTCTCGAAGTCACTGTAAGAGTTCTGATAAGGATGGAATAATCAGCCAGTGTCCTCCAGTGAGATCCATAAACATTCTCGAGGTATGTTGAAGAATGGCCAAGAATAACGTCTATGAGAATCCAAGAGTCCTGAAATGATGATGCAAGTTTATTCAGCTGGTTTCATCTGGTTATCAGTTGAAAATTCCTCAGGGACGGGGTGGTGAGTGTCTGATCACATGTTCTCCAGGCAAATTCAGATAAGCTGGCCTTCAAGGCCAGCCAAAGGAGCCAAATTCAGATAAACACAGTTGTTTTGGGGAAAGGCAGAACTTAATGACATCAACCTTGAGTCTGTGTTGGTCGACTCGGTTCCGAAATGTCCAAATTAACATGGCCACACCGATGGAACGTGACTGAGTAAAATCCCCAAGATCTGATTCATTCAGCCCAAAGCATTTGAGTCCGGGTACTCGAGACATGAACCCAGCCATCATAAAGGCAAGCAGCGTGATCGGGTCCAAATTTGCTGCCAGCGACTTCCTTGATTGATTGATAAAACCAGCACCAGCCAAATCCAAAAAGCAGGAACCAGTTATTGAAAATCCAATTAAATATGCGTCCTTAAAATCCACAGATGGCAGCAGAGATAGACACATCATCAAGTCTTCCAGTCGATGAGATATCCAGCTGCGTACGTGCCAACAGGGTAAATCATCTCGCCCAAAGCCTGTCTTCTCTTCGAAGAAATGTTGTAAATTGAGTTGAGGGACCAACTGATCCAAACAAGTCCATAATTATGGTTCGGAAGAAATGAAAGAGAGGCTCAGAAGCAGCTTCACAGACAGACAGAGCAGCAAAACAAAGCAGAGAGGGAGGGGGAAAAGCAGCCAATCTCAGCAAGTGTAAGGGTTTTTATTATGTTACTTATCATTTTAAACTGTTTCATGTTTTCTGCACTTCTGTTTCTATGTGCATGCGAAGCAAAGAAGCTTCTGGCAAACAGCTATCAGGAACTCTTTGTACTTACACAAGCTGTTTTTCGGAGAACTGTTTTTTGTTTTGTAAAATCAGAAATGTCAGGGTTTATACATATCAACTTATATTTTATCAATCTCACACTCTCCAGAACTCCTGGAGCAAACATTAAATCAGCTGCATTTTGTTGCTCCGCCCAGGTGAAACGCAGCTGATTTGACCATTAAAGTGCATTTATTAAGGAAAAGTTCAACTAAGACACACCTCTGCTATAATTTCAAGCAAACAAAGAATTGTTTTTAAGTGTTAATCTTGTTAAATTCTTGTTAAAGTCCTCTCATGCACGCTCCCATGGCAGCCAATCGATTTTTGGCACAACACCGGCCCACGTTTCTGGGTAGTCAGCGGTGACGCGTAACAAACGCGATGAATCAACGATGACACATAATAGATGCGACCTATACGGCAAAGCAACTTATTTATATTTTTTCCACTTTATTAGACATGTTTGGACACACACAGTAGTGTGACGTGTACGGTGGCAAGCACAGTATATGTAGCATAAATAATTTTTGTAGTATTGGACATTTTAATAAGAACTCAAAGTTCAAAATAAACCAAATACAATACATTGTGCATGTTTTCACATTCAGTATAAGATTTTATTAAAAGTCTCCTCCATGGTTACCTGTGGTGTTTACAAGCACATGCATCATAAGCACCTCAGTGTTTCACTTTTGTGCTGCAGTATTAAGCTCATGATAGAGGCCAACCTAAACAAACTGACCTTTGAATGGTCGTGTTAAATTGACTTTAGGTAAAGGGCAGCGCCGCCCCATGTAAATGTCACCACTGGATTGTCGCTCTTGTCTGTCCTTGTTGAGCATGAGCAGTCCTTCAACCTGCCAACTCTTACATGTGGTTTGGCATAACATCCTTTTGGACAAATACATGGTTCTCAGAGAGAGGCATGATATATATGAAAGATATTTAAAACAAAGAATAAGACCATATATCTATGCATCATTTCAGGACTTTAAAATACTGTCTATGTACAGCAGATTTATTAACAATACATGTTTATTCAAACATGGTAAGGATGTGTGAAAAACATTGATGAGCATAGAGATGAGCATTGATTGAAGAAGCTTGAATCTAAGGAAAAAAGAGAAGGAAGCAATGAATACATATCAAACAAGGTTACATTTATCAAGTCAAAAGAAGAAAACAAGATGCTCCAAATACAAAGTTTGCCACTTAAATTCATGTTTCAAAATATTATGGAACCAAAGCACAATGGAGGGCATATTCTGAGCTCCAAATATAAAAGTCTAGGTGGGAGTTTTGCCTGTGCCACACGCAGATGCCCTAATATTATCAAACCTCATTTTAAATCATTAATAATCTACGAAGTGGAAAATAGCTTGTGTTACAGAACTATCCATCCATTACCACTTGCTTCTTCCTTTCTGGGTCACGGGAGTCACTGGTGCCCACATCCAAAGTGGAGTACACTGGACAGGTTGCACGTCCATCACAGGGACACAAACAAATGATCATGCACACCATGAACTAGTGCTGTTGCGTTATTTCTCTTTTTTTTTGGTTATCAGTGTTGGGGCAGCACAATGGCACAGACGGTAGAGCTCTTGCCTCTCAGCGAGATCTCTCAGCAAGTAGGTTGCCAGATAAAAGCCCAGCTGGGGACCTCATGGTTGGAGTTTGCATGTAATCTCCGTGCATGCGTGGGATTTTTCTGGGTACTCTGATTTCCTCCCACAAACCAAAAACATGCATGTTAGGCTAACTGGTAACTTTAAATTGTCCCTAGGTGTGAGTGAGAGAGTGAATGGCTGTTTGTCTCATTTGTCTCTACGTGCCCCTGTGATGGACTTGAGACCTGTCCAGGGTGTACCCAACATCTCTCACAGTGATGGCTGAATATGGGCACCAATGACCCCTGCAACCTCAGTTGATAAAGACGATTGATGGATGGATGGATGGATGGCAATGGAAACTAAAATTGTGATGAATAAATTATAATGACCCTCTGTCAAGTAGGACATGCTACAATTTATGCTTCTTAACTGCTCTGCGGTTTTTACTATCTGGTTTAATGCTCTGTCTTTATACTTGGTAGTAGTAATTTGTACTAGATTTATTTTAGCCTTTTGCAACAACAAAAACAAACCTTGTAAATCAAAAGTCTAAACCTGGAAGCTCTTAGATGAAAATCTAGATTTCAAAATGTTTGACTGAGATCTAAACATTTTGCTAGGTGCAGCTTGTTTTAACCTTTGTGTTAAATGCACTTTTGTGAAAACATGAAACAAGAGAGAAGACCTAAAAATGTTTTGTCAGTTCCACTTTACACTGAATGATGATCTGACTACAATGTAAATAAAACTGCCAGAACATGGATGGTCTTCAGGCATAGCCTATATTCAAACATGATTAGTTGCCTTTACACATGATAGAGCATAAGTCTATGATGGTATGGGGCATGCACAAAACTGGTTGTTCCAAAAACACGACTGAAGCTCCGAGGAGATGGGGCGTTTTCAGTCATGGGTCCCAAACTGTGGAACAACCTACCCCCCAACATCAGGCATGCCACCTCCCTTCCTGTGTTCAAATCCCTGCTAAAAACACATCTGTTCTCTCTGGCGTTTCATACTGTGTGAGTTGATTTAGTATATCTTGTTCCATGTCTTCATTTTAATGCTGTTGTTTTAATTTTTTAAGGTATAATCTTACTGCTTTTTATTTCTCAGTGTTACCCTTAGTGTTAAGCACTTTGATAACAGTCTATCTGTTTTAAATTGTGCTCTATAAATAAATATGACTTGACTTGACTTGACTAGTATAAGGAATTTTTTAGTGGTTTCTTTCCATGAAGACAGTGTATCAGTGTCCTATGGAACATGGGGGAGTGTGATAGCAGCAGTAAAAAAGTGTCTGTGATGCAATAAATGGTAAATGGACTGTACTTATATAGCGCCTTTCTATCTTATTTCAAGATACTCAAAGCGCTTTACACTACAATCTGTGTCCTCATTTACCCATTCATACAGCACTCTACTAGATCTATACAAAGCTAATTGAACAAATCATTCTAATGAGACTAATCAGAGCTTTATCACATTCATACACTGATGGGACACACATCAGAGGCAATGAGGGGTTCAGTGTCTTGCCCAGGGACACTTCAGCATGTGACTGCTGGTGGATTCAAACCCCCAACTCTCGCATTGGAGGACGACTGCTCGTCAGTACCACACACCAGCCTTGCTTGGTCTTCAAAATTTGAAGCAGGACTGGCAATGAAGGCTTCATGTCTAAGCAATGCTTGTGATCACGCCAAGATCACTGAAACAACCCAGGGCAGATGAGATAGCCATTGTGGTAGCATCATACTACCATGGCATGGTCTTCTAGATGCAACCAGCGATAATTTTAGTCATCCCAGAGTGGGTTTATACAGGAGTTTATACAGTTTATGCAGGAGATCTTCTCAGGTTGTAGAGAACAGCGGGGTAAAATTTTATTTGGTGAGCAATAAAAGCATAGCAGCATCACGACTGCCTTCATACCGAACAGTATGTTTGTGTAGGTTCTCGGTTGTCCAGAACATGGAAATCATAGTTTATTTTTTGCTTAAGGCAACTGGATTTCTTTTCTTGTTTGTTTGTTTTTTTTAAATAGAGTTTTCACTTCTGCTCAGAGTCGATTCGGTTCTAATAGAACAGTGCAGAGAGTCAAGCCTTAAAACTGCAGTGAGTTGCTCCTTTTATATGAGCTGAACTCACTGCTCCCTCGGCCTCCCCTCCTCCTGAGGGTCATTACGGTCTTTGCTGGCCTGGTCCCCATGAAGGTACAAATTAAAGGGAGGCTCACTGAGGATTCAGAACTTTACTGTATGCTATGGAAAAGAATTGGAATCTGATACTCTTGTCTTTTATTGCAGGGTTGTTTAATATAGATGACTTTTTTTTACCCATCTCTCAAACCACCTCTATCTTCATTATCCAAACTATAACACTATATTTAACTGTAAATTATAACTATCCTTTGACAGTGTCTTTCCTCCTCAAAACGTTCCAGTCCATGCCCAATTTTGGAATCGACACTCGTCATAAGTTCAGTGGCAATTTGTACAATCTGCACCACCTCAAGCCCAAGTCAGCTAAAACAACTCGAGTGATTTCCTGTATGCTGATGATGCAGCATATGGCACCAAGTGGGCAGCTGTGGCCGAATGGTTAGAGAAGCCGTCCTCCAGTGGGAGAGCTGAGGGTTTGATTTCACCAGCAGTCACATGCTGAAGTGTCCCTGGGCAAGACATTGAACTCCTCATTGCCTCTGATGTGTGTCCCATTGGTGTATGAATGTGATCTAAAGCACTGGTCACAGATTCGGATTAGCTTTATAGAGATAAAGTAAAGTGCTGTATGAATGGGTAAATGAGGGTGCACATTGTAAGAGCTTTGAGTATCTTGACCACCGGTAGATAGAAAGGCGCTATACTGTATAAGTACAGTCCATTTACCATTAAGTCTCATAGGTTGCTGCTAAATTAAAAAATATATTTAACAACTCCTGCAAAGATTAATCCCTAATCTAAAAAAGTTAAATCTGGTCCTCTGGACATTCAAAAAAAACAAAACAAAGCAAATCAACAAAAAAATGTAGAAACGTTTCGTCTCTCATCCAAGAGACTTCCTCAGTCTGAGGTGCTGTATTCAGCTCAGTCTCTTAAATAGCACCTTCTCAGAGTGGATCAACCAGTTTTGCTGCTGACAACCAAAACCAGCTGATCACATGCTCAAGAAGGACCATCAGCCTAACAATGGATCATTAGCACACTGATGGCTGTTTACTGTTCACAGAGGGCTGAGTGATACTAGCAATCACAGCATTGTAAGAGGGGGACAATTGAACCCGGAGGCCTCCACCCCTGTTTAATGATGGACGATTTCTTTTCACAAAGATGGCCTCCTTTACTCCTCTCTCAAACCAAAGGAGGTCCAGAGGAACAGATTTAACGTTTTTAGATTTTTCTACCTGGATTATTGAGCATGCATCAGGATATTAATCCCTAATATTAACAGATGACTTTGAGAACAAGAAAGTGTTCAAATTTACCTTTCAGATTTTACAGATGGCTGTGACCTTGAGACCAAGATCAAAACGAAAGTCGACAGTAGGCCTGTCGCAATAATCAAAAAATCATTTAATCGCATGTTAAATGAAAATTATCAACCTCATTTTCATTTATCGTCTTTATTGTTTTTTTTGTGTGTCTCTTTCTAGTGAAGACACTGGATGACAAAAGGCTCAACTCCGGTGCTCTTCACTGACCCCTCCCTTTCTTTTTTCTCTTTGAAATCTATTTCAAACATCCAAAATCAAGTTTTTGGGTCGTTAAAAGCAGCTAAACTGAGAAGCTAAGCTACGAGTTAAGCTAACAGGCCAACCTCAGGGAAAAACCTACGTCTTGTCAAAGCTCCAAATTCACGATTGAAACCCATGGCTTTGTGTAAAATGTTTTTCTCTGCAAAAAGAAGCTGAGAACTTGTTTACTGATTATTTTTATTAAAAGCTTTGTGTGAAAAATGCTATGCTAAAGAGCTCAAACCACACAGAGAGTCCGCCATTTTGAGAACCAAAAAACAGGAACGAGAGACAGCCCATGTCACGTCCATGGGCCTCCCTCTCATTTTTCTTAGAGACACACTGCTCGATCCCTGATTATCCATCCTTTGGTTCAGTCTTATACTGCCATCCAGTGGTCAAAAAAGGTAATACACACAAAAAATAACCAACATTTCTTCTTAAATTTGACAATTATCCATTACTGTCAAATTTCATCGTTTATCGCAATAATTTCTGAGACAATGGCCCAGCAAAATTTGCTATTCTGATAGGCCTAGTCGACAGAGCTGCTCGCACATTTTGTTCACCCAGTGAAAGATACTTCAGTCAAAAGGGACTGTTTGTTCTTCAGTACTGAAACAACAGTCTGCAAGGAAATAGTAGTCCAGCTCTACTATGGAATTGAGTCCTGGTCAACCTAACCAAAATCTTCATATCTCAGAAATGTTCCATCCAGCATTATATGTGCCTCGTTTTAACGTCACGTGGTGACAGAACATAACCAAAATGGAGGCTCTGAGGGGAGCCAAAAGCACAACTATTGAACCCATAGTGGGAAATATCTGCTTCCTTGGTGGGGCCACATGTGCCACATGGATTATAGCTGAATACCAAAGCAACATCTTTTAAATGAGCTAGCTGAGCGAACAAGATGAAGAGGCCAGTTAAAAAAGAGATGGAAAGACTGCATAAAGGAGGACATGAAGATCAAGGAGCTTGTACAAGGACACTTCAGCGCTTTGTGTCGTGCCTTGTGTCTTTGACATACTAGACATATTTTAACCTAAAAATCAACATAAAAGTCATGTTATGTCCTTAAAATCAGTCTTAGTATTGAATCAAATCATCCTTCAGAAACGGTAGTAAATTTAAAAGGCATGATATAAAAAGACAGACTGAAGAGCTGAGACAAGACAAAACAAACAATTCATGGTGAAGCCACAAAGTGTACACCACTTTACCCAGTACAACAAGCACACTGTACCCTGCTGTTGGGAAGTTGAGAAGCAGCTTGTTCAGTGAAGAGCCTTATCTCATGATACACTCAAACAGTGCCATTAGCAGTAACTATTCTATCAGAAAGAACAAACACTCCCACTCTTTTAATATTTAATCAAGGCAAACGGTCTCAGCGCAAACTCCTGTAAATACACATATTGAAGCAGAGCGGGAAAACATGCACTATGAAAACAACTTTAATATGAACAGCAAGGCATAAGCTCACTTCTGATAAGTACAATATACACGAAAAAAATGTGACTTTACTTTTTCAAGTATGCCTATGCATTAATAAGTGCGTGTGCAGAACTGAAAAGCATCAAGAGAAAGAAGGCTGAGACTCCTCTATTACTTTCCAGGTCAGAGGGTATATTACTTTGTTGTGCCTCGTTCATTGAGGGTCATGCAGTGAACGAATAAAGGGCCGACCACAGAAGTACTCGTTCATACATATTAGATACAGCACTGAGCTACACGGTGCGATGGTCAGACTGCAGAGGTGCTGTTTCTATTCCTCTTCCACCGATACTGCAGTGCCATAGCATCAATTTTCAATACACACATTAGACATAAATTCAGACAAATGAACAAAAATGACTTTTATAAGAACAAATAGCTACTCATTTGGATCCTTACAAGTGATTTGACAGAAAATATTGACGCTCTAAAGAAAAGTGATGCAACTCACTGTAACACTACACTGAATAAAAGTATAAATTGTTGAAGGGTTTATTAGATTTTAAAATTTCAAAACTCAAATGTCTGTGGATTTCCTGCTATCGTACTGGCCGGGCAGAAATGCTCCAGCTTTCACAAACATTTCCAGTAATGAATCAGAATCCGGTTAAAGTGCTAGCTGTGGGTTTTCCCCCCACTCATACACATCTCTTTGGCTGTCTATCCCATAATGACTGCAGACAGCTCCGCTCCTGCAAGCAAATTTATGCCATCCTCTGCTCTTCCTCTCTCCCCGTCTCTCTCTTGTTCTGTTTAATTCTTTATTTCCCATCAGTCTTTCTATTACTGCATAATATTTTGCCTGTCTCACCTGCGTAAATAAGCGACTAAAAAAGTGGGCTTCTGCTGCACCTCTAATGTCGTTTGAGTCTTAAGTGAAATGCCTTAAGAACTAATTTTAGATGAGAGAAAAGGGGCAAGTGTGCCATCAAAGTAAACATATGCAAATGTGTATTAACTAGTGATTGTTGATTCACAGCATCAAATGGAATAATTTTATGAGATCGCTCTTATCCTCCAGGGTGGACAGTTAAGTAAGTTTCATTCTTGTGGTACATTAGAGGATTGAATGATTAAAAAATAATAATAAAAAAATCAAATCAAACCTTAATTTTTTTTAATATTGGAAAAATCTCTATTGCCAACTCTAACCAAAGCTGTGACAATGTACAGCGAGTTCAGGATTCAAGCAAAGACTAAGATTGCAATGGGCTCCCCATTACACATGAATGAGTATGATTGTTGGTTACGTACTGTAACCCCAGATTCTATGAGTATAAGCATAGCCCTTTAAGGCTATCGCTGATGGGTTTATCCCGTTATGCGCAGCATAAGCACTGAAAAAAATTTAGTCCACGCCCACCTGCTGTGTGGGCCCCACCCGGTCCATATAAATTACGTTAAGAGCAGGAAATCGGCTCCCAAAAATAGCTTTTTCTTCAGCCATTTAGGAGCCAGTGAGGCCCGACGCTTAAAGGGCTACGCTTATACTCATAGAATCTGGGGTTACAGTACGTAACCAACGTTCTATGTCGTATAAGCTTCGCCCTTTAAGGCTGTCGCTGATGGGTTAAGGGCGAAGCGGATGTGCCATGCACAGACGCATGTTGTATAACTATACGTACTGACAAAAACATGAACGCCCCGGAAAATTTTCAACGGGGAGAGGATGTTGAAAAGAAGGGGGGGGGGGGGGGCATGAACCAACTGGTTCATGGCTGAGTAGTATAAACAGATCAAAAAACAATGAACTGATTATTGATCAAATGAACTGATTGGTAACAATAGTCATGAACTGATTAATGACAATAGAACCAAAATCACAGACACAACTTGTGACTGATAACAACATCTCACACTGTGAAGCATGCAGACAGATGTGAGCTTAAACAGAGTTCCATGAAAACAACAATATTCATTCTGTTAAAGCAATAAGGACAGAATGTGTCATGGAACGAGCCGTCACATTACGTAAATAAAAGCGAATGAATGAGCAGGGTGTTGACCACGCAGCCGCAGTGCAAATGTCCTGCATTGACATACCATTATGCAGAGCAGTCGAAGATGCGATAACCCTGGTCGAGTGTGCTTGAGGTTGACAGGAGGCTCTAAATCTGATGCTTGTAGGCTTCAGAAATGGCCTCACACAGCCAGTGTGACAAACGCTGGGTGGATAACGGGCGACCTGCAGATGCATCTCTATAATGCACAAACAGGTGTTGAGTTTGACGCATTACAGCTGTGCGCGCTATGTAACACGTCAACGCCCGCACCGGACAGAGAAGATGAAAAGATGCTTCTTCTTCTGATCTGTGGGGGGGAGGGAAAAACCCCTCCAACGATATCGCTCTTGATTTAAAAGAGCTCGTGATGATTTTAGGCATAAAAGCTGGGTTTGGTCTTAAATCAGCTGAACTACCATCAGCCTGAATTCTGAGACATGACGGAGCGACAGAGAAGGCAGATAAATCACTCACCCTCTTAGCGGATGTTGAAGCCAGCAGCAGGGCTGTTTTAAGAGACAAGAATTTAAGTGAAACCTGATCCAGAGGCTCAAATGGAGCTTGATCAGGGCTCGCAGGACCAGCGTTAAATCCCACTGTGGAGCAAGTGGGCGTGAAGCAGGCCTGCGTCTCTGTACACCTTTTAGAAACCGCTCCATCAGCGGGTGATTAAAAGCCGTTCTGTCTCCGAACCCTTCGTGGCAGGAAGAGATGGCTGCAGCGTACGTTTTAATCGTGCTGAATGCCAACTTCCTACCCATCAGTGTTAAGGATTTAGGACAACCCAGTTCGTAACGAGACCCGGAACGACACAAGGCAAAGTAATAAGAAGTGACAGTGTTTATTATTTACAGTGGTATTTACAATTATACAAGGTGGTTCTTCTGGAATCCCTGAAGGAGGAAGTGGAATGTCAGGAAGGGGTAGGCCAAGGAGTTGTCTCATATATAATATTCAATTTGTTTGTTTGGTCTTACAGATGGAGGAGATGGTGCATGAAGAGTTCTGAAGAAATCCAACAGAGTCCCAGAGGAGAGGCAGGTCAGGCACGTGGCAGGAGGGCAAGGCACAAAAACGGGAATCCAGAGCGAGGAGAGTCGAAACGAGATGACTGTAGGCACACAAAAACAAGGTAAGTATTTCTTGGCATAAACACAAGACTGGCTGGAAGCATAAGTACCATAGTAAGGGAACAATGCTCCAGCGAAGAGTAGAACTCGACTGCAGCCTTAAGTAGGGTTGTAGCTCGTCAGGTGGATGACCGTCAGCTGATGGTGATTAGCGGCCATCTTGGAGCTGCAGTGAGTGTCACTCTTACAATCAGCTGTTGTAGAAAAGACAACACGCCACCTAATGGGCATGAGGTGGCCTCTACACCTTTCTCTGTACACCAGCGCTGAAAAGCCGTCCACTTTGATGTGTACAGAGCTGTGGTAAATACAGCACGTGAATCTTGGATTGTGCGCACTACCTCCTGCGGGAGACCCATCCTCTTTAAGCGGGACCGCTCAGCGGCCAGACCCACAGGTGCTGACCTATTTCTGAGTAACTCCTGATCGCTCCTCCTGCTTGAAGGAGAGTGACCTCCCTCTAAGGCAGTTTCCACGGACGACCCGACAACAGACGTTGTATGACTGGGAACCATGGTGCGTTCACGCGCTCGGGAGCCACCAGAAGAGCTGTCAATCCCTCCTCCTGAACTCGGTTCAGGAACCGTAAAATCAGAGGAAGTGGGAGAAACGTGTACAGAAGCGTTTTGGGCCACGGGCTGTGAGCAAATGCATCCACCCCCAGTGGTGGATCATCTCGCGGGCTCAGGAGAAAACCATAATTGACACTGAGCGTTCTCTCGTGTCGCAAACAGGTCCACAGCTGCTTTGCCAAACTTCTGCCACATCTGAACCATCAGGTCTGGATGGATAGTCCAGTCCCTGTGACGTGGGCCGCCCCTGGATATCACATCTGCCCCTCTGTTCAGAACACCGGGTATGTAAACTGCTCTGATGGGGAGCAGGTTTTGGTGAGCCCAACACAGTAGCTTTGCGCAATGTGTAACATCTGGGCTGAACGCACACCCCCTTGATGGTTATGTACGCAGCAGTCATCATGTTGTCTGAGTGAATCAACACATGTTGATTCTGTAGCACGGGAGCAAAGTGTTGAATCACATTCAGCACTGTGCAACACTCCAAAACATTGATGTGGGCTGATGTGTGGTGGGGCCACAGCGCCCCTACTGCTTGAGATAGGTATGTCCCCCCCCCCCCCCCCCCCAGCCTGACAGCGAAGCGTCCGTGAAAACTGACACGTGTGACGCGGGTCTGCTGACGGGAACTCCTCCTGACAGAACCAGGGTGTTTCCCCAGTGTCGGAGGTCTGCTCTCACGGAGGGAGGGGCAGTAATCATCCGTCTCTTTTGTTTTACTGGATCCACATGCAGACGCGCAAACCACCTGTGGAGGCGTCTCATGTGTAACAAACCCAGCGGAACCGCTGTGTGAGCTGATGGCATCATTCCTATTAGCTTCAAGACGGAAATAGCTGTTACCACTTTGCCAGGTCTACATGGCGGAGTTGACTTTTAAAAGTGTCGAACCTCGTTTGTGATAAACGAGCCTTCATGGTGGTTGAACTTAATTCCACTCCCAGATAAACAATTGTCTGGGCCGGGAAAAATTGAGCTTTTCTTCCAATTTATGGCGAAAACCAGATTTGACAGGTGTGATGTCAACACCTGAGCCTGCATCAGCACCTCCTGTCTGGAGTGACAGGAGCAGCAGATCATCCAGGTAAAACAAAAACTCTCATCCCTGCTCTGTGTAACAGATACTTCATCCCCTGAAAGGAGAAAAACGCAGGAATTTTCTGTGTTTTGGGATGATCGGTATGCGTTTCTCTGGATGTTGTACAACAGCTGTCTGGTTGTCAACATGTGAAAAACGGTCTGTCAATGATCATCTTGTTGAAAAAACTGACAGATCCACGATCGGTCTCATTCCTCCAGTCCGTTGGAAACCGGGAAGTAACGTGAGTAAAACCCTGTGTTTTCTCTCTGTTGGGGAACTCTGGAGATTACTTTTATCAGAAACACTTGGACTTTTGCATTTAGGGATGAAATTTGGACTGATGATGACAGGACCGTTTCTATAACTCCTCCGAACGGAGGGGGTCGGGTTGTAAACTGTAACTTGTAACTATTTGCATAACGCCCTGTTCATCCATCTGACCGGCGAGCATGTTTTAGCCACTCTACGTAATGTTCGTGGAGTGAACGTGCGTTTAAGTGATGCGTCACGTTTTGTACGGCCGTCAGCAGTCCGCCCCTCAAAACCGCTGTCATGCATCGCGGGAATGTTTTCTGCGTGACCCAAGGCGGGGCGAGTGTCGCTCTTGTGAGAGCGAAGACCTCCACCTGACCCAGCCTGCGGTCCACATTTATACCGATGTGAGCCGGAGAGCACCGGGCAGCTGTGTGTGTGTGAGCCACATCAACACAGCGCCGTTGGATGGAGGCTGTTTCATCCCACGAGTGCGAGTTTGACACCGCTTGGGTGAGGATCGTGCCGCTCTGGATGATAACGAGTTATTTTCGCTTACCATTGTGTCGTGTGATTGACTCGTCATGTCTTGGAGCGACGGTGAGTTTAAAAAACCTTTATTTAAGGACACCGGCTCGTTATGTGTGAAGGATGTGTGCGCAGCCGCTGTGAGTTCATCCGAGCTTACAGACTGGCAAAAAAACAGACACTTTGATCATTGAATGATGATTTATTTCAACTTTCGTGTCACTTTTACGCACACCCTCCGGAGACCGTCATTTTCAAGGCTTCTCCCTCTTGAGCTCTGCTATTTGTTTGCCCAGAGCGCTGTCTTGCAGGCGAACTCTGGGGAAACGCTGAACTGCAGGTTGCCGGAATGAAGAGGGCTGGATTCTGACGGGCGGGGCTGGTGGTGGAACTGAGCGAGAGCCGCGGCCGTGGAAACGTTGATGCTTTGCTAACAACGGTCACTCCAGCGGGCCGGGGGGCGGGATGAGCCGCGCGGCTTGATGAGGTGGCGCACAGCCTCTGGCACCTCCTCCGACTGCTTCAACTGGCCAGCATGGATTTGAAGCTGCTCTCGAACAGCGCGTCCGCCGTGATGGGCCCTCCATCAGGTCTTTGTGCAGTTTCTCCGGCAGCGAGGGAGAGTAATGATACCAGGTGGATCGTTGGATCATCGTCATCCACGCTGCAATCGTCAACAGGCAAACCGTAGAAGAGGCACACATGTTGAAGATAACATCTGCTGCCTTACAGAGGGAGTTCTTGTCTCAAAGGCAGGTCTGCGGCCTTCAGCCCCTTTGGACAGGCTATATGCTAGCAGCGCCACGTTGTTGCTAGCTGCGACTGCCTGAAAGCACATTGATGGGCTCGATTGGAGAGCGTGGTCACCGTCTGGTTCGTGTTTCTCCGGAGGGACGGGACGCTGCTCCGACCTGGACAGCTTAGCTCCGAAGCTTCCACGAGGCTCGGCTGCAGGGGGGTTACCGAGGGATAGCCCCGCCCGGTGGACCCCTCCACTCTGGTGATGGGTGCGGACTGGGGACCGACTCTCCCAATCTACCAGGAAAAAACCCGTCTGTGGCCTCGCCCGTAGGACGTCCTGTTGGGAGCGCGAGGCCATATGGGTCAAGACGGTCAGCCGGAATGGAGCCCAGTAAACAACCTTCCTGCCGGATCATCCGAACTGGCGGGAAAGGCGTAGGACGTAAAAAAGGGTCCTTTCATGTCAGCCTCCTCCTGGGTTACGCCGGACAACCCCTGGGGCGCCATCGGACGGGAGCGGTGTGATCGCCGATGCGAAAATGAGGTGGGATGGGGTGAGCATTCACTCAGCCCCCCCCCCCCCCCCCCCCCCCCCCCCCCCCCCCCCCCCC
>NC_056509.1:21998440-21999071 GCF_014905685.2 Nematolebias whitei
CCGACACTACGCTCCCCAGGAGGGAAAAAGCAGCGGGGGCTGCAGCTGAGCACGCCTATCCAGGAGGAACCATCCGATTCGCTCCGAGGGTCGGTGATAAGAGGAAAAAATACACGATGGCGTTGTCCAGCGTGTAGTGACCTGTCATTGGGATGTATTCCTCGGCGCTTACCTTGAATAGGACTACTCGTCATCTTCTCCTCGGGGAGGAGAACTCACCGGACGACCGGAGGTCGACTGCCGGGCCAAGCATCCTTAACAAAGGTTGGTCATCTACACAATTTTCCTTCTTTGTTCTTCTGACAGTGCTATATTAGCTCGCTGAAGAAAAAATGGGAGCCGATTTCTCGCTCTTAACGTAATTAATACGGACCGGGTGGGGCCCACACAGTAGGTGGGCGTGGACTAAATTTTTTTCAGTGCTTATGCTGCGCATAACGGGATAAACCCATCAGCGACAGCCTTAAAGGGCGAAGCTTATACGACATAGAACTGGATTTGGGCATGCACAAAAATTAGCAAGGGTCCATCCGTCCATTAACTTTACCTACTTTTTCCTTTTTGGGTTGCGGGGGTCCCTAATGTGTGGGATTCCTGTTTTCCCTCTGTCTGTTTGTGTCTGTTTGTCACT
>NC_056509.1:21999081-22030430 GCF_014905685.2 Nematolebias whitei
CTTCCTTGGTCTGCTACATTGGGGGTCGACGTTGTATAAACCTGATATAATGTCCATGTCCAGCTATCTGTGCAAGAGGTGGGGGACACCCTGGACAGGTCTCTAGTCCATCACAGGGACACATATAGACAAACGAGACAACCATTCACTTTTTCACTCACACCTAGAGACAATTCAGAGTTTCCAATCAGCCTAACATGCATGTTTTTGCTCTGTGGGAGGAAACCGGAGTACTCGGCGCAAACCCATGCATGCACAGAGAGAACATGCAAACTCCACCCAGAAAGGACCCCGGGGTTCAACCCACCAACCTTCTTGCTGAGAGGCGCAGCTGCGCTACCGTGCTGCCTTAATTAGCAAGGATGTAGTCGTTTATTATTTTGGTGGAAATATGTCAAGGTCCTGAGTGAATCTTGGTGAATTGTAACCGTAATGTGAGCCTGTGCAGAGTGAAGTGGGTTGTTCATTGAACAGTTGGAAGTAGAACAGGACACACTGGTCTCAGGGCTAGGCTGCAGCAGTAACTGTGTCACTGGGTCCTGAAAACAACCTTGCACAGACAAGATACTTGTCGCGCCAGCATCTTAATAATAACAAATCAAATGTGGACATGAGTTTGGACATACATGATACCACTCCTGGTAAAAGCATCATTATTTGTGCAGTAATTTAACATCTAGATCTGATGTGGGCAATGTGTAGCTAGAGGGCCAAAAGTGGCCCTTGGACTATTTCCATGGGGCCCCCCATCCTTAATTAAAAAGAAAACAACTTTTCAATAGGTTGAAGAAAACCTGCATTCTATCAATAAAATTTAAGGAAGTCTAAATAAATCTTGGACAAATACATCATAAACATTTGGAGTAAGATAGGCTAAACTTTTTTTTGTTTTCCTTTTAAGTCATTGTGTTTCCCGAACTAGAATGAACCTTAAATGCAGTAAAAAGCAAACTTTTTAAAATTTCATATTTTAGCTGACAAACATGTTGTCACGAGAGCCAGTTTGCAGAGTTTGTATTAATCAGGTCTCTCTTGTAAATGAGCCCTCGAGGCTCAATGGGATTAACCTGTCTAAAAAAAGGTTGAATTAATTTTATTCTTTTAGGCATTTGTTTTTTTTACCAAGCATGCTATGCTACAACAAGAAAAAGGTTGAAAATAATCTTCCAGATTATGTGTTTTGAATTAAATTTATTTTCCAATTCTCTATGTGTCCCTTCAATTGCTTTAAACATCTTGATTTACCCATCTGGAAAAATCTGTTGCCCACCCCTGATCTAGATAAAACTTTATTTCACAGTTAGACCAGTTGACATAACTTTTCCTCTATTCTTATTTTAGGAAGCATCAGCTAAAGGAAGTTGTATCATTTTTTACACCCAAAAAGGATCTACATGTTGGCAAGCAGTGCTGATTGGTCCAGTCATAGCTTGGTTTTTTTCCTGTTTCAGTCAGCACCAATACTTTTTGTCTGATTTGTACATTTTGGGATTTCAGTGTCATAATCTAGCCAACAGCTCAGCTGAACAAATCAATGGTTGAAACAATATTTAAAGCTTGTTTTAAATTGCACTTGGTTGAAATGTGCAAACGATGACTCATTTCAGCAACTACAGTTCAATATAGGCTTCAATCTGCAGTGTATTTCTAACAGAATGCTCCATAACCTTATGCTTTTATGGTACAATACAGTCATTTCAGCTGCCACTTTCTTTTTTAACTTCAATAATGAATGACCACGCTTTGATAAATGCAAGAAAAACCCATGACCAGTGCAATAAATCAACTTGTGACTTCCTGGGCAGTCTCCTGAATGTTAATCACAACCATGGCTACGTCTTCACTCAGGAATTATTTGCTGCAAGAAGAGAAACAATAGGAAATGCAGACAATATTGATCAAAAAAATTAAAATTTTCTGTAAGGAAGACAAGGAGGAGAAAGACTGGGAGAACAACCAACACAGAAGGTGAGAGCAGGATCAGCTAGAGGGGGAGCTGTTGCAGAGAAAATAACGAAAGTGTGACAGTGTCCACTTAAGGCGGCCTGACAAGAGAAATCATCCACAGTGTCAGTCTTAAGAAGTCAGCTCAGGGTACGGGAGCTAAGGAAATGGAAAAGGTGTGTAATAAATTTCTTAGTGTACTTCCCAAAGCATCTGTCAGCTTCCAGCTCTATTTTTCATAACTCTCATATATTTGTGCCAGATGCAGCGAAATAAATCTGCAGTAATAAAGTGAAATATTGTTGTCACGATTCAAAATATAATCAAAAACAGAGAACCAAAGTTTCAGAACCAAAAGAGAACTTGAGTAAAAAAAAAAAAAAACAAAAAAAAACATAATCCGAAACTAAATATCTCGGCAACAATCAAATAAAAATAAAAATCCTAGATAGCTTTAAAAACAACCGCAGGGGCCTCTGCTGAACCGTTTATGCAAATATGCCCTTAACTTCCCGAGGAATTCTGCTCACAGACAAACTGCAGCAGCCATGTAACCCTTCTTGGCAGTGATAATCAAAGCGGATAACAAAAGTGCAAGACAAAGGCTGAGGGAAAACAAGTATGACAAAAGTTACATAAAAAAGAAGAGAAATGCAGATAAACCCACAAACGAGAGCGTAAAATGCAGGAATACTCCTATAGAGCTGAGTGTGAAAAGGAGAGAGGAAACACTAACGAGGTGCAAAAAATACAAATCCTGCACACATAATTGTAACGTTTTAAAGTTTCTTAAAGAAAGAAAGAAAAAACAGACAAGTCAGATCATCTCCACATACTACAGATGGGTTTGTGTGTATTTTGTGTGACTTCATGTTTGCACCTCAGAGTCGCTCCGTTACACTTACTGTATTTCTTGTCCAAGTTAGCAATTATAAGTAGGAAAGCTAATAACCACAACAAGAACATTTTACTATAAAAGTTCAACTATAGAAACAACTGATTACTGAGCCGATGACGTCACATATATGAGCTTGGTTTGCATTGTTAGGGGTCAAGACAAGAACATCAAAGGGTAAAAGTCTGCAAATCCAAGGACCTGAACAAAGGCTGTAAATCATTATATTAAAACAAATCTTCATCCAACTTTAATGCATTTAATGGTTTAGCAATAAAGGAGCCCCAATCTCCAAATGTATTAGTGTGAATGCACCTTAAAGATTGGCTGCACTACAGGTTCGTGTTTGCGGTGGGGACATGGACGAGACCAGTGGTAAATGGACAAAACATATACAAACAAAAATGGAAAATTGAGACGTGCACAACAGTTTTTTTAAATAAGACAATCAAACCCTGAGAAATAAGGGATAAAACTTACTTTGTAGTATGAAACATGCTGTAAGATTTGTTGAACTTTTGACACACTTCAACAAAGTTGTCAGGTCCTCTGGATGGTTTCTTAAAAAAAATAAAAAAAATCATGCAGAGGACCTGACTTAACTTTGTTGGATTTTTTTACCTGGATTATTGAGCATGAACTCTGATGTTTTGACACACTTGATGATTCCCTGTTTCTTCAAAAATGTGAACATTACATAAAGAGTGCTGCAAATCACTGGGTAACAGTTACTAAAGTAGGTATGAATAAAACTAAAATACAGAATCAATTCTTAGGTGCATAACGTGGTGATCCAAGTTATTTTAAATGTATTTAAGCAATGTTTGTATGGTAGCTACTACCTTAAAATATGCAATGTTTGCAGATCACATGAGCTCAGGGGAAAATTTGAGTGTAACGCTAGAATTACAAATCCATCTATTCATTATTTTTACCCGCTTCTTTATTTCAGGGTTGCTGCTGTCATTGGTGCCCTGTCCACCTTGGACAGGTCTCTAATCCATCATAGGGACACAGGGACAGGGACATGGAGACAAATGAGATAAACAGCCATTCACTCTCTTACTCACACTTAAGAACAATTTAGAGTAACCAGTCATCAGTTAACATACATGTTTTGGTTTGTGTGAGGAAACCGGAGTACCCAGAGAAAACCCACACATACACAGAGAGAGCATGCAAACTCCACCCAGAAAGGGTGGAGTTTGCATGTGTTTGAGTTTGTAAAGGGTTCAAGTCGATTACCTTCTTGCTGAGAGCAGAGCCCTGTAAAGAGAGAGTTGCGACACTCCCATAGACTCCCATAGAAAGAATGGAATGCGGAAGTCACGTGGGTCATGCAGCGGCAAAGAGTTCCAAACAGCAGCGGGTTCAGCATTGAACGTAGTACATTCTCCGTGTTTTCCCGGTAAGTTAATGCAAATACGACACTTTTTCTCCATTGTGAAGCGTTATCTGACTGTTCTGTACCTCAATTTATCAACATTAATACTTCATGTCTCCAGTTTTAGTTAATGAAACGTGTTAAATTACTAGTTGTGTTTTAACTGCAGCTGCTCTGCAACATGACAGTTTAAACGGGTCTATTTCTAATTCAGCATTTTAAAATATCTATTTCTGCTTAAATTTTGAAAGGTGGTCTTTTTTTAATTTATGGTAATTCCAGTTACTGAAGTCAACTAGAAAATATTTGGTCTTTTTTCCTGAGAGATTCATTCAACCTTTATTTCTACAGGTAAATCCCATTGAGCCTCGAGGACTCATTTACAAGAGAGACCTGATTTAACAAAGAACGATGACAACAAGACTGATGTAATTTAGTTAAAGTTATAGATCATTTGTCAAAGACTGCAGCATAAATTGTGACATTATCATTAAAGAAAAACGTGATTGTGGAGATGAGTCAATTTTTTTCATGTTTTCCAGGTAAACCAGAGGAGAATGACTTCATGAACTGAATGTTGCATTCAAAGTGTCACAAAGGTACAAGATCTCATTTTCTGTCTTCTATTAAACAATAACAGCTTAATCAAGATGTTTGAATAAAATTACTTTAACACCATAACCTTCACAAAGTTGGTATTTACTGCAGGACTGTTAAATTACATTAGTTTTATATTATTAGTTTAGTGTTTGGTAATCATGGGGCAAGTTGAGATGAGACTCTTTCAAGACAGAACAAGAAATAAGAATTATTACCAAGAATAAATCAGCATCAATAAACTGTAGGACAGTAACAAAACACTTATTAAACTATCACAGGTACATTGAGATGGAGCGATGGAGCTGGAAGTTCTTCTTCATGCCAGTTGTCTTCATCTGATCTTTTGTAAAAATATGTCAATTTATTTTCCATTAACATTTTTCTTCACAGGACTGAGTTAATTTTCTTGTCTGTGAGTTTCTTCTGTCCTGCTCATGTATTTTTTGTTCTAATTGTTCCCTCAGATTTTTCATCTCTGTTCCCTGACTGCCTGTTGATCCATCCTCCTGGTCCTGTTGATCCTGGATCATCAGATCCTGACATGTCCCCGTCCTCTGAGGACACATTTTCATCTGTCCCTCATCTCACTCGCCTCATTTCTGTTTCTTCCTCAGTCTCTGAAATTATAACGTCACTGTTAGAATGAAGATTATTGTTCAATAAAAATATGACATGTCTTATTTAACACTGTTCGTACCAAAGTTTAATTTAGAACAACATGTGTGATCACTGGTCAGGTCACTGGTCAGGTCACTGGTCAGGTCAATGGTCAGTGGAAATTCTGCTGTTCTTCTCATCTGGTTCTGGTCCATGAACAAATGGTTGAACCTCCTTCAGTCTCACTCGTCCTCACTGTGTCTCTGTGAAATGTCCTCTCTCTAAATGTGTCTGTAGAATGACATTAGTTTATTTTCTTGCACATTTCTTTGACAGTTCAACATTTTGAGCCCTGATTGAAAATGTTTGTACAGATTAAATTTACAGCTCTCACTTTGTGTTGTTGTGATGATGATGATGATGGTGCTCCTGCTGACTTGAGATGATGTCATTAATAAACAGTATAAATAGTAGTAAAAGTACTTTATTAAAGCTTGCTTTACATTTTACATATTTTATAATAAATTGTTTGGAAATTTATTTTTGCACAGTTAACACTTATTTTGTCATCTGTTATGATTTTAACTAGAAACAGTTTCATTTAAATGAACATTTTAATCAATGAATTACAATTTATCCAATAGTTGTCAGGCTACAATCAACTCAGTTATCAGGTACTTGGTTGCCATAAAAAACGACAAATACAACAATTATATTCAGTCTCTCTTGTAAATGAGTCCTCGTGGCTCAATGGGACGAACCTGTTTAAATAAAGGTTGAATTAACATCTTCTATAGAAATCAATAATTCATCCAGATGATCTGAGGTAAGCTGGAGCAGATCTGAACTGCTGCATGGAGGACAAGGTGGAGCATTCTCATGCAGAGAACATCAGAAACAGCTTTATAACAGGAGTTACTCTGATCTTTTTTTAACGTTATAAAACACTGACATGGCTATATTGATCACTGTATTGCATATACATTATTTTTCTAACAAATATGTGTTTGCAGTCTCGTTTCCTTCTAAAATTTAATGATAAATGTATCAGCTGCTTCTAAAAATGCTTTGATAAAATGCATAGTCTGTGAAATAATCAGTAATCAGTTAAGTAATCAGTTCGTTACTGCTCAATAATTACTGAAAGACGTCAGGTAAAGTAAGAAAAGTCGATTTTTGTGTTATGTTGCGCCAGCAGCTGCTCAAACTGACTGACAGCGATGAGCTTTTTGGAACTATTGGGAGCTGCATGAACCACGTGACCGCGTATCGGCGAGTTCAAAGAGTGTCGCAACTCTCTCTTTATAGGGCTCTGGCTGAGAGGCGGCAGCTCTACCAACTACACCACCATGACAGCTGGACGTGGCACCAGCGACCTCCATGACCCAGAAAGTAAGAAGCGGTGAAAGTAATGGATGGATAGTTCAGTAGTGCAAGCTGCTATTTGCCACTGTTGATTATTGATCTATACAATTAGAAATGATCAGCTAAACAAAATGTGATTTTTTTTTCTTTTTATATTATTGAAAAAAAAAGTTTGGTAGTGTTAAAGAAAATTTAGAATGTAATATTCTGACATGCTAAATTAACTGAAAGCCACAGTATTTGTAAAATGTATCTAAAGGTTTTGTTTTGTAAAGATTCTTTCTGTGTTAACATTTGTTGAGTTATAAATAGAAGCAATTTTCCACTTGAAAAAGAGCTATTAGAATAATGCGTTGAACACACAAACATGTTTTATACTTTGTAAAATGCTGAAGTTTACAGATAATGCCAATCAAAACTATGAAACATATTTTTGATGTTATAACAATACCCTTCAAAATTTCATTCAAATCATATTTAAAAAAAGAGCTGTATTATTTTTTAATGATTTTTTTGTGTTTAATTGGGCCCAATAAAAAAATATAGATATAGTCTCACGCTAATTGTAGGTCTTTAAGATGAAGAAAATATGCACGCTGGTCTTTTTTGGTCCAGCAGATTATCAGTGTATCTTTCTGAATTATAATAAGCGTTGGCTTTCAGCTTACTGCTTTCCAGTTGTTTTGTTTATTTATTATAAAGTGGCTGTTATTTCTAAATGAATTTGTCCCATTTACATTTGTTCAGTCATTTGTTTGTTCATTTATTTATGAATTCACACACAAAAAAAGATTAATTAAACATTAAACATTGGAGGAATAAAATAAAACAACAGGAATTATAGAGATCAAACTTGCTTGTAATAAAAGTTCATAAAAAAGAAGTCAAAATAAATCCCTCCATGACTTTCTGCTTTACACTCCTTGTCATAAAGTTTTTTTGCTGAGAAAAACCAGCAGAGGCATGAGACCTAATACAAGCTAACTGTGGACTAGGAGTTGCATTCTAAAAAAAGAGTGCTCTAATTCAATATAAAACTAATCCATCTGCCCCATGTCACTAAACGCACATGGATATCATGACCAGAAACAACCTTGAACCTCAAGACAAACAAGTAATGACTCTTATTACTCAGCTGTGATCACCCTCCTTTATTGGACTTTATGTCAATACATTCAGTGATTCTGACTGTCACACTCTCTTTCAATTCATTTAATGTTTTGTTTTTTTAATTCCCTGTTCTTTGAACATACTTATGTGTAAATATTTAAATACTGCTTGGTATCAGAGCTCACTGATTACATATAACAAAACAAGACTAAATTATGTGAGGCACCAACACTTGAAAATAGAAAAACCATGTTAAATGATCACCGCTGCCTTCTAAAATTCTCACATTTGCAGTCTCTAAAGCAATCATACAAAAAGGAAATGTCACTCTTTGCCACATTCATCACATCACTTACAGTAACTGCCAGTACAGTGGTGGTGGTGGTGTTTTGACTTGAGCTTGCTTTGCAGCAATGCACATTATAACCTGGACACTTTACGATCACTGAGGCCCCAGGAACGGTGCCTGTGAATATAATTTTTTTAAATTGTTTTTTTCTCGTTTCCATGTGAAAATGGCATTTTAGATACCTCAAAATGGTAATTTTGGAAACAGTTTTGGAGTAAAAAAAGTTCTCGAAACAACAAAGTTGTGTTTTTTGTCTTAACAGCCTAACTTTTAAAATCTATGATGTTACGGTCCCAACTCAAGTCAAACTGTGACCCTAAGAGTGACAGAAGTACCACCAATAATGACAGACTGCATGCTTGTGTTTGTATTACAGATGCCAGTTGCTCAACATCAACAAAACATTTATTCATCATATTTTAATGAGCAAATTTCAATGGCTGGCCTCCCTCTCATGCACACACATATTCTATCTTACTACAGCTGACTTTCATCTCTCTTCTTTCAAGTGCATAACTCCACCTCTCTAAAATCTTTTCTACCTGTTGCCTGTTTTCACCACAGGTCACAATGTCATGTTCAAACATCATAGTCCACGGGGATTCCTGCCTGATTGATTGATTGATTGATTGATTACTTTATTCATCAGACTTGTAGTCCACAAAAGCATGACACACAACACACAAAAAAGTGTGTTGTGTGTCTGACTTCAACTGTTTATTAACCTTTATTTAACCAGGTAAATCCCATTGAAATCACAGATCTCTTTTAGTCGGTCCATCACCAGAGCAAACAAGACGGGGCTCAGAGCTGATCCTTGATGCAGTGCAACCTCCATCTTGAAGCCATCCATTACTCTTACAGCACATCTCATTCTCACCACTGTCCTGCTGTCCTCATACATGTCCTGTACCAGTCTAACATACATCTGCCGCTCCAGATAACCTCATGCAACACCACACTTCCTCTGTCAGCACCCTGCCATATGCTATTTCTACATACACAAAATGGAGTTCTTTCTGACCCTCTCTGTTCTTCTCCATCAGCATCCTCAAAGTAAATATGGCATCTGTGGTGCTTTTTCTTGGCATGAAACCATACTGCTGCTCACAGATAGTCATCTCTTGTCTAAGTCAAGCTTCCACAACTCTCTCCCAGATCTTCATTGTGTAGTTCATCAACTTAGTTCCCCTGTAGTTGCTACAACTCTGTATATCACCCTTGTTCTTAAAAATGGGCACCCACACACTTCTTCATTCCTTAGACATTTTCTCACCCTCAAATATGCCATTGAATATTTGAGTCAAAAACCTCACTGCCGTCTCTCCAAGACATTTCCAAACCTCCACTGGTATATCATCAGGTCCTACTAACTTCCTCTTCTTCATTCTTTTCAGAGATTTCTGAACTTCATCCTCACTAATCTTTTTTACTTTCTTGTCCACAGTTTCTGTGACCTCTACTCTTCATTCTCTTCATTCCTTAGCTCCTCAAAGTACTCCTTCCATCTTCCTGTCACACTGTCCTCACTTGTTAGAACATTGCCTTTCCCATTTTTAACAAGCCTAACCTGCTGCACGTCCTTTCCAGCCTGATCCCTCTGTCTCACCAATCAGTACAAATCCTTATTGCCCTCTTTAGTGTCCAGCCTCTCATACATCTCATCATATACCTTCTGCTTTGCCTTTGCTACTTCTCTTTCTGCATTATGAGGCATCTCCATTTATTTTTGTCTACTTTTGTCAGTCCTTACTTTTCTCAGACACACCAAGTACCTTCCAATCTGTGTTTCTTATCACCATTGCTGTTGAAGCCCAGTCATTTTGAAGATCTTTCTTAACAACCAAGTGCCTTTAATAGCTCCTCTCTGAACTCCTTATAACATTCTTCTCAGCATCCACTATTTGGTCTTCTTAGATTTTCTGATCTTCTCTGATCTTTCCTTCCTGATTACTTTCCTTGACATCAAACCTACCCAACATTTCCTCATCTCCTTTGTTTCCTTCACCAACATGTCCATGCAGATCTGCTCTGGTCACCAATTTCTCCTCCCTGGGAAAACTCTATCACTTCATCTATATCCTTTCAGGATTTATCTTTCTCCTCTACCTCACAACAGAACGCTTGTGGAAGAGGACTGGTCTGGTTGCCCACCGGGAATATTTTAAGGAGCTCCTTGGTGCTTATAACAAGGCAGTTAGTGATGCCAGGTCATCGTATTTTAGCAATCTTATTCACCTGAACAAAAACAATCCTAAAGTGTTATTTGATACTATCAGCAGTATTGTATCTCCTCCAGTGCACCATGCTTCATTAACCTCAAACAATGACTGTAACATGTTTCTCAATTTTTTCATAAAGAAGGTGATGGACCTGAAATCCAATATATCTCCAAGCGCCTCTATTTTTCAAGATGAGCCTCAGTGTTCTGAGTCATTTTCTTCTTTTGTTCCAATTACTTTAAATTACCTGACCTCATTAATTCCCAAAATGAAACTTTCTACTTGTTGACTGGAAATATTACCTCCTTCTCTGCTTGTTCAGACTCTAGCCTGTATTGGTCCAACAGTGTTGATGATAATTAACAACTCCCTGAACAAAGGGTACGTCCCATCGTATTTTAAAACAGCAGAAGTGACCCCTCTCTTAATGAAGCCTAACCTTGATTCTGGCTCCCTTTCCAACTTTCGTCCCATCTCTAAACTGCCTTTTCTCAGTAAATTACTTGAAAAAGTTGTAGAAACCCAACTCAGATCCTGGTTCTGTCAGTTACAGATTTCTGATCCCTTTCAGTCTGGTTTTCTAAAACACCATTCCACTGAAACTGCTCTGGTAAAAGTCCACAACGATCTGTTAATGGCTTCTGATGAAGGAAAATGCTCTGTGTTGGTCCTGTTAGATGTTAGTGCTGCCTTTGATACTGTCGACCACACAACCTTATTAAACAGACTGAAGGTTGTGGCTGGTATTTCTGGCTCAGCTTTGGACTGGCTCACATCATACCTATCTCACAGAACTTTCTGCATCAAGACGGACAGGTTCTCCTCTGATTATGCCCCCTTAACTTGTGGGGTGCCCCAAGGCTCAGTTCTGGGTCCACTTTTGTTTTCCTTTTATATTATCCCACTTGCCAGCATTATTCAATACTTTTCTGATATTTCTTATCCCATTTATGCTGATGACATTCAGTTGTATTTTTCATTTAAACCACACCAGCTGGATAAATTGGCCATCCTTGTCCAATGTTTGTCCCATATCAGTGACTGGCTTGCCAGTAACTTCCTGGTTTTAAACACCAGTAAGACAGAGACTTTGATTACTGCTCCGAGTCATCTTCACCCAAAAATCAATTAGAAAATTGCCTCTTTCTGCCCAGTAGCCAAATCAAAAGTAAAAAATTTAGGAGTCACATTTGACTCATCATTAGGCTTTGAGTCTCACATTAAAGCTATTTCCCATTCTTGTTTCTTTCATTTAAGAAACATTTCTAAAATACGACCTATTGTCTCCAGAACCGATCTAGAGAAAATTATTCATGCTTTTGTGTCATCACGTCTGGACTACTGTAATGCCCTTTTTACCTGCCTGGACAAGTCTTCTGTTTCACGTCTACAAGTAATTCAGAATGCAGCTGCCAGACTTCTCACCAAATCCAGCAAATATTGTCACATCACCCCGGTCCTGTATTCACTACACTGGCTCCCAGTCGAGTTTAGAATCCGTTTTAAAGTTCTTGTGCTGACGTACAGAGCTTTAAATGGCCAGGCTCCTGTGTATCTTTGTCAGCTTTTGACCAAAATACTCTGCTGCTCGTGGTCTTCACTCCCAGTCACAGAACCTCTTGGATGTTCCACGTACGCGGCTGAAAACTAAAGGGGACAGGGCCTTTCAGTCAGTGGCTCCAAGACTGTGGAACAGTTTGCCACTGCAACTTCGTTCTGCTGACTCTGTTGAGGTTTTTAAAAAGCAACTGAAAACACTTTTATTCTCCCAGGCTTTTATGTCATGATTTTACTGTGCTTCTTGTAGTTCTTAGGCTTGTTTTATTCTTTGTATATTTTAGCATTGCTTTTTTTTGTACAGCACTTTGTGATTTTATGTCTGATTTTATGTACAGCGCTTTGTGATTTTATGTCTGTGATAAGTGCTTTATAAATAAACTTTACTTACTTACTTACTTACATCCAACTTGTGGAGCAAAATGACTGACAACATTCTACATCAGACCTTCTATTTTTACCTTCAGACACATCACACTCTGTGACACTCTTTTCACCTCTACTACATTCTTTGCCAACTCCTCATTCAGGACCAACACTTCTTCATTTCTCTTTCTATCCACACCATGGTAAGTCAGTTTAAATCCTGCTCCAATGTTGCAAGCCTTACTGCCCTTCCAATCAGTCTCTTGGACACACAGAACATCTACTTTCCTTTTCTGTGTCATGCCAGCCAGCTCTCTACTTTTGATTATCATTGTCCCCACATTTAGAGTTGCCAACCTGAGTCTTACATTCTTGACTTTCTTCTTCTTCCTATCTCTCCTGACACATTTCCCTCCTTGTGGTCTTGACTAACAGTAGCATAATTTTGTCCAGCACCCCTTTTGTCAACAACACCGGTGGTGGTTGTTGCTAACCCGGGCCATGACTGATCCGATATGGTGTCGCTTAGAGGAACTTGCATGTTAGCTTTGGCAAATGTGCTTTATGTCAAATGCCCTTCCTGACACAACCCTCACCATTTACCCAGGTCTGGGACTGACACAAGAGATACACCGGTTTGTACTCCCTAGCGGCAGCTTTGTTAAGTGACAAATGCCATGTGCCATAAAAAATGTGTTGTAGTTTATCTAAGATTGTGTTTACCAGATTTTATCACTTGCCATTTTTTACAGCCCTGACTCCTAAAATGTTTATCTCTAAAGAAAGTATACTTTTACTTTTCATTGACAAATGATACCACATGGAAGGGTGGGGAGTTACCCAGTAGGACTGGTGCATTGCAAATGGTTTTCAATTTAATTTAGCTGTGGTATTTACTATAGAAGTATTTACTATGTCTTCACTTGTTTATTAAGTTACACATTGCTGCCCAATGTTTTTGACTGGATATTTTCCTCTAGATGATAGAGACAATATTTGGGGTGGGGTAGGGGGTGGGGTGGAGGGGGAATCCAGTTAATTGAAAGGCTATACAGGGGTTTTGGTTTAAAAACATAAATGCTTAGGCTGTTTTTCTTGTGCCTGTGTTTTGGATTCTGTCTCTTTCCCCCAATGACACTCTTTCATCAGCCATATCCCAGTTTATGTTCCATTCACGTCTCTCCCTCTCACTTCTCTTTTCCATGTATTTTTCTGCCCCCTGGGTTTTATCCCTGCATCACTCTTGTTGTCACACCCTTGCTTGGGTTTGTTTCCTCTGCTCTTGTATCCCTCCCCTCTGCTGCTGTAATCAGAGCTGTAACTGAATGGTGTTAACAAGGTCTTCCCAGGGGCTTGATGGTATGGCACATTTTCTTTACAACCGCTCACCTCCTCCTACCCTCTATTCACATTTTTATATTGATCAGAAAACATCTTGATCTTCTAATTTCTCTCTTCTCTTCTGTCCATATCCCACTTGTCAGACAAAGAGCAGGTTGTATTGTCTCTCAGCTCCAATAATTTTATTGCTTTGGGTACATTGTTTGCATAAAGAAGAACAGGTACACCACTGGTTTCGAACATTTAACTGACGAGACGCACTTGTTTCCTGTGATTAATAAGATTAAACTGACAAAGATGTGGCTATTTGTTTTAGTAAAAAGGATGGTTTGGTCATTTTCAAAGTGACACTCTGTCCAAAGAATGTTAATACGGTAGTTAGTACACTAAAAGGTAGGAACTACTTATAACTATAATTGGACTATTCCTTTGTTATTTATCAACTCAAATAAATGCACAATTAAGAAGTTGCACCCTTTTTTTAAAAACCCAGTGTATTTTAATGGGATGGCAGCAGATGTTTAACAGAAGAACCTTATCTGTGTACAGCTTCCTCAGATATTTTTCCCTCTAAACACCTAAAGGCTGCAGTGTTACAGCAGAGCGGGTTGGGGAGGTGTTTGACACGTCTATTTGTGTGAGAGTCAGATGAGCTGATGGGCACAAGAACTGACTGATTGCTCTTGAGAGAAGGTGGTAATTTCTCTGTCAAATTGTGACTGATTATAGGTCTGAAATATGTCACTGCTCTAACTCCATCAGAAGTTTCTGACAGTCGGCGTTGATGTGCGCTCACACAGACTGGAAGACAAGCAGCTATCTACCACCAGCTCCACAGGAAGTACCATAACGGCTCCTGGCTTTGTTCATCGCAGTCACCTGTGCTCAGTTAACTGTCGTGAAATACTGAGCAATTGCAGGCAAATAAACTGTTTTCACAGCTTGTATCTCAAAATTGACCTAGTTTTAAACAAAGTATGCTCAAGTGAACTTACGCAGATGGACTCTTTGTGAAATGGTCTAGCTCGAATACTAAAACATATGAAACAAGCATTTCTTGAACGAATGCATCGTGCTTGCCAACTGGTGTGACAAAAATTTCAACAAAGATCTAATGGGATCTGTTCATGCTGAGAGAATGTGTACTGCCTCGACAAATTTTAGCTCAAATCTGTAACAATAACTGAGTTATGGTTCAATAATTACTTTATGAGAGTTTAATTAATCTTTGTCCATTGCTTCACTGTATTTTCAACAGACAACTGAATGCACGTATCCACACTCAGACACAGGCCTTTCGTGGCAACAGGAGATAAAAATAAGATATACCTTAGAAGTCCATGATCAAAATAGTGTACTGCATCTGCAATTTATGCTTATGAACTTTATTTAAGTGCCTTTTTCCAAGTTTTTCTTGGAAGAAGGGGGAGAAATCACATTTGAAATCACATCTGAGGTCAAAGTATCTGCAGTTTTTGCCTAGAGGCTGCTAGAACAGTGCAACAGCAGATATTTTATGGGGGAGCGCTTTATAAGCCAATGTTCCACTGGGGACATGTAACATGATAAATGAATCACATTCTTTGCTTGTAGGCACAATATTTTTCTTTTTTTCTCTCTCTCTCCTTCACACCAAAGTATTAAACTCAGTTCATACAGTAGTTGAAGTCCATGTTGTGAGG
This sequence comes from Nematolebias whitei, assembly GCF_014905685.2. NCBI lineage: Eukaryota > Metazoa > Chordata > Actinopteri > Cyprinodontiformes > Rivulidae > Nematolebias > Nematolebias whitei. Next base: position 22,014,494 of record NC_056509.1, read on the forward strand.
GTTTTCGGTTGGATCAGCTCGTTGGATCAGGAGAGTGCATCTGGTTTATGCAACACCTCTCTTACTATTCAATTCAATTCAAATTCAATGTTATTAATCCCAAAGGGAAATTAATTGTTGTTGTAGCTCATCATCCTGGTTTCATTAGAGTTGTTCTAGATGCTGATGGTTTTGAGCAGGAAGGATTCCTTGTAGCAGTCCATCCCACAGCAGATCCGAAGAACCTGGCTGCATATGCCGATCCGTCCACCCAGACCCTGCAGGCCTCTTGTCCTCTTGGGCAGCAGGATTGCCTGAATGCCAGCAGAACTCATCCCTGAGCAATGGCCATTTCTTCTGCTGAGCCCTTTGTCGCTGAGGACTTAATTGCAGGTGCCAATGGACAATCTCGGTCCTCCCGCTGTTTTAAGGTCAGACACTCGAGCACAGCCTCCAGATAGACGGTAATGCATCCACGGCACCTCCTTTTCAACTCATTTGGGATTTGGGGCTGTAGTTGAGGTCTTATTTGCGCTTTTGAGATATTGATCAGCAGCTCCCAGTTGTAGAAAACCAACTTGTTGTTATGGTTGCACATCATAACAAGTGTCCAAATGTGAAAAAGGTTTCAGTAAAAATCCTTCCAGCAGCACAACATCTGATACCAGAGGAAGTAATCATCTGAAAAAAGTTATTTACATCCAGAAAAATTTGCTATTAAAGTTTTCAAAAGCAAAATCTCAGAATAAACGTGAGAGCCATCTCCTGCCATTCTCACCTGTATCAGGTGTTCATCATTATCTGTCTTTAGTTTTTCTTTAAGATCTGTCTCAGTGTGTTTCTTCCCCGTCCGTGGATTGTGCTTCTTACAGCCTTCGTGTTTGGTTCCTCCATGTTTTCCCATGCTCTGGATTTTTTGTAAGTGTTTTACTGCCATGTCAGCCCTTATTTTTGTTAATAAATTAGAATCCTTTATTTTACCTTCGAGTTTCTCGTGTCTGTCTGCACTTGGGTTCAACACTACCGCCGAACATGATGGTTATGTGTTTAATGAATAAATCATTTTGATCTCATAAGTTCACACTACAGTTCTTTCAAACCTATTACATTTAACTCAAATTGGCCCTTTTATTCTTCTCTGGATAAGGTTGTGATAGTGACCAATACGTCTGAGGGCCCAGGCCCAGAGAAAATTCAATCCTAACATCAGAGTGAATTTGAATGAGGAGCAAAGGGTCAGGGTGCTGCATGGCCATTATCATTCTGCTCATTATCACTCCCTTGCTTCATTCCCATCACGTTTCTTAGACTGGAGAGAGGAAAACGAAGTGGAGAACCCAAACACTGTTATCTTGTTAAACTTGGAATGGTGGAGGGGTATGAGATTGCAAAGTGTAGTATGAAAAGTGAGTTTCACCTTCATGGTAATGTCTTCCTCCTTGTTAACAAGAGACTTTGGGAAGAAGTGAGGAATGGCCCATGCAGGGCACTTGGAGTATAATGGGAAGACAGAAGAGGACTCTGTTCAATGGAATATGGAAGGAGGGGTGGGTTATCAGGGTCGGATTCCTTTACTGTGTGTGATTCTTCTCCATCTGTGTATCTCACACCAATCCTTCAGGGAGTTGGCATCAATACTCTCTTTTATGTTGTGAGACAGCGATCAATGGATGTCTCTTTTCCCGAACGGAAGCACTCTATAATCAGCGGTTAAATTCATGGCTGGATATCCGACACGCTATTTAATGGATGTGTTAGTGTGGACCTTTGCGTGGCTCAGTGTACAATCAGAGATTTAGCATTTCAAGGTGATAAATTAACACAACACATTGATTTAACTTAGCAAACAAACTTTTATACACCAAAATTTGTTTTGCCACAAATCCATGGGTAATAAGCACGCTGGGCAGTTTTGTGGATAAAGTACTCTCAGCATCACTTTACACTGTCGTCGGTTTTAATTTAAATGCTATCCAGTTTCGGTGTAACCAAAGCAAGGGCTGCATACACAATCTTGGCACAAAGTCAAGTTTGTTCCAGTTCAAGTTAGATAGATGTAGGAATTATTCAATAATAATAATAATAATATTAATAATTCAAAGATTAAATCTTTGTTTACACCCTGTGGTCATCTTGCCCAGGTACAAAGTCAGTTGCAACAGCTCCACCTCTCTTTAGATTTCTGTTAACTTTTGCTCTGACACAAAACACTTAAGTTTATTATTAACCTTTGTTTACCACGATGAATATTAATTAATAATTGAGTTCAGTAAGTTGAGTACACAACAATGTTCCACAGCCAAAGCACATGGTTTCAATCATTTGGGTTAACTACGTAAACTTCTGAAGGAGTTCTTAGTGAAGTTAAGAATGGGGAGAGAAGTTTGACATGACTGTCGATGAGGGAGAGGGCGGGCACCGGAGGAGAGGGCGTGCCCCAAACACCATCTTAGCACCAACATAACTGGGTTTTTTTCCACTTTGGAGTAGGCTGTTAGAGGAGAGTCAGTTTTGTTTGGTGTTTCCTCAGACTGATGAAACCTTCTGGATGGAGGGCGAAACGTCTCAGCACAAAAAAAAGAAACCATCTAGATAACCTGACTGGAAGTTGTTGGATTTTATACCTGGATTATTGAGCACTGACTTTGGTGAATGGGGAGAGAAGTGATTAAGGAAGTACAGTGATTGCTTCACATGAACAAGCGCTCAACAGAATCTGCAAAATGGATTGTTCTGTCGAACAGCTGGTGATGTTTGCTGCTGGCCATGAGGTCAGGGATAGACGTCTTTGGAGGTTTTATCACTTTCCTAATGTCTGAACTTTCCCTAAAACTGAGCAGTGTACCAACATGATGAGCATCAAAGTCCTGCTGAACAAGAATTAAAGATCCATCTTGAATATCTCCATAAAGATTTTCAGAGGAAGCTCAGGAGGATGCTCAAGAGGTCTGATGTTAGAGGAACAGGCCCCAGAGCAAGTTGTAACAAATCAACCTCAAAGCAGGTGTTGGTGAGAGCATCACGCTTAATTCACACTGTTGTCACAGCCTGAGGCACTATAAAAGATTTAGATAAGAAATTACCATAAAAAAACAGAAGGGACTGAGAGACACTTTATGCTGGGTTGACTGTGGAGAAGTTGGACCTTCGCATACCTTCTGACATCACATGTAAGGATAATAAACTGTGAAACTCATCGTTCAATCAGATAACAGGAAGCCCAAGCAGTAATTGGAGCTAAATGGCAAAAGCATGCACAAAGCAGGTTTATGAGGCAGTGAGAAACAATTAAAACTAGGCAGCTATATAACTTACTTTCTTGTAAAAGGAATTTAATCTGAATAGTCTCAGAGTGCAGTTTGTCTCTAAAAATGCTTTTTAGGTTTAATTGTATATATATTGGCAGCACGGTGGCGCAACTGGTAGAGCTGCTGCCTCTCAGTGAGCAGGTCCCTGGTTCAAACCCCGGTCCAGGGGCCTTTCTGGGTGGAGTTTGCATGTTCTCTCCGTGCACGCGTGGGTTTTCTCCGGGTACTCCGGTTTCCTCCCACAGACCAAAAACATGCATGTTAGGCTGATTGGTAACTCTAAATTGTCCCTAGGTGTGAGTGAGAGAGTGAAGTTTGTCTCATTTGTCTCTATGTGGCCCTGTGATGGACCTGCGACCCGTCCAGGGTGTACCCCGCCCCTCGCACAGTGATTGCTGGACATGGGCACCAGCGACCCCCGTGACCCAAAATGGAATAAGCAGGTAAAGAAAATGGATGGATGTATATTGGAATTTGTGGGATGGAACACAGATGACTTCTTGTTACTACACAATATGAAGTTCAGTCAGAACAAAGGAGCCTTCCACAGTTTTACACAAGAATAATTTAGGCACATTAACTTTTTAAGCTGGTAGCATATTGCACACAAACTTCTGCAAAGAGTTGTGCTGGAGTTCACACTCTTTACTTCTGAGCTTTACACATCTTTGCTAACACGCGACATAAACCACTGACCCCGTTTCTCGAACAGCGACTTCTGGATATGGGCGCCAGTGACCCCCATGACGCTAAAAGGAATAAACAGGTAAAAATAATGAATGGGTGGATGTTATCCATCTCACAAGGTTTACATATGCAAGTACATCTAAAAAGAGATGAGATGACTTCTGTTGTGACTTGGTGCTATATAAATAAACTGAATTGAAATTGAATTGAATTGAATTAAAAACAGAATATCATGAAAAAGTTCAATGTTTTAGTCAATCACTTCAGAAAGTTGCTCAGTAGTACCTTTGGGTTTGTGACAAAGTTAGTGAATATTGATCTAATATAGTCACCAGATGGTGTTGGGGTGAGGTGTTCTGAGCATTTCACAGATCAAATCTTTGTCTGCAACAATTGTTCCATACGATTCAGTCACTTGAACGATTTTTACCATCCCTACTAATTGGTAATAGAACAAATATGGTGCCAGAAAACAGCACCAGAGAACAAGGAGGCCGACACGCAAATGAGAAGCCGGGAGAAGCACAAGGCAATCTGAAGGCAGTGGTGTTGGAAAAAAAAAAGATTCACAAACGATCAGGTGTAGTTTTCATCAAATCGGGGTGAGATAAGCACGTCTGGCCAGCTGCTACTGCAGTGATACTAAAGCATTATGATAATGTACCATTCAGACCACAAAGATACTAAACTAAAGGAAAAGGTTATAAAGGTTATGTAAAATAATAGAGCATGGTGCATGCATATACGTATACACACTCTCTCAACAGCAGACAGAGAAAAAAGTTACTTTCATGACTTTACTTGAAGTTTTAATAAGAAACAAGCACACTAAACAAAGGCTGGTACATCAACAGACCCACAAAGCGTACTGTCTCAGATCCGCCTAATAAAGCCCTGCTGGTAATCAGCTCTGTAGGGAACAGCTGAGCGGGAGCTGTCAGTGAAGGCAACTCTGCCCAGCATGTGAACCAACCCTACCTGGCTCACCTGCAAAACAAAAGGAATAAATACAGCAGAAACAAACCAAATCCAAGCGTGTGCAGTTCAAACGTTTGTGACCTGTGCACACTGTTTGCTCCTTTCATCTAAAATGGTGGCGCCAAAGTTACAAGATGTGGGAAAGACTGCACGTCAAACCACAGGGAGAAAAACCCCCAACAAGAACTGTTGTTGTGTACACTGGTAAAAACATTTGGATAATACCACAGATACCACAATTCTTGGTGACAAATTACTCAAACTTTGTTTCTTCTTGTCTTTAGAATAGACAGTTAACAAATCGGTGCATCATGGCACCTATAGCTGTAGTGACAACAGTAGACCCCTGAGGGAAACGCTGTGCAGCTGAACTGTGAACACAAGCACGTGCTTGCACAAATAGTTGCCTACACAGCTGCTGAAAAAATAGAACAGCCATGTTTCTGGCTTAAGACACTCTGCATATGAATTCATTACAATTAATTTACAGAAAACACCTGCCAGAAAGATTCTATCTTCACTTCACACATTCTGGGACTTTTATCAATATTATCAATATTCATGTACTTTTGTACTGACTCCTTTGAGGTCCATTAGGTCCTAAGATGTTTTATATTATAAAACCCAATAATATGTCTTCTTAAACAGTGATGGCTAGATATGTGCACCAGTGACCCCCGCGACCCAAAAAGGAAGAAGTGGGTAAAGATGATGGATGGATGGATGGATGTATTCTTAGTTTTGAATATTTTTAATTTGTGAGTCAGCAAAAGGTTTGGAGAGCAGAGAAGTGGCCTCGTCCACACCGCACCTACCCACCTACTAGCGTTGTGCACGCAACATCCTGCTCTCGAACACCTCAAGTTGAATACATGTTCATGCATACTCATGCGCATGGAAGCACGGCGACTGGTCGTGTAAATCACAATCTTAATGTCCCAGGGCACTGGCTGCAGCGAAGAGGCTCCAGTCTTGACGCTATGAATAGCAAAGCAGATCCAGCTGGAACTGCCAGTCATCAACATAAATACCAGATTACCATCTTTTCATTTACAGATTACACATTATCTGCTCCTGTCTGATGACTGAAATTCTGCAATTCAAACAGAAGGAAGTCTGCAGTAGAGCTGGGCTATTTGTGTTTGTTGCTAAAAGCTGTTCCTGAATTAACTCTAACCCAATACTCTTGATATGATCAATAAAACCCTGTCATTCTTTGAAGTAATTCACCTCCCCCATACCCATTCATCCCAAAGTTTTGGACTTAGGCTATGTTCACACTGCAGGCAAATGCATCCCAAATCTTTTTTTTTTTTACCCCACCACACCCCCATGCGACTCAAATCAGTTTTTTTTTTCATGACAGTCTGAAAAGGACAAATTAAATTTTTTCGAACCCGATCCAGGTCTTTTTTATATGCAGTACTGACTCAGATTCATATCCAATGTTTTTCAAAGCAATTGCAGTCTGAACAGTCATGTCACATTTCATGGGACTTTTATGTTCGTGAGGTAGGTAGGAGTAAGCAGCCGGATCCGAGTATTAATAATATTGATAACAACCTCATGCAGTGTAAATCTGGGAACTCCACATGCCTTCGGCTACAGACCAAACATTCAGTTGCTTCGTATTTGTACTCTTTTTTTTTCATGTCCTGGATGACTGAGAATCAACAGAAACATATGACACTAACATCAGTGTTGGGTGGTATTGATACTAACGTCATGGGATCAGTCCTTGAGTTTGTTTATTCTTTCAGTACATCGCTCCAGTTCCAAAAATACAACGCTGCACCCGAGTAGCCATCAAGTGGCAAGATTAACTGTAAACACTGGACCGAACAAGCATGTCAGAAAATAATATAATTGGTTCGGATTGCACAATAACTTCAGAATCACACATGCTAACATGTGTAGCATCCATATTTCCTTAAACACAGCACGCTGTGTGTTACCTCACGTCTTCTTTTGCATTTTTACCTGAGCTCATTCTTTGTTGAAATCAGGTCTCTCTTGTAAATGAGCCCTCCAGGCAAATGGGATTTACCTGTCTAAATAAAGGTTGAATGAATTAAAATTTCAATTAATATGCTTTTTTTATGATTGTCTACTGTTGTCATCATTCTTTGTTTAAAAGAGGTCTTTCTTGTAAATGAGTCTTCGAGGTTCAATGAGACTAACCTGTATAATAAAGGTTGAATGAAATGATGTGAACAGCCACACATAAAAAATTGGATCTGAGCAAAAAATTGGATGTGAGCATTTAGACCTACAGCACAGTGGTTAGTCTACATTTTTGTAGTGGGTATACTGTGCTTAGAAATCAAAGTACACTGGTTAGTACAATGTAATCATCAATTTATTTTGATTTTTAAGCACATTGAACATTTCCAACTTTCTCTTATGCTTATATTTGAATAAATGTACAACAAACTTTGTACAACAGTTGGCTTTGTACTAAAAACATGCAGAATTTATAAAACTGTATCAATGCAAAACATCCATCCATCCATCCATCCACCCATCCATCCATCCGTCCATCCGTCCATCCGTCCATCCATCCATCCATCCATCCATCCACCCATCCATCCATCCATCCATCCATCCATCCATCCATCCATCCATCCGTCCATCCATTATCTTTGACCTGCTTCTTCCATTTTGGGTCACGGGGGGTTGCTGGTCCCCATGTCCAGCAATCACTGTGACGGGCCACATAGAGACAAACGAGATCAGGTATAGATGCACATTAAATTATTATTGTACGTAAGTTTCATTGAAAGCAGTCCTCTGGTTCACGAGGTATTTTGCTAACACTGCAGACAAACAAACACCAGCAAAGTTGTTATTGCCTTTGGTGAGGGGTGATAACAATCCATGTTGGAAAGTCTGAGCAATACAGGTAGCAGAGCCTGCAGTGATTGTACTGAAAATGAGGTTAAATGAGATGCTTTTAAAATGCAGTTATAGTAAGTTCCTTGATTTGTCAGACTGCCAAGAGGCTGTTGCTTTTCACAGAAGCAATCAAGGTCGGCCACAATACACACCCACAGCGGCTCCAGCTTCTGTTCTCTGCTTTTTTAGATTCCAGCCCAGAAAAACAAATTTTGTGTCTTTATTATGGAGCTGTGCAGCGCCGAATGAGCCAACTACCTTTGGAGTTGCAAAGGCTGGAAAGAAAATTGTTTTCCAACCTTTGAAGTAAAAACTGGCCCCCTCAATAAGGCAGTGTGTAAGTGGAGCCAACGGTGGCTGATGGTGCACAGATCGGTGTTACACACGAGGGCGGACCGTCACAGCTGAGGGAACAGCCTGGCCCCAGTGCTGTCTGTCAGTCCTGTGATATACTCTTTGAAAGGGGCTGCATAGATGGGAGGGGGTTGGATTTGATGGGTACATGCTGCTGGAACAACAAATGGCTGCTGGAATTGTGTGTGTGTGTTTGTGTGTGTGTGTGTGTGGGGGGGGGGGGGGTTCTCCCATAAAGTACAGAGGAAAAGCGCATAGCTTTTGAAGGACTGACTTTTCGTTGTGGCATGACATCACGTTTTGAAGCTTCACAACCGTAGTTCTCCGTGTGCGCCTGAGGTTGTATTTTTAGTTAACATGCCTCCAAAATGCCAAAGGTTTTTTGTCTTCTTCTTAAATCATGGACTCACAATGGGAGCAAGCCATTTTCTTGTTTGCTGTCATACACTGACAAGGTGGCAGCAGTTTAAATGTTAACATGGACAGGTACTGCTGGCAAAACACCAAAGTAGAAATGACATGTAACTAAAAGAGCCTTTCCTCCTTATGTTTAGGGCTGTCTGTTAAGGGAGAGGTGCTGCCTTTGAAGTGAGATTCTGTGGAAAGGTTATAAACAATTGAAATTGTACCTGTTATGTATAGAGCTGTAAACACCCACAGTTTGGAGAAATAAAATTTCATTCAGACTAGAATGACTAACTGACTGCTAGTCCAAGCAGGGCAAGGGCAAAGAGGATTAACTGCCATCTTGAAACAACTTCAATTTCTAAAGTTTTTAACACTTCATAAACACACTATTTATAAACCTTTACACGGTCAGTCTTGTATTGCATGGTTAACACCTCAGAAGTTTTCCTGCTAGAATTGACCCTAAGCCACACCAGATGTGTTACAGCAAACTACAGATACATCAGTGTCCATCCATCCATCCATCCATTTTCTTCCGCTAATCCGGGGTTGGGTCACGGGGGTAGCAGCCTAAGTAGGGAGGCCCAGACTTCCTTCTCCCCAGCCACTTGGGCCAGCTCCTCCGGGGGAATCCTAAGACGTTCCCAGACCAGCTGAGAAACATAGTCCCTCTAGTGTGTTTTGGGTCTTCCTCTGGGTCTCCTCCCTGTGGGATGTGACCGGAACACCTCACCAGGGAGGCATCCAGGAGGCATCCTAACCAGATGTTCGAGCTACATCAACTGGCTCCTCTCAATGTGGAGAAGCAGCGGCTCTACTCTGAGTCCTTCCCAGATGACCGAGCTTCTCACCCTATCTAGAGCCCAGACACCATGCAGAGAAAAGTCCTTTTCGACACTTGTATCTATGAGCTCGTTATTTTGGTCACATGACCATAGATGAGGGTAGGAACTTAGATCTACCAGTAAATTGAGAGTTTCGCCTTTTGACTCAGCTCTCTCTTTACCACAACAGACTGGTACAGCGCCGTCTCCACTGCAGATGGTGCACCTATCCACCTATTGATCTCTTGCTCCATTTTTCTCTCATTCATGAACAAGAGCCCGAGATACTTAAACTCCTCCACTTGGGGAAGGACCTCCTCCCTGACCCGGAGAAGGCACTCTATCTTTTTCTGGCTCAAGACGATGGCTTCGGATTTGGAGAAACTGAGTCGCATTCCGGAGTACCCCCCACAGGGTTCCCCAAGGGACACAGTTGAACGCCTTCTCCAAGTCCACAAAGCACATGTAGACTGGTTGGGCAAACTCCCACACACCCTCCAGGACCCTGCTAAGGGTGTAGAGCTGGTCCAGTGTTCCATGACCAGGATGAAAACCGCACTGCTCCTCCTGAATCTGAGCTTCGACTATCCAACAGATCCTCCTCTCCAGAACCCTCTAATAGACCTTACCAGGGAGGCTTAAGTGCATGATCCCCCTGTAGTTGGAACACACTCTACAGTCCCCCTTTTTGAATAGGGGGACCACCATCCTGGTCTGCCAATCTAGGGGAACTGCCCCCGATGTCCACACAATATTGCAGAGTCGTGTAAAACAACAAAACCCCACAAAATCCAGAGCCTTAAGGAACTCCTGGAGAATCTCATCCACCCCTGATGCCATGCCACCGAGGAGCTTTTTAACCACCTCGGTGACCTCAGCACCAGCGATTGGAGATCCTGACCCAAAGTCCCCAGTCTCCGCTTCCTTAGTGGAAGATGTGCTAGTGGGATTGAGGAGGTCTTCGAAGTACTCTGTCCACCGACCCACAAAGTTCCAAGTTGAGGTCAGTAGCATACCACCTCCACTATAAATAGTGTTGGTGGTGTAATGATCCCCACCCCCGAGACACTGGATGGTGGACCAGAATCGCCTCGAAGCCATAAGGAAGTCATCAGTGTCGCATAACAATGATATTGCCACCAGCTTGACAGTTACTGATCTAGATTCTCAGTCAACCAGGACATGGTAAATCCAAATCATTTAAAAAATAAAGAAATAAATTTGAAAAAATCTGGATTTTTTTTATGTGTAGTTAAAAATGTTTAATTTCCATCCAGAAGGCTTTCTAAGAAATTGAGAAATCTTCCTGAATAGGAAGCAAAACATATTGCATTATGCACTGAATTCAAGCCTAACCTTCCATACCCCTGGGCTTCCTTTCACACACCTCCTGTGCATTGTTTAATGTTTTAATATCTCATTGCTTAATTTATTGATAATATTATTAATATTGCACAATGCCATAATGGAGTGATATTGGCAGAATGTGAAATACCACCACTTTTATTTTTAGTGCAATACCACTACTGTTTTTAACATACAAAGTACTTTAAATTATTTATTTTTACTTTGTGCTTGTGTATATGTTTGTACTGTGAGAAGAGTTGCCTTTAATCTCATTGTACATGGGTATAGTGACAATAAAAGCATTCATTCATTCATCTTCAACTATTGAATAATAGAGCAGTTGTTTAATTTTTATTTTTTATTATTTTTGGATATGCTTGTCAGTTGTTGTTTTTTTTTAAGTATTCAAACATACTTTGTGTCATTGTGGTCAAGATGCTCAATGTTTGTCTCATAAGAACCATAAAATCTTTCTCCACAAGGCACTGGGCCAGTTCATGTGGACAGCTGCAAACTGCAGTCATGGTTGAAGGGTCACTTTTAGGGAGGACTTTCTTTCTTGATATGGTTTCAGGGCCACCATAGCTTTATTTCTTGATTGGCACCCCTCAGTCAGTGACTGTAAAACTCACCTCACTGCTGCCACTGGTGGTTCTGTAGTTTTTAGTTAAAGACAGAACTGAGACTTGGCAGTTCTTGTGTTGTTCCTAAACATCCTCCTTTTATCCGAGGGGGTGTTCAAGTTTTTATTCAAACCTCAGCGAAGTGGTGACATATCTGAACAAGATGTACTGTATGTACTGTATGTACAATGTATGTACTGGTATGTACATTGTATGTGTTTGAACTGATGGTTTAGGAAAATAAACTGTAACAACTTGTGACAACAACTTGCTTAAATTTTACAATTCTATGTACTGTACACAAAAATATTGAGTCAGAATAAATGTCTTGTGTTGATAAAATGGCAACAAAAAAAAGTGATCATTGCAACCAAAGCACAGCAATTTTATTCTGGGGAACAACTTCCCTAAGAGTTTTAACAACTGGTAAATTAAACAACAAGAACAAGCTGCCACATTTTACTGCTTTAGAAAAATAATTTCTGCTTGTATCACAACTTCTGTGGCTCTGTTAAAACTATTAGTTAAAATTGTGTTCACTAATATTTATTCAGATTTTTTAACTCATACTCTCTGAAACCTATTTGAAAAACAAAAAAAAAGTGTTTAATTACCATTACTAGGAGCTTGTACCTCCAAGTAAGATTAACAGGTTTAGTGAGGTGTGATGTAGTGGTGTAGTCTACACTGCGCTTAGAAACCAAAGTACACCATCTAGTGCAATGTAATTGTTAATTTGGTTTGACTTTTAAACATATTGAACATTTCCAATTTATTCTGATGCTTTTATTTGAATAAATGTACACCAAACTTTGTACCACAGTTGGCTTTGTATTAAAACCATGTTATATAATTTATGAAACAGTATCAAAGCAAAACATATTCAAGTATTAAGTAGTAAGTACAGAAGTATTAATTATACAAAAAATAAAACAGGTTGAACCAACCCACCAATGTGTCTATAAAATGTTCCAAATGTGTTGACAATGACACGAGCCCATGTCATGCACCACTGGCAATGATGCATGACATGGGCTCGTGCCATTGGCCACTTTTAAGTGGGTATACTGAAATTCCCACGCTTTTCTAGTGGGTATATTCCATATACTCACATATCACATGGACTACACCACTGGTGTGATGTGAAAAAACATAATCTGACAAAAATAAAATAAAATAAAATACAGCCTATAGATATACTAGGGAAGGTTATTACAAAATGTGCTGGAGTGCTGAATGGAACATAGATGGTATGTTAAGAGATGGAAACAAACCTTAGGGCTGGAAGTTTTGTCTTATTCTAGTAAATGGTAAATAGACTGTACTTATATAGCACTTTTCTATCTTTTCAAGAGACTCAAAGTGCTGTACACTACAATATGTGCCTTCTTACCCATTCATACAGCACTCTACTATATTTCTACAAAGCTAATCTGAATCTGTAGAGACTAATCTGTGCTTTATCACATTCATGCACCGATGGGACACACATCGGAAGCAATGAGGGGCCGGTGTCTTGCCCAGGGACACTTAGGCATGTGACTGCTGGTGGATTCCAACCCCCAACTCTTGCATTAGAGGACGACTGCTCTAGCCACTCAGCCACAACTGCCCAACAGATACATACAAAGATCATTTGGCTCATTTTCCCACATAAATGCTGGCATTTTGTGTTCTTCAATGGAAAGATGTCAGAAAAGAGACATTATCAAAAAAGGAACTACTGAAGAAATCTGGTGGCAATAATATCCTGATGCATGCTCAATAATCCAGGTAGAAAAATCCAAAAAAGTTAAATCTGGTCCTCTGGACATTCAAAAAAACAAAACAAAGCAAATGGTTCATCCCAAAGATCCAGTCCCCCGGCACAAACAGAGCAATGTTGTGTATGCTGTTCAGTATCAGGAGGGTGATCAGTCTTACATCGGGGAAGAAAAACAGCCACTGGCCAAAAGGATGGACCAGCACAGAAGATCAACATCATCAGGCCAGGACTCTGCGGTCTACACTCATCTCCAGGCCAGCGGTCACTCTTTCAGGGAAGAAGATGTTCACATCCTGGACAGAGAGGAACGATGGTTTGAGAGAGGAGTAAAGGAGGCCATCTTTGTGAAAAGAAATCGTCCATCATTAAACAGGGGTGGAGGCCTCCGGGTTCAACTGTCCCCCTCTTACAATGCTGTGATTGCTAGTATCACTAGCCCTCTGTGAGTAGTAAACAGCCATCAGTGTGCTAATGATCCATTGTTAGGCTGATGGTCCTTCTTGAGCATGTGATCAGCTGGTTTTGGTTGTCAGCAGCAAAACTGGTTGATCCACTCTGAGAAGGTGCTATTTAAGAGACTGAGCTGAATACAGCACCTCAGACTGAGGAAGTCTCTCGGATGAGAGACGAAACGTTTCTACATTTTTTTTTGTTGTTGTTGATTTGCTTTTTTTTTTTTTTTGAATGTCCAGAGGACCAGATTTAACTTTTTTGGATTTTTCTACCTGGATTATTGAGCATGCATCAGGATATTTTGAACCACTTTGGCTAGGATTGCCTCAAACTAGTTAGAGAGTTTGAGAAAACAGCAAGGAAGAGGGCAGACTACAGGAACCATTTGCGATTCAACCTCAGATGTTGACAAAGTGGCATCATTCCCAAGAGCCTGGAACTAAAATCTTTGGTCAGCGGGCACCGGGCAAGCAAGATCCTTCAGAAGGCACAGACCCAGCTGCTGAATGAACGGGTGAGACAGACCAATTTTACTATTGAGGCCTTGAAGGCCAAAGAAGAGCACATTAAACAGAAACTAACTATGTGTCTAGATCAGATCAAACTTCAGCAAGTGTTGGACTGTACAGATCAGGCACGCTTAGCACAGCATGTCAAGTCCAAGACTCGACAACAAAACAAGTTTAACTTACTAATAACTCATCAACAACATCACTATTCCAATAACAACACATTCAGTGTAGGACAACACTCCAGTAGTCAATTACATGCCAGGGAGACAGAAAAGTGGGTGAAGAATTTATCTGACAGACAGCTCACCCAGCCAGAGACAGAGATTCTTGCCAGGGGACTGAACTTTGTGGTTGCACCAAGTAGAATTCCTCTGGTGGAGATGATCACAGCCACAGAATCAGCCATCCGCAACAACAAAATTAAAGAGGCTGAAGCAGAACAGCTCAGAATCAAAGTTTCAGCCTGCCTCAGCAATGCCAAACCACCACCTTCCAACATCAGTAGAGAGGAGAGGGATGCACTCACCACTCTTAGCAAGGACAAAAACATCATCATTCTCCCAGCAGACAAAGGAAGGTGCACAGTGATTTTGAACCAGAAAGACTATCATGAGAAAGTTATGACACTCCTTAGTGACTTAAACACTTATGAACCTCTGAAAAGAGATCCAGGAAGTGGTTACAAGAAAAAGTTAATAGATTGTCTGAAAATTTTGGAGCAGGACAAGGCTATTGACCGCTTTCTGTACCACAGACTGTACCCAGGGGAGGCCACACCTAGGCTGTATGGTTTACCTAAAATCCACAAACAGGGTGTACCTTTAAGACCAATTGTTAGCATGATTAACTCTGTCACTTACAATGTTTCCAAATATCTGGCGTCTGTACTCATCCCTTTAGTTGGCAGCTCAGAACACCACATACAGAACACCATGGACTTTGTAGACAAGGTGAGGGATGTCATCATGGAGACTGATGAAACAATGGTCTCTTTTGATGTCACATCACTCTTTGCGTGCATTCCTGTTGATGATGCAGTAGAGGTGGTCAGTTTAAGAATAAAATCAGACACCACTCTGAGCAGCAGGACCACGCTTTCCACAGAACAACTGTGTCAACTCTTGAAACTGTGCCTGCAGTCAACCTACTTCACATATGGGGAGCAATATTATAGGCAGAAACATGGGTGTGCTATGGGGTCTCCAGTTTCTCCTATTGTTGCCAACCTGTACATGGAGGAGGTAGAAAAGAGAGCCTTGACGTCCTTTTCAGGGACACCACCAAGTCATTGGTTCAGGTATGTTGACGACACCTGGGTTAAAATCAAATCTCAGGAAGTCCAACATTTTACTGACCACATCAACTCTGTGGATAAATACATCAAGTTCACACGAGAAGATGTAAAAAAAGGCAGGTTGGCTTTCTTGGACTGTGAGGTCTCAGTCTCTGATAGAGGATATTTGCAAACTGAGGTGTACCACAAACCCACCCACACAGACCAGTATTTGCAGTTTTACTCCCATCACCCTTTGGAGCACAAGTTAGGAGTCATCAGGACTCTGTATCACAGAGCAGACAGCGTCCCCACTAGCTCGGGAGCCAGGCAGCAGGAGAAACCCCACACAAGACAGGCTCTAGAGCAATGTGGGTATCCTAACTGGGCCTTCCTGAAAGCAGAGAAGAAACCCAAACAGGACTCCAGTCAGCCATCGGGTGAAAAGGAGGAACCCAGACCCAGACCAGTGGTCATTCCATATGTTGAGGGAGTATCAGAGAAACTGAGACGTTTATTTTCTAAACATAA
>NC_056509.1:22030530-22034409 GCF_014905685.2 Nematolebias whitei
CACTCTGAGAAGGTGCTATTTAAGAGACTGAGCTGAAAACAGCACCTCAGACTGAAGAAGTCTCTCGGATGAGAGACGAAACGTTTCTACATTTTTTTTTTTGTTGATTTGCTTTGTTTTGTTTTTTTGAATGTTCAGAGGACCAGATTTAACTATTTTGGATGGTGGCAATAATGTTACAACAAACTAAACCCAAGAGTATGACTACCCAAAATAACCAAACTACAAAAACTCCTATACATTTCAAAGAAAGCCTGATCAAATACTTTAAAAAAAAAAGAGTTTCCTTTAGTAAGAAATAAAAAAAATAAAAAGGTGACAGTGTTATGTGTGCCATAAAGTTTTTCTAATAGTCTGGGTCAATGATAATTCAGGACAAGACATCCCAAGTGGACCAAAAACACCTTCTCTTGTTAATGTAGGCTACATTCTCACTGCAGGGAAATGTGGCCAAAGTCCTTTTTTTTTTTTTTTTTTGCCTGTACAACCCATACTGGATTTCTTCTCTCTCCAATATCAGATTTGTGAAAACGTGACAAATCTGATTTGTTTTAACTCGACACCAGGTATTCTTCATATGTGGTACTGAATCAAATACTAAATATTTTTCTAAGCGACTGCAGTCGGAAGTGTCAGGTCATATTTTATTGGACTTCTACGTCAGTGAGTGTACGTGGATCAATCCAAGTATTAATAATAATGATACCAACCTCATACAGTTTAAATATTTGAACCCTGCACATCTTCAGCTACAGAATAAACATCCAGTTTCTTTAATTTCTCATGTCCTGGATGACTGAGAATCTACAGTATATGATACTATTAGTTTAGAACCATATCAATACAAACTTAATGGATGGATACTTGAGTTTGATTTTTACCTTCATTCACTTCTGTTCCAAAAATACGATGACAACCTGAGTAGCCGATAAGAGCCAAGATCAAATACAATACAAAACAACTTTATTTACAAAGTGCTTTAAAACAACACCATTGGCCAAAGTGCTGTACACTAACACATACAAACTATAAACTCAGCATATACCATAAAAGTACTCAACTACCAAATCATAAAACAGCAAATAGTAAAAACAATAAAACAAGTAACTTAAAAACAATAAATCCAACATTTCAAGCTGAATTAAAGGTAAAAAAAGGGTATTCAGAGCAGATTTAAAAACAGGAAGTGAGTCAGCTTGTCTGACGTGCAAATGTAAAAACTGAACCAAACAAGTGCGACAGATAATAATTTAATCAGTTCTGATTGCACAACGACTTCAGAGTCACAGATGCTAACGTGCAGCACTCATATTTGCTTCTTTAAGCACAGCATGCTGCGTGTGACGTCATGTTTTCTTCTGCTCATGTGAGTCGCCTCAGAACTGTAAGCGGTTCACACTGGAGTCTGACGGAGGTCGCATTTTAATGATGATGTGAACGGCCAAGCAAAAAAATCAGATCTGAGCAAAAAAAAAAAAAACATGAACTAAATCAGGATTAAGCATTAAGACCTGCAGTGTGATCGTAGCCATAGTTTGGATCTTTAAACACAAATATTTGGTGATAACTATCGTCAAAATATTGATGATCTGCTTTATCTGCATGCGTTGAACGTGACACAAACAAAAAATTAAGGAAAGACATTTGGTTGTAAAGTGCAATCAGATATTTAAACCTTTTCAAAACATCTCACATTAGGAAATTCCAGCTCACTTTATATATAAACCATGTCCCATTAATGAAGGTACTTGGTTCAGTAATTGAAACAATGGTATGGATTTTCAAATTGTAATTACAGATTCTACAAACACTCAGTTTAAGCAGTGTGTGACAGCCAAAGCCTGTTAAATATTGAATATTTTAATTAAAACATCTGCTGTCAGTCTGTTAATGTATTTTACCTACAAGCAGAGCCGTTTTTTCAATAATCTCCCAGTGCGATAATCCATCTTGTACAACTTGAGAAAAACAGGTTGAAAATACTGTATTTGCTGCAACAGGAGCTGTTGATGAGCACACGAAGTGTCAGCGCTGTAACGGCACTGACGTCTTCTGTCAGACAGTCCAGATGGCAAATCAGAGACCTCGTAATAAAACATTAGCTTTAACAACGCCACCGCAAGCAGCTAAGAGCTACTGTGCTTCACCAGTCGGTCCATTAACAGCCGTAAATCAACCGGAGCAGACTCGGTCTTCAAACAGAGCGCCATTTTAATGTGATCCTAGGGGCCTTGCATATCAAGCATCAGGGGTCGAGCAGTAGAGCTCCTGCTTCTCTAGGAAATAATGAGGTCACCCTGTGTATAATGAGGCAAGTGATGTTGTGGAGCGCAGCAAGACACGAGGGAGTTCAGGCTCGGCTCAACATCCATTTATCAAAACAGGTTTTTGATTTTAATTCCTTTCTTTTTCCCGCTTACGTCCTTCTCTCCTTACCTTCTTTAACACGGTGTAATTTTGTCGTGTCATCAGTACCAGCAGGGTGTGACAACACGCTGCTTTTAATCATTCTCAATCAGGAGGGACTGCCTCTCTCTCTCTCTCTCTCTCCTTCTGTCTTTATTTTTTAGCAGAGAGACAGACAAAATGGAGAAGAATTAAACGTGCGCGTAACCTTTTCAAGGACAGCAGTTAGGACGGGCTGTCCGCCTGCAAAGCACTTGAGGAAAAGAAAACTACTGGTGCGGTTAATACAGAAAAGAAGAGAGAAAATATATGAGGGGGCCTGAACGCTGACTATGATGACTTCTATATATAGCTGCTGGAGCGCATGATGAAGGCCTCCAATGCTAAGACAGCATGCTCTTCCAGCTAAAGGGATTTCACTGAGTGAGTGGGGTAGGGGTGGGGGTGGGGGGGATCTGCATGTGCGCATGTGTTTATTAAGGCCAGAGATTACACTGAGCACTGCTGCCGACGTGGAGAGAGGATGAGAGGAGGAGGAGCGATGTTTAGCTGCAGGAGCTGCGCCGTCCTTAATTACACAGCAAACAACCAAAGGCCTTCTCCTTTATTGGATAAATGCTTTTGTAGTTCTCTGATGGGATATTATTTTAAATATTAATTTTTTACCGAGTGATTTCTTATGAATGGGGTTGCAAAGGCCCATTTTGTGTATATTTTTAGTTTAGATGTTACTCAGCCAGGAAAATAGATTATTATTTCAAAACTGATTTGCATATGTGAACCAGTTTGCACATACCATACCATACCATACCAATTTATTTATATAGCACTTAAAACAGCAACAAGGCCAACCAAAGTGCTGTACAAAAGAACACAAACATGCACAGCGGACAGGAAAACATAAAATAGAAATACAGATACAAATAGCAGCAGAAGCTAACTAAAATGGCCAACAGAGTAGAGAACAGACCGGACCAAAACAAATCACACCGTGTTAAAGGCAAGCGAATAGAAGTGGGTCTTCAAGCGAGACTTAAAGACTGAGAGTGTGGGAGCCTGCCGGACACTCAGTGGCAACTCATTCCACAGTCGTGGACCTGCAACAGAGACAGCCCTGTCACCTCTGAGCTTACGACGGGTTTCTGGGACTGAGAGAAGCATCCGGTCTGCTGACCTCAGAGAGCGCGGTGGGACATATGGCTGCAGAAGATCAGTGAGATAGGATGGGGCGGAACTGTTCAGTGATTTAAAAACATACATGAGAATTTTGAAATGGATCCGAAGGTGAATGGGTAGCCAGTGCAGGGAGGCCAAAACTGGCGTGATGTGCTCTCTATAGCCTGTACCAGTTAAAAATCGGGCTGCAGCATTTTGGACCAGTTGTAGACGAGCAATGGAGGACTGACTGATTCCAAACAGAAGTGAATTGCAGTAATCAAGCCTAGATGTTATGAAGGCGTGGATCACTGTCTC